>NC_045452.1:29051851-29090599 GCF_002776525.5 Piliocolobus tephrosceles | reverse complement strand
GGGAGCATGGCTTCTGCTGCACAGTGCACAGGGAAGAGGGTCCAGTTCCTGCAGTGCAGCCCCACAGTGCACAGGCCAACTGGGGGCGGCAGCGTCAGGGAGACAGAACAGCCATAAGTGAGGTGAGGGCTGTGTCCGGACACGCCCCACGCTGCCGCATCACCCCTGTGAAAAACAAGTCCATGAGAAGAATCCCCTTTGAAAATGCTCACCCTGGGGAAAGGGCAGGACTCTGGGGACAGGGGGTTCTGGAGGCCAAGGAGAAATACTCTTCTTCGAGCCAACACCGTCTTTAAAAATAATACATCTCTTTGGTTAAGGGGAAGACATTTCACGGAAGAGCCCACATGCCTTGGAAATGACCATTAGAAAGTCCTGATCCTATTCCAATTGGATTAGACAGCTGAAATCTCCCAATCCTGATTTTTTCTTTTTTTTTTTTAACTACCTCCAGTAAATTGTGTCTAATAGAGTAGCCAGCACGCCACGAGATCTGCTCCAAAAGACAGCTGCCCGGCAGCAGCGGCCCCTTCCACTCCAGGGCATAGCTAGTGCTCAGAGCCCTGCCTACTTCCAGGTACAAAGATGAAAGGGCATTCTGACCAGTCAAAGGCAAAGGCAGGTAGGCAACCTCGGGGCACGGGAGCCCACCCCTGCAGAATTTTTGCTGAGTGAGAGGGACAGAAGAACTCAGGAATATATTACACAAATATATGCAAGGCACTTTTGGAAATGATGTAAAAGTTACCTGAAAGACATAAAAGAAAAGCTAATTAAACACAGAGATATACCAGGTTCATATACAAAAAGATTCAAATGGAAAAGATGTCAATGATCTCCTTTTAATTGATATGTTCAATGCATTTCTTTTCTTTTTCTCTTTCTTTCTTTTTTTCTTTTTAAGATGGACTCTCGCTCTGTCACCCAGGCTGGAGTGCAGTGGCACAATCTCAGCTCATTGCAAGCTCCGCCTCCCGAGCTCAAACGATTCTCCTGCCTCAGCCTCCCAAGTAGCTGGGATTACAGGTGCGCAGCACCATACTGGCTAATTTTTGTATTTTTAATAGAGACAGGGTTTCACCATGTTGGCCAGGCTGGTCTTGATCTCCTGACCTCATGATCCACCCACCTCGGCCTCCCACAGTCCTGGGATTACAGGCATGAGTCACCATGCCGACCCCAATTCAATGCATTTCTAATAAAAACTCCCTATCCTCTATCAGGATTTTTGTGGAATTAAAGTATATTCCAAAGTTGACATTGAAGAGTAAAGGGCCAAAAATAGCACGACAACTCCAAAGACAAAGTGACAAGGTGAAGACTGTATCAGATAGCAAGACATTCTGTGGGACTAATGTAGGCCACGTGGCCTAGGCCCCGGACAGAAAGACCAGTGGAACAGAGGACACGGGGACACGCCTATACTGAGGTGGACACTCAATCATCCATGACAGGCACAGCAGTGCCGGCCGGAAGGCAAAGGATAGAACATTCCGTCAATGGTACAGAGAAAACAAGTGGCTATCCACGTGGAAGAATGAAACCGGACCCTGTTGCACACCACACGCAAAAGCAAACTGAGGGTAGGTGAGAAAGCAGCACCTAAAAACAACACCTCAGGACACAAAGGATACATTTTATTTGATTCTTTTTTTTTTTTTTTTTTCTCTCTTTTTTGAGACAGAGTCTTGCTCTGTCGCCCGGGCTGGAGTGCTGTGGTACGAAATAAGCTTACTGCAACCTCTGCCTCCCAGGTTCGAGCAATTCTCCTGCCTCAGCCTCCCAAGTAGCCGGGATTACAGGTATGCGCCACCACACCTGGCTAATTTTTGTATTTTTAGTAGAGATGGGGTTTTGCCATGTTGGCCAGGCTGGTCTCGAACACCTGGTCTCAAGTGATCTGACTCCCTCAGCCTCCCAAAGTGCTGGGATTACAGGCGTGAGCCACCGTGCCCAGCCAACAAAGGATAAATTTTAAAAACTGATGAAGTTGACTACCCCCAAATTTTAAACTTCTGTATGACAAAAGACACTATAATTAAGATTTCTTAATCACAAACTGGAAAAAGATATTTGTAGTGTGTATGTGACTGACAAAGGATTTGTATCCAGAATGTATTATATTTCAAAATCCTCCAAAGAATCAACAAGAAAAAAACTCTGGGGCATGCAGCGCAGTGGGTCAGGTGAGAGGCCAGTTCCTAGTTTCCAGATAGGCGAGAACTAAAAAGATGAGGAATACAAAGTTTAGGCGAGAACATGGGTTACAGGAAACCGCAGACTGCCGAGGAGAGGAAAGGACGAGAAGAGGCTTCCACAGTACATGTGAAATATGTTCCTACACAACAAACAAACAACAGATCTGAAGCTTTTAAAAAATGACACAAATCTTTTAGATTTGACAAAGCTAGGTAATAAGTTCAAAGGCATTCACTAGACTATTATCTACACGTTTCTGTATATTTAACATTTTTTATAATTAAAAAAAGCAAACAGATCAAGGACCAATCTGAAGTGGTCTTTTCTAGTTACCAACAGACTCATCTATGTGGCGGCACCTCTCATCCATGTGACTCAGCCTTGGGGTCAGCCAGCAGAGGACAGGGCCAGCCTCCAGCCCAGCCCTGGGAAAGGGTTCTGGTTCCGCCCCCTCTGCTGTCACCCAGACTCAACCTGCTCAGCATCCCCTCACTGGGAAAGGTGCATAGGCCCGGGGCAGCTCCTGACGGCCCTGTAACCTCCCTCTCAAGGGTCTCCCTGCAGGATTGTTCCCTTAAGAACTGCCATGAGTTTCCTCAGGGGCCAGGGCCCTGGTGTTGGAGAGAAGCTCAAAGGGACGGACAGCAGGACAGAGCAGAGCTGCTCCTCTCCTTCAGTTCCCAGCTGGGAGACGGGGAAATCCTGGTGCCTCCCCACATGAGTTCTCCTAACACTGCGCCCCAGGTTCTGCAGCGGATTTAGTTTTGCTTATAAAACGACAAAATGAAAGTTCAAAATGACTAAGATTAACTAAATGCAAATTACTTATAGATGATATACACTTTTTAAAGTGTAGGAACTAAGGCAAAGAAACGATTTTCCTTCTGTTTTTTATAATGGAGAAATTGTGATAAAAGGAACAATATTTCACCTTTAATTGCATCGTTCGATTTTCCTTATAATTTTTGGCACAAAATAAAAACAAATGGCCTTCTAGCCTCAGGAGAGTTCCCCGCATATGCGTATTTACATAGATGTGGTTTTGAGGCCATTCAAATGACAGAAATTGTTTCCCATTCTTCGTTAAGATTCAACTGCACCAACTTCAGCTGCACAAGCAAAATCTTTGCTATGATTTCCTTTGAAATATTCATCACCAGACCACTGCGTTTCACAATTACCAGCCCATAATGCAGGGCACGGCCATTTTAAAATTCACGCCAACATCCCCACGTTTAGGGCATGCGCTGTAGTGAGAGCTGCGCGTCATATTTCACGGCACAGCCAAATCTTAAAGCCTAAATGAGCCTGTCTCTATCCAGGCGGCCTCAGTGACTCATTCGGTAGCTCTATGCCACCCATGCTCTATTTTGCCAGATACTTATTGGCACGTGTCTGTCCAGGTCTGAGAACATTCCAACTGGTTAAAGACAAAGGTCACAGTCAATCAAATCTAGTGAGTCACAGGACAGGTTCTCATCTCTACAGTCTCGGGGGCTGATCGGGGGAAGGGAATGACCTACAGGGTCTGCCCCTTGGTCCTGGGATTCTGGTCTAATGTATGAACACTCTCTAACTGAAAGAAGCCTTTTAAAGCCATATAGTATAAGAGAAAATCATAAACTATACTGAACTTCAAAAATTCCTAATGGATATTTATTCTTTGATGTATCAGTCAGGGTTCTCCAGAGAAACAGAACCCAAAGGACATATGTACATATACGTGTATAGAAATAGACAGGGGGCATTTATCCTAAGGACTTGGCACATGCAATTGTAGAGGCTTGATGAGAACAAAATCTGGTAGGGTAGGTGGCAGGCTAGAGGCTCAGGGAAGAGCCGCGGTTTAAGTCCACCCAAAAGCAGGCAGAATTCCTTCTTGCTTGGGAGAGGCCAGTCTTTGTCTATTAAGGCCTTCAACGGATGTGATGAGACCCACGCTCATTACAGAGGGTCATCCTTTGCTTTATGCAAAGTCTCCTGACTTAAATGTCAACCTTGAAACCCACCCAATAGTCCCACAGACCGTTTTTTTGACAAACTTAGAAACTGACCCTTCTGATCTTGAAGCTTAAAACTTAACACTTGTTTTATCCGAGTTCCTTCCTCAGGAAAGGACTTGCAGGCTTCTCAAAAAGTATCAAAGGACTGAAACTCACTAGATCCTGACAATGAGATACCAGGCCTCTCAAAAAGTATCAAAGACCTGAAACTCACCAGGTCATAGCATCCAGACAGCTAGATGCTAAGCCCCTCATTCATCTTGATGGCTTCCTTACCCCTCCCTGTTTTCCCATACATCATTACATTTCATCCCTGCTATGTCTGAGTCAGTCTGGGAGATGGATTTAAGACTGAGTTCCCACCTCCTGGGCTGCAGCACCTGATTAAAGCCTTCTTCCTTGGCAACAATTGTTGTCTTGGGGACTGGCTTTCTGTGCAGTGAGCAGCAGGACCCAGACTGAACCCCTGGCGTTTCGTTAACAACCTCAACCAAAAAACACCTTCAGAGAAACATCCAGAATAATGCTTGACCAAATCTCTGGCAATGATGGTTCAGCCAAGTTGACACATAAATTAACCGTCACAGTGATGACTGCATCTGTCATCAATGACGTGGTCAGTGATGGGAATCGCTCCCGTGTTCAAATTTGAAAGGCGTTTTCCAGGGGTGTGTTCCTAGGTCCTTTCATAAACCAGACGACTGGTTTAAATATTCAATTTATTAACGAAAAAATCAACAGGCACTGAGAACCTGGGAACTCCTAGGGCTCATGGATGAGGAATGGCCTAGCCAGCCTTCCTGGTGGGCAACTGAGAGTCTGGAGAGTGAACAAGGCAGCCCCCTCCTCCAACCTGCTTTCTCTCACCCTTGGCCGCTGCTGGCCCTACGGGGAGGCAAGAATCCTTAAACAGGACAAAATGCACATCAGCAAAAACTAGTTAAGAATCAAACACAAAAAAATGACCTTGATTTACATATTTTAGCAAGGGTCCGAGGAGAGATGCAAGGTCACCAGCAGGCGCTTACAGCAGACCACAGGAGACTCGGTGCAGGATCACAGGGCCCGCTGGCCGCCAACTCCCATCAGGGAGGCGGCTCACTTCACAAGCTCCCATCACAAGTACTGCACCGCCTGCAAACGCCTATCTCCTTTATGGATGAAATCAAAGACATCCTTTTAATGCTGCTCTGTCAAAACTTCATGAATTATACAAGCTCAAGAAGACTGTGGAGGCCAGAGCTGCCACTAAGTTGCAAGAAGGATTAACTTTCTGCTGCTAACCTCAGCCACCCTCAAGGCTCCTCCTCCTGTTTCCCAAGTCTCAACATTCCATGTCTGATGACTCAGCATTTCTAGAAAACGCTGTATCACCACGTGGTCTATGAGCACCACTCTAAAGGTACTTTTGCTCTCCTGTCCAAACTGATGAACTTCGCTGTTTTCTTAATTTTTGTCAAGGACGTTCTTGGCAAATTCAAAGGGAAGAGAACCGCTGTGAGCCTTGATTATTTTTTCTTTGAAGCAAGAAATGACATCACACCAGTTAATAAGTCAAAGCCTGAACTCTCTCTGAAGACTGAACTTAGCTAAAAGAGCACAGGGGTCAGAGAAGGAGTAAGTGTGGGGCCGTTCTCAGTGAGCGACCCACGTTCTGTCCCCAGCCCTGCAATGACTTGTGGGGCCTGCAGGTGGGCGTGTCCACAGGCTGATGCTCACAGGCCTGCATCAGTCACACACACACACAGACACACACACGGGCTCACCTCTGTGCACACGAGTGTGTGGCCTGCAGCCTGCTCCCAGGACATGCATGCAAGGTGCCCGCCAGGCCCCTCCACTCCAGTTTCCACTCCTGGACATCCTCGTCCACTCTCTCCTGGGACTCATTCCTGCTCTCCCGGCCTGGGAAGCGCCTTCTTCCGCCTCCACCATCCCAAGGCCCCATCCCTTACGGTGAGTCCTGTCCCTCTTCACTGACACTCTCTGGGCTGCTGCAGGCTCCCTCCACACTGCTCTGTCCTGTGCTCTGGAGCTGTATTCCCTCTGCAATCTACCAGGACACCCATGCACAGTGCATCCCTCTGGGTACTCGCTTCCTCACAGGGACTCCTGAGGCCAGGGTAAGGCGCCCTGCTCCGACATCCCTCCAGTGCACAGCTGAGACCCAGGGACACAGCGTGCCCTCTGTTCTGTTCTCGTGGAAAGAGCAGGGGCACTGAACTCAGGCCTGGCCCACAACTCCCACCCCGTATGGTGCAGGGCAAACTGAAGTCCCTGCCTCAGGTTCCAACCGCTCATCGGTAAGATGGCAATCATGACGTCCAGTACGTGAGCACACACTTCCCAGTACAGACGATGGTAAGAATTAGAGATGACATTGAGTGCGTATCACCGTATCACAGAGCTCTGTACCCAAAACAGGTGGTTAAGAGAATGGTGAAGCCTACGGTGTGTTAATACCTGTCTCACTGTGAGCACGAATCTGAAAATCCCTCAAAACAGACAGCTTAGGTACAAGTGAACCTCAGTTTCCTCAGCTGGAAAAAGGAAGAGTCAAGCTGGATAATCTAAAGGTCTCAGGACCTCTGAAACCCAGACCTGTGGGGTCCTCCATTCAAGAACGCTGCTTTGTGAAGGCTGAAACAGTCTGCCAGGTGCACAGGACCTGAGAAGAAGCCCAACGAGGCCACTCCCCAGGAGACGACTTCTCATGCCTGTCTCGATCAACACGCAGCCACCCCCTCCCGGCTACTGTCAACTGCAGATGACCCAGACCTGGAGCAGGCAAACGAAGGGGACGCTGAGGAAGCAGAGGCTGTGGCAACCTGGGCCCACCACCGGACACCCCCAGGAGAGCTTCTGCGGGCCTAGCATCCACCTGGAGAGGGGACACAGCTGCTCATTTTCTAAACAGGACAGTAAAGGGCATTCATGTTGGGTTTCTGACAGCACTGACTGGGATTCCCCGAAGTTACTCGGCTGCTGGAACACGGAGCTGAGCGGCAGTAGGGGACGAGCACATCCACCCCGGAGTGACATCCAGACAGAAACGTCTATGCACCTCCAAGATGCCCTGTCTGAGTGCTCCCTGGGCTGGGACTGCGTCTCCTGTGCCTATGTCCTTGTCGTTCCTGCCCAGCTCAGCGTGTGCCGGGTGGGGAGACAGCCTTTCCCAGCACGAGAATGGGTGGCAGGCCCCGGAATCGTCATCTTTCACAGGCTCCCGAGATGACTCCCAGGTGAGGTGGAGCTGCAGAACCACTTTGCTGGGTATAAGCTTCTAGAGATGAGGACCCCCCCACACACACCCCTCTGGGACTCCACAGACTTAGCACGGGCTGCTGCACGTGGCAGGGCCTGGGAAAATGATACAGACATCCAGCAGGCAAGCGAATGCCAGGCTAAAGTTCTGGACTGTTCACATCCCCGGAGGCTTCACACTGGGCTCTTCTGACCTCTGCTTATCACTGATGACTGAGCTTTTACAAGGACCTCCCACCACCAACCTTCAGCAAACACTTCAACCTGTCCCCTTGTAAGTCAGGCTGTGGATAAGACTCATGAATAAAAGTCTTGTTGAACTAATTTGAACAAAAAGAATCCACATTCACCTAGTAACCATTAACCAGGGAATTCTTAGATGCAACAGAAAATGGAATAGTGAGATTTTCTTAGGAGCTAAAACAAGGAAAATTACACAGGTTCTGCACAACAGTAAGAAACAAGACAGGATCTTTAAGACAGTCAAACTGTCCCCTTGTCACCTCCAGCTTCCCACTCTGATGACTATTGTGACGGCTCCCATCCTGCCGGACTCACTCCTCTCACACGAGCTCACCCAGGCCAGGCTTTCCGCCTTTGCGTGCACATGTGTGTGCATGGACTGTGTGTATGTCTACGTGAGGCGTGATGTGTAAAACCATTTTCAAATAAGACTTTTCAAGAAATTCCCCGAAGTAAAAAGCATAGTAGAAAGACACCCCTGCATCCATCACTCAGGATTCACAATGATCAATATTTGGCCAATGCCATTTCATTTATTACTGACCCCCGCTCTGCCCACATGCTGCTTGGTTATTCGAAAGCAAATCCCAGACATCACATTTTAGCCGTAAACAGCTTCTCTCAGAGGTAACAACTTAGAAACAACTTAGACACATAATCACAAGCCTATTATTACATCGAAACAATTAACCATGATTCCTTAATGTGATCCTGCATGCCTCCTGATCATGTGTCTTTCTGCTGTCACTTTGTTCTAATCAGGCTCCAAAGGACACATACACAATGCATCTGAGAGCCAACTCTCTCACTCACTCAAAATCTCGGATTCCCTCCTCCCTCTTTCTTGCTTCTCTGTCGTGCTTTTGTGGAAGCAATCTGGTCACAGCCATGTGGGATGTTTCACACTCTAGTTCTGGCTAGTTTATTCCCCTGGTGAGTTCTATCCGTTTCCCCCTTCCCTGGTACTCCCTGCAAGTGGGACTGAGGTCTAAAGGCTGGATCCGATGCAGGTGGGATCTGTGTGTGTGCGTGCACGCTTCGCTGTCGGAGCTGTGGCCTTCACATTTCACCACATCAGAAGGCGTGGAATGTCTGGGGTCTCCTTCCTGGTGATGCTTTGATGATCGGCAGGTCCAGGTGTTACCAGGCAGAACCATCCATCACCAAGTCCCCTGCAAGCTCCCTCTCACGGTTCTGAATGCTACTGGCGAGCACTGGCTCGACTCCTCATTTCATTAGGGTGACACCGCAATTCTTTCACTGCCTCTGCATTTACAGCCACAGTCCTTCCGTAAGGAGTAACTTGCCCACCAAAAAAAAAAAAAAAAACCTATTTGATTACCAGGAAAATAGAATATTGCTTGACTCTTTCCTTTTATTGACCGGTTGGTGCCCTAGCAACCTTCACAGGTGAACTCGTAAGGGCTTTACTTAGAAGTTATTATGAATTCACAGACTTTAACATTCTTGGTATGTTCTAATAAACTGCCATCATAATTTTCCTATTTTTGGCTAGAGGGAGTCCCTTTAAATTGGGCTTCTGGCATGACCCCAAGAGTCTATGGGAAGTTCCTTGCTTTCTTTATGACTAGATGTTCCAGATTCATCTTAAACATTTCCTGGCATCAAACATTTCTCTAAGGAGCCTTGGTTACTTCTCATGGGAAATGGCTTAAGGACTCCGCAGGGGTGCTCTTCTCCACTGGGTTGATAACTGGGTCCACTGATTTTCAGTGGTCAGAGCCAGGAGATAAGACGTTATGTTTTCCAAGGGCAGAACCCATCAAAAGTTCACATTGAATCTCAATTCATATTTTTTTTTTTTTTTTTTTTTGAGACGGAGTCTCGCTCTGTCGCCGGGGCTGGAGTGCAGTGACTGGATCTCAGCTCACTGCAAGCTCCGCCTCCTGGGTTTACGCCATTCTCCTGCCTCAGCCTCCCAAGTAGCTGGGACTACAGGCGTCCACCACCTCGCCCGGCTAGTTTTTTGTATTTTTTAGTAGAGACGGGGGTTTCACCATGTTAGCCAGGATGGTCTCGATCTCCTGACCTCGTGATCCGCCCGTCTCGGCCTCCCAAAGTGCTGGGATTACAGGCTTGAGCCACCGCGCCCAGCCTGAATCTCAATTCATATTTAAGCTTACAGGTGTTTCATGCTTTGATTTTATGCTTGATTCTCTTTTATGTCAGAAATTGTGGTTCCTCTAACATTATCATAATTACTTACCTGCTTTGTCTTAATAGATGTATGCGCAAATATGCATTTCAGTAAGTAGGTATGTACGTCAGAGTTTCAAACAGCACTAATAATATTACCAGCAATCTGAAGTTTGAAAACTTTTGCAATTCCTTTTTGCTTAAGATAAATCCTACCGGGGCTGTACATTCAAATTGCTTCAAAGTCTATTTGAAGTCATTTTTCTCTGTGTGATTAAAGTACCGACTTGATATATAGTTTAGGTTCTCTTTTCATTTGATTTTGTTCTTGCTTTTTAAGAATAGCTTTCTGATTTGGGTTTAGTTTGGCTTTATAATTACGTAAAGCAATACATGATTCAAAGTAAAAAAAAACCATAAAATAAGGTACATTCAGAGAAGAGAAGTCAGGCTTCAGACATGACCCTTCCACTGTATCTCATCTTCCCCATATAGACTATAATCCTTCTTCATTGGTTTCTGGTTTATTCTTTCATTAATTTTGTTTGTTAATATAAGCAAATAGGAATGTTTGTGTGCACACGCGTATGCGTTTATACTCGTGCTCTGCCAACCAATCAACAGATAAGTGATGGGATATGACACACGGTTCTGCACCTAGCACCTCCAGTGAACAGTGAGGCAACCAAGAGTTCACAAGTGGCAGACAGAGCACCCACATTCCTTTCAGGCCCATGCAGAACTCCAGCTGCGGAGTGGCAGGTGTAGAACAGCTCATTCAGCCCGTTCCACATTGACGGATATCCGTCTTTTGCTGTTGCAAACAGTGCTATGACGAACAGGCCTGTAGATACGGCATTTTTCATTTTCTCCAACTAATCTTTTGGATGGCTCCTGGGCCAACAGTTGTCCAGGCATATGCTACTTGCTAGAGAGTGTGAACCGCCCGTCTGTGCTCATTCTTGCTGCGTCCCTGCGTCTGCCCTGCTGTCGCACTGTGCTCCCCTCCCAGCTGTCTGGCCTCCTTTCCTCTCACCATACGAGGAAAGTCACCATGGGCTGAGGGCTCTCTGCTGTTGGGCATTAGATAATATTACCTGTGATAAAATACTATCGTGTACACGCCGTTAGTATATAGGGAGAGGAGAATACTTTATTAAACTTTTCATCCTGAAATAATAGTAGCTTCATATGTAGTTGTAAGAAACAACACAAAGCAATGCCCCTGAACCCTTTACCCAGATTAAGGCTACAGTTGTTTTTGGAGGGTTTTGTTTGTTTTTTGAGACGGGGTTTCACTCTTATCACCCAGGTTGGAGTGCAATGGCATGATCTCAACTCACCACAGCCTCCACCTCCCGGGTTCAAGCGATTCTCCTGCCTCAGCCTTCCAAGTAGCTGGAATTACAGGCGCCCACCACCACGCCCAGCTCATTTTGTGTTTTTACTAGAGACGGGGTTTCTTCAGGCTGGTCTCAAACTCCCGACCTCAGATGATCCGCCCGCCTCGGCCTCCCAAAGTGTTCGTATTACGGGCATGAGTCACTGCACCCAGCCATGGCGACAGTTTTAATTTACAGTAGAAAATGGTGCACGTGGGAGCCACAACGCTCCCAGAAGAGCATTGGGCTACAGTGCCCAATGGACACGTCCTGATGCCACAGTCAACTGACATTTCACACACTGTACTAAATTCTTGATTCTGGTGGGCACTGGCATGCTTCAAATGCTTAATCTAGGCACATGGTTTTAACCTAACTGTTTACATCACAATTTAATCTGGTTTGCACTGCACATTCATCAGTGCACACATAGGTGTGGGTAGACAGCAGGTGCATCTGTGTGCATGAATCTAGATGGCAGTGTGATTTCTTCTAAAAAGTCTAGCTATTCTCCCATCTCTGGATTCTCAGTGAACAGATATTAATTTGACCATAAAACCATATTATTTGAATATGGTTTCATATTATTTGAATCCTTGGCCCTTTTTTTCCTATTTGATAACTCACACACTGATAAGAAAGAATTAAAGGTCTCTCTTACAACTGTAATCTTTCTATCAGATTTTGGCTTTCTGTTTTCTTATCTTGATGACTTCTGACATATATATTTAATACTGCTTTACTACAATAAAATGGCTCTATGTAATTAACTTAATGCAATTTTCCTGAGTCTTTTTTTAATCTGAATACTATAACTCCTATTTTGCCTGTAGCTCAAGTTTGATTGGGAGAGCCCTTCCCAGCATTTTATTTCTAATCCTTCCATGCCTAAGAATAAATGGAAAGTTCAAGCAAAAATTGGCAACTCTAAGATTACATGAATAAAATATTTATCTAATCCATAGATAAAAGAATATTGTTGGTGCTCTATGTCACTTTCTGGAAAAAAATCATGATTCAACCAAAAACTCTGATATTTTTATAGTTTTAAATGATTTAAATATTGAGTTAATATCAATTTATTTGAGACAGAGTCCTGCTCTATCACCCAGGCTGGAGTGCAGTGGCACAATCTCGGCTGACTGCAACCAGTGCCTCCTGGGTTCAAGCAATTCTCAAGCCTCAGCCTCTGTGCGGCTGGAATCAGAGGCACATGCCACCACACCCGGCTAATGTTTGTGTTTTTAGTAGAGATGGAGTTTCACCATGTTAGCCAGGCTCATCTCAAATTCCTGACCTCAGGTGATCCGCCTGCCTCGGCCTCCCAAAGTGCTGGGATTACAGGTGTGAGCCACTGTGCCTGGCCTCAAAATATTTTTTAAATATGAAAGTAAAAGAATGCCAATAGATCAAGAACCCTCAGAGTTACCATCTATTGTTTAAGGAGAAAATGAACCTCTGGACTGGTGACTTCACCTGAAGCCGGCCATTTCCATGAGATTCTAATCCTTTCAAGGTAACACTGTCCTAAATAGGGCATTTATCATTTCTTCCCTTTTCTCTTTTTACCATCGTTGTTTTCTTCTGGTTTTGAATTTTAGATGAAGATAAGCATAAACTAGGTATTCATCAGAGAATTTTCATACATTCACACTATTTCGTGTAGCTGCAGACCATTATTAACTTTCATTTCCCTAACAATACTCCACAGTTTATCCATTCTGTTGTTGAATATTTAGGTTCTGTTCCTTTCTTGCTATTAAAAATCAGGACTGCAGGAATTCGCGTGCACATTTTCAAGAGTCCCTCTAGAGCAGTGGCTCTCAACTGCTGTGTGCTCCAGAACCACCTGGAGGGCTTCTTAAGCACAGCCTGCTGGGCCCCGCCTCCTGCATCTCTGACTTGGCAGATTATTAAGGAACGAGACCCATGACTCTGCACTTCTAATAGAAATGCAGCATCCTGTTGATGCACCTAACAGTATCCTGCCGATGCGGATGTTGTTGGTCCAGTGATCACCCCTGGAGAATCAGTGCTCTCAAGCAGCACCCTGGAAAGAATTCTGCAATGATGGGAATGTCTGCATCTGTGCTGCCCAATACTGTAGCCGCCAGCCACAGATGGGTCTGCAGTATCTGAACTGTGACGAGTGTGACTGAGAAATGTCATGTTTCAATCAATTCATTTAAACAACTGCATGTGGCTAGTGGCCACCATCCTAGACAGTGCAGCTCTGACTGCATATGACCTAAGCGTGGAATACCTGGATCACAGAGAATGCACCTCCTCAACTCTCCCAATCAAGATATATAACATGTCCTTCTGCCAGCAATCCTGCACTGCCCAGTGCTAACCAGAGGAAACCACTGTTTTGATTTCTATTACTATTGATCGGTTTTCATCAGTTCTAGAACTTCGTGTAAGTGAAATCAGGTGGTATGTTCTCTCTTGCTGGTTAAAATGTTTTGAGATTCATCCATATGGTCACTGAACAGCACTGCTCAGTATGAATTTGTTTATCCATTTCCTCGCTGACAGATACTTGCATTGTTTCCAGGTTTTGGCTGGTATGAATAAAGCTGCTATGAACATTCTGGTACAAGCACTTTTTTGTGGACATAAATGTTCAGTTCTCATGCACATACCTAGGAATGGAGTTTGCTGAATCACAGAGTAGGTACATGTTTAGTTTAATAAGAACGTGCCAGTTTTCCAAAGTGGTGGTACCACTTAACATTCCCTTCCACTGTGCCTGGGGCTTCTGGCTGAGCCACATACTTGCCACCATTTAGTGTTGTCAGCTCTTATTTTTAGCCATTCTGGTAGGCTTGCAGTAGTATCTCATTTGTGGCTTTAATTTGAATTTCCTTGATAACTAATAATGTTGTGTATTTTTTCAAATGCTTGCTGGCCATTAGAATATCTTCTGCTGTGCAGTGTCTATCTGAACCTTCCGTCCACTTTTAAATTGGGCTATTTGTAATGATTAAGCTATAGGAGTTTTCATATATCCTGGATATGGGTACTTTGTCAGATGTATGTATTATAAATACATCCTCCCTGTCTGTCCTTTGACTATTCAGAGCTCTACTCGATTCCATTATTCTATTATCCATTCTTACGTCAATGCCACACTGCCCTGATTACTGCAGCTCTGTAGGAAGTACTAAAATCAAGAAGTTCTCAAACTTAGTTGCTCTTGTAAAAAACTTTGTAAATTTTATTAACTTGAATCCTTTGCATTTCCACATAAATTTTAGAATACACTGATTTGTGTCTATAATAAAGGTCAGTAGGAATTTGATTAGGATTTCACTGACTTTAAAAATCAATTTGGGGACAATTAAATTTTTTTTTTATTTTTTGAGAGGGAGTCTTGCTCTGTCACCCAGGCTGGAGTACAGTGGCACAATCTTGGCTCACCGCAACCTCTGTCTCCTGGGTTCAAGTGATTCTTCTGCCTCAGCCTCCTGAGTAGCTGGGACCACAGGCATGTGCCACAACGCCTGGCTAATTTTTGTATTTTTAGTAGAGACAGGGTTTCACCATCTTGGTCAGGCTGGTCTTAAACTCCTGACCTCAGGTGATCCACCCACCTCGGCCTCCCAAAGTGCTGGGATTACAAGTATGAGCAACCATGCCCGGCTGGCAATTAATATCTTAACAGTGTTAAGTCTTTGTATTCATAAAACATGGTACATCTCACCATATGTTTAGATCTTTTTCTATTTCTCTCAGCACTGTCTTGCAGTTTTTAGTGTAAAGATCTTTTACACTAAAGATAGTAGTTTTAAATTCATCGCTAAATATTTTTAGGATTTTTAATGTTATTATAAATGATAGCAGTTTCTAAATTTTCTTTTCCAATTCTTTATTGCTAATATACAGAAATACATTTGAGTTTTCTGTATTAACCTTTGTAACCTGCATCCATGTTTTCTGGTAGATTCTTAAATGTTTTCTATCTATATAATCCAAAGGACAATTGAACTTTTTCCCTGTCAATCCTCATGTCTTTTATTTCCCCAAATACACTCCCTGGCACAATACTGGATGCAAGTGGTGAGAGCAGAATTCTTGCCTTGTTCTCACCTTAGGGGGAAAGCACTTGATAACTTCACCACTAATTCTGATGTGAGATGTGAGACTCTATGAATGTCTTTGAACACTGAGGAAGTGTCCCTCTACTCCTAGTTTATGGACCTTTCTACCATGGTGGGTGCTGAATTTTGATAAATGCTATTTCTGCATCTATTGACGTGGTCAAATGGTTTTCCCCTTTATTCTGTTAATGTGGTCAGTCACATTGGTTGATTTTGGAAGGGTAAAGCAAACTTGAAAGTCTGGGACAAATGCTACTTAGGGATGATGCACTGTCATTTTTGTATGTTACCTGATTTAATTTGCTAACACTCTGCCAAGGATTTTTGCATCCATGTTATTGAGATATGTTACTGAAAGACAGTGGTTTCTAACTTTCTTTTAATGTCTTTGCCTCATCTTGGTAGCTGAGTTATGCTTGCACAACGCTTGGTTATTTGTATACTTCATGGAATTTGTCCACTTTAGGTGAAGATTAGTGTTATAAAATTGCTAATATTATTTTATCTTTTAAATCTCTGTAGGATCTGTAGTGATGTCCCTTCTTTTATTCAGGATATTTGTAATTTTTTCTTTCTGTCTCTTCATTGATTAGACTAGCTGGAGATGTTTCAATGCTATTGATTTTTTTATTCTGTTGATCTCCTCTATTGCTTGCCCATTTTCTATTTCATTGATCTCTGTTCTTTTCATTTTCATTTCCTTCCCCCTACTTCCTTTGGGTTTAATTTCCCCTTCTTTTACCAGCTTCTGAAGGTGAAAACCGAAATTCCTGATTTTGAGTCCTTCTTCTTTTCATTCTCTCATATATATATAATTATATATATGAAATAATATATAATTATGTATAATATATAAATATTATATAATTACATATTATATATAGACATATATATTATATACAAATATATAAAATATATAATATATATTATTTACATATAAACTATATATTTATATATTTTTATATATAGTTTATATAAATAACATATAAATTATATATTATATATTTATATATAGCATATAAATATATAAATTATATACTATAAACTATAAATAATATATATAAATTATATATACTATATATAAACTATATATAAATAATATATATAAATTTTGTATATACTATATAAACTATATATAAATAATATATATAAATTATATACACTACATACACTACATATAATTATATATATAATATGTATATACTTTTTTTTACAGGTATATGGCCAGCTCCCCAAGCACTGCTTTAGCTATAACCCACAAATTCAAAGGTTACATTTTCATAATCCATTCAGTTAAAAAAAATTATCTTCTCTCTTTGACTTCTTTAAATTAAGGATTATTTAAAAGCATGCTGCTTAATTTTCAAAAATTCTGAGATTTTTATCTTTCTCGTTAATTTCTAACTTAATTCTATTAGAGTTAGATGACATACTCCATAAACTTCGATCCTTTAAAACCTTCAGACTTGTCTTATGGCCCAGTAAATCACGGTGACTCGTTACTGAGTACTTGCAAAGAATGTCACTGGGTATCTGCCATTGTTGAGAGTAGTATTCTATAAATGTCAATGAGATCAAGCAGGTTACTTCATAATTTTATTTAAACCAAATATACTCTAACTGATTTTTAGTCTATTTATGCCATCAATAACTGAGAAACAAAAGTGAAAGTCTCTGGTTATAACTAGTTTATCTACTCCCTTCAAGTCTGTCCATTTGTGCTTCATGTAATTATAAGTCCTGTTAACACACTTAGGGTAGTTTATACGTTTTTCATTAACAGACCTTTCACTGAAAAGAAAAAAGTCCTTCTCTAGCTGTGGTAGTATGCCAAAGTATGTCTTGCAGTCTCCCTAATCTGACATTAATGTAGCCAGCCTTCTACCGACTCGTATTTGCATGACATATCTTTTTTCAAATCATTTTTCCTATCTGTGTCATTATATTTGAAGTGCTTCATCTGCAAACAGCATATAGTTGGATCTTGCTTGTCTATTCACTCTTACTGTCTCAGTCTTTCAATTCAAGTATTTAATCCATTTACATCTAACATAACTATTGATATGATTAAGTGTTAAGTCTACTACCTTGCTATTGCTTTTGATGTTCTCTTCTGTGCTCCTCTTTTTTCCTATACTTCCAGTCCTCTTTTGGATCAATCAAATATCTTGCAGTACTCCATTTTATCTTGCCTACTAGGATTTTACACCTATGTTTTATTTTGTTAGTGGTTGCTCTAGGGTTTATAGAATACATCCTTATCTCATCTGAATTTATCTTCAGTTATTTTGCACTGCTTAAATATAAGAACCTTACAAGAGTTTGCTTCCATTTACCCCTTCCCTGTGCTATTATAAATGCTATTTGCTGGCATTTTTATTTCTTTTCCATGGGAAGGTGGCTATTTCACCAATCTACTAGAAACGAAACTTCAATTTTTCTTTATCAAGGTGTCTGTCCCAGCAGGGCGCAGCGGCTCAAGTCTGTCATCCCACCACTTTGGGAAGCCAAGGCAGGTGGATCACCTGAGGTCAAGAGTTCAAGATGAGCCTGGCCAACATGGTGAAACCCCATCTCTATTAAAATACAAAACTTAGCTGAGTGTGGTGGCAGGTGCCTGTAATCCCAGTTACTAGGGAGGCTGAGGTAGCAGAATTGCTTGAACCCAGGAGGCAGAGGTTGCAGTGAGCTGAGATCGAGCCACTGCGCTCCAGCCTGGGCAACAGAGTAAGACCTTGTCTCCAAAAAAAAAAAAAAAGTCTGCCCTACACTCTCACTTAACTGACTCAATGATAACAAGCTCTAAGCCATGTGAAGTAGTGCTCTCTTGTTTGTATATAAACAGAGTGTTTAGAGAGGGCAAAGAGAGAAGCTCTGCACAGTTAAGGACACTGTAGCTGAGAGCTCTGTAAACTGATGGAATCGGTCTATGTCCTTCTGTGAGCCTTTCCACCCCAATACTCTCTATCCTACTACAGCAGCTCATGAGGGGAAAACCAAAACCCGTGGGAGCATTCCTACCATATGACAGACTTTAGATGAATATAAGGAAAGCCTTCTTTTTTTTTTTGAGACGGAGTCTGGCTCTGTCGCCCAGGCTGGAGTGCAGTGGCCAGATCTCCGCTCACTGCAAGCTCCGCCTCCCGGGTTTCTGCCATTCTCCTGCCTCAGCCTCCGGAGTAGCTGGGACTACAGGCGCCCGCCACCTCGCCCGGCTAGTTTTTTGTATTTTTTAGTAGAGACGGGGTTTCACCGTGTTAGCCAGGATGGTCTCGATCTCCTGACCTCGTGATCCGCCCATCTCGGCCTCCCAAAGTGCTGGGACTACAGGCTTGAGCCACCGCGCCCGGCCAGGAAAGCCTCTTCTTAACTAGAACCAATTAATAATGGAAGAGGCTGCCTTGTGAGTAGTGGGTTCACTGTCACCACAGGCAATGCAGCAGATGCTGGATGATCATCAAAAAGGGGTGCAGCAAATGGATTGTATATGGGGTGGTACGTTCCCTAGACCTCAATGGTAAGCATCACACTAATAGCAACCACACGCTACGGCTCTGACCTGTGACACGGTACTGCGGGCCACAACTGTGCTAAGCACTTGACACTCACTATTCCATTTGGTTTACTCCTTACAATGGTCTCATGAAGTGGATCCTCCAGCAATGCCTTACAGGTAAGGGAGCGGGGGCACGGAGCTGTTCCATGCCAGCCATCCTCACCTGCCTCAGCTCTCCAGGGAGAGGGCCACACTAGCACACATGGTTGCAATTCCCACCCCTTTTCTGTATTTATTTTAAAAGCAAAACTCTTACAGTATAGATTGAAACATACTCACGTCCATCCAGGCAGAGAGGTGACACAAAGACCAAGGGCAGAGGGAAGAGGAGCAAGCTCACAGCCAGGAGAGCAGGCTTCTCCCTGTTTCTCTCTATGGCACTGCCACATACTTTTACCAAGTGATAGCCCGCTCATCCACAAAACCTGAAATCACACCTTCTACTCCCTCGAGGCTGTCCGGGGGGATCAAAGAGAACAACTCCGTGGATGGGCCTGGCATGGGGATCCAGAGCACTGCTGTAACAGATGGGCATGTATGGCCACGTTCTTTTACTGCTCTGTAAATTTCAAGTGCTAAAGACAAGATGCTGCTGGGCAAGGCAAGGCAATACTGAGACAACCATTACAGAAAGAGTACAAAATGAGGAGAGGCAGAAAAAGAAAACTGAGGTACTGACTACATACTGTGGTCCAAGTTCTGTGCAAATTCTTTTAACCTTTACAAATTAGGGTGCACAGGCATTCCTATTCCTTTTTTTTTTTTTTTTTTTTTTTGAGACAGAGTCTCGCTCTGTCCCCCAGGCTGGAGTGCAGTGGCGCGATCTCGGCTCACTGCAAGCTCTGCCTCCCAGGTTCACGCCACTCTCCTGCCTCAGCCTCCCGAGTAGCTGGAACTACAGGCACCTGCCACCCCGCCGGGTAATTTTTTGTATTTTTAGTAGAGAGGGGGTTTCACCATGGTCTCGATCTCCTGACCTTGTGATTCGCCTGCCTCGTCCTCCCAGAGTGCTGGGATTACAGGTGTGAGCCACCGCACCCGGCTCCTACCCCATTTTAAAAATGAAGACACAAGTTCAGGAAAAGAAGCCACAAAACGAGCTTTATCCCAGAAAGCCTTCTCTGACCCCCTAGACTAAGCCAAATGGCCCTGCCACCTGCTCCCACGGTCCCCGTCCTTCTGCCACCACAGCCTTCAGCGCCCTGCAGTGTAACTGCCTCTTCACTTGTCTCACTGCTCACTGGGGTGTGAGCACCTCACTGCTGGGCTCCTTACTTACAACAGCTCCAGACACATAAAAAGAGCACCACAAATACTCAATGTGTAACTAAAGGTCGCCAGGCATAGAGCTGGAACTTGAACAAAGACCAAAGACCTTTCAGAACCCCCAGCGGAACAGAAGCAATAAGAAACCACTCCCAATAGGTGGGAAGGCTCTGCTGCCAGGCCTTGGGGAAAGGTAAGCACTGCAGACAACTCGAGCCACAGCAACCTGGGATCACAGGTTAAAGGGACAAACTGCCCTTAGCCACAAGTAACTCACATCCCAACCTGGAACTCACATACTGGTGAAGACTGAGTCACCAGAAAGAGTCCACACTCACCAGGGAAAGAGGAAAAGCTCCGCCTCCTGGGTTCACGCCGTTCTCCTGCCTCAGCCTCTCGAGTAGCTGGAACTACAGGCGCCCGCCACCACGCCCGGCTAATTTTTTGTATTTTTAGTAGAGAGAGGCAGAAGAGATAGTATGTACAGGAGTAATGAAAGCACACAGAGAGTTGGGGAAATGGCCAGTGGAATGATGTGGCCAAGTGTGCCAGCTTCCAACCCAAATACTTATTCTCCCCTTCTTCAATAAGAGATTCCACAATTTTTAGCTGGGCCATTGGCACCAGGAACAAGTGGTCATGTGTCCAGTCTCCTTTTCAGCTAAGTCCAGTCATGTGATTACGTTTTAGTCAATAATACGTAGGCAGAAGTACAGGCAATATTCAGGAGGCATACTTCAGTGAAGGAGGCATGATGCCCTTCTTTACCACTTCTTCTTTCCTGCTAGCTGGGATACTGACATGATGGCTGGAACTCAAGCTGCCCTTATGGACTATGAGGTAGCACATTAAGAAGATCAGAGCATCAAGATGTGTGCCACCAATGATCTTACAGTGCCACAGATGCCTACGTCTACACTCTACTCTGTGACAGGGAGATGATATTCTGTTTTAACTTGCTTTTGTTGTTGTTGTTATTTTCCCCCACCTGTTACAAGCAGTCAAAGCAAATTGAACTAACACAAATGGGGAGACCAATAATAGAGGTCAGGGAGGAGAATGAACATGAAAAATGGCATGAAGAACTAGTGGAAGGAAACGCAGGAGATAAACCAGTCCTCACATAGTTTCCCTGGCCTGCAAGACTCCAATCTGCCAGATCTCTTTAATAAATACCTAATCGCCTACCAAAACACTGTTCAATTATTTAAAAAGCGCATTTTAAAATTTCCAAATGCAGGGGATTTGGTATTGCTGTTCTCTTTGCATTACTGGTTTCTATTTTAAATGCACCGTGGTAAAACATATCTAGATCTACATCTATCTATATATCTATATCTATATATATCTCAGTCCCAATTTGCTGGAAGAATTTGTTGAGATTTGCTATCGCCTTCCATCTGCTCAATTTTTACAAATGCTTCATGTTATTCTCCGTTTTCAGGTGCAGACTTCTACATACAACCATTCGATTAAGCTTGTTTTTGTAGTTGTAATCTTCTATGCCTTCTCACTTTATGTTTGTTGGCTTATCAACTAATGAGAAAGGAAAGACAAAATCTACCACAATGATTATGGATTTGCCAATCTATCCTTGTAATTCTGGCAACATTTACTTAATATACTGTAAGGCTAAGCTTCTTAGGTAGATATACGTTCAGAACTGCCATATATCCCTAGTGACTTATTTATTTTAGCATCATGTAGAGATCTCCTAACACTAATACTTTTTGGCTTAAAATCTATTTTGTCTGATATCAGTGTAGCTATGCAACTTTCTTTAGTCATGATTTTCCTATTGTATTTCTTTCCATTTACAAAATTCAAAACTTTCTGTGTCCTTATATATGTATGTGTCAATCATGAATACCACATAGTTGGATTTTAGTTTTCAAAAATCACTGTCTTTTAACTGGCAAATTTAAGCCATTTACATTTATTTAAATAACTATCTCAATATTTATTTAAAATATCTTATTCAGGATTTTTACTTTTACTGCTTTTTAAAAATATTTCTTCTCCTTTTATGTCTTCTATTGTATCGATCAAGGTTTTCTTCCTCTCCATTTTTCCCTCTACTAATTTAGAAGTTGCATGTTCTATTTCTACTCATTTAGTGGTCACCCTTTAACACTGAGAGATGGGATTTTGCTATATGCCCAGGATGGTCTCCTGCCTCAAGCGATCCTACCACTTCAGCCTCCTGAGTTGCTGGGATTACAGGCACGGGCCCCCTCACCTGGCTGAAAGTCTGTTTCTGACGCTCTATCAGCCTCTCTGGGAGTTCTGAGGATCATGTGATATATGATATTGAAAGCTCAGCACCCTACAAAGCATCCTCCAACACACACAAGAAGCAAAGCAGGGATCTATGTCCCTGCAAACTCCTGGTTTAGTACTTTGGTTCTCCTTTTTTTTTTTTTTTTTTTTGAAATGTGTTTCCCGCGGTTGCCCCGGCTGGAGTGCAGTGGCATGATCTCGGCTCACTGCAAGCTCCGCCTCCCGGGTTTAAGCCATTCTCCTGCCTCAGCCTCCCGAGTAGCTGGGACTACAGGCGCCTGCCACCTCGCCCGGCTAGCTTTTTGTATTTTTTAGTAGAGACGGGGTTTCACCGTGTTAGCCAGGATGGTCTCGATCTCCTGACCTTGTGATCCGCCCGCCTCGGCCCCCCATAGTGCTGGGATTACAGGCGTGAGCCACCGCGCCCGGCCCCTTGGTTCTCTATTACACCCCTTTGCTCAATCTGATTAACCCAGGAGGTCTGGGCCTAACCCAGAGTAGATGCTCACAAGAACACTGACGAATGAGGCTGAATGAAAAGGACCCTCACAGCCAGGCTGTGGTGTGCAGACTTGATCTGATGGCCAATGGAGGTGCCAGCGAAGACGACTGGGCAGGAAGGCGGTAGGACGGCTCTCGAGATGACACGGAGCCTCTGTACCTCCCAGAACCGACAGAACAGAATTCAGACAGCGCCACTTCCAGGTCCCTGAGGAGTTGGCTATCAAAAAGCACTCCAAAAGATCTCACGTGAAAATGTACAAAGAAGGGATATTAGATTGTATGCATCTATTTTTCTAAACCTGCACAAAGAAGGACATTATTCACTTGAGTGGATGTAGCTGAGGATCAATGAGATGCCTTTCCTAAACAAGCCTGTTTCTCTCCAGAGAAAAGGTTTTGAAGTTGCCTGGGAAGGGTTAAGACTCAGAATTAACAAAACGCCTGCTTCCAGCACCTCCTGGGTTGTCATGGTGACATTTCCAAGTGGAAATCATTGATACCGAGCAGTCCTTTCCCCTTGGTTCTCCGAAAAGATGGGCTGACACACATTAGGAAAAACAAGGGAGTCTGCAAAGGCCGACGCGGACGATCTCAACTAGCAGCTCCATTGGTCTCCATTTAAGCCATAACCTGGCCTAGATTTCGAGCCTGGGAGGCGCTGCAGACTAGGACACGCATCGTCCACATCACTGCTTCATTGCCTTGGAGTAAGAACAACAGTCAGGATGTTAAGTCTGAATCATATACTTTGTGGGGTGTTTTTCTGTTTTGTTTTTGAGACCGGGTCTCGCTGTCGCCCAGGCTAGAGTACAGTGGCGTGATCACAGCTCACTGCAGCCTCAACCTCCGGGGCCCAACTGATCCTCCCACCTCAGCCTCCCGAGTAGCTGACACCAGCGGTGTATGCCACCACACTCGGCTAATTTTTGTAGAGACCAGGTCTTGCTATGTTGCCCAGGCTGGCCTCAAACTCCTAGACTCAAGTGATCTGCCCTCCTCCACCTTCCAAAGTGCTGAGATTACAGGTGTGTACTACTGTGCCCAGCCTGAATCAGTCTTTTAATACTATCTTTTTTAAAAAGCTCCCATGGGGTGGTGTCCTCAAGGCCTACTAAGGAATAAAGGGCTGTTTGCCCGTGTATTAACTACACACAGACTTCTGTAGAAAACGAGCATCCGGTCTGATTTTTAAATCTGTTTTCCTCCCTGCTGCCTGCCCTGGAGTCTGGCTGTCGGGCCTTGTTTCTGCTACCATCACTGTCGGAGTGGGGAAGTCCTAGACCCTGCAATCGGAGCCCTTGTGGTTTTATGTGTTTTTTTTTTTTTTATTTTTATTTCGAATGCTTATGGGCACGCACAATCACTGTATATATTTATGAGGTTTCATGGTTTTTCCCCACAGCCTCAGCATGCTGGCAGAGCTCTGTGGAAGGCACCCTGAAGAGGCATCCACACGGGACCTTCTGATATCAATGGCGGGGTTCAGTCACCCTCTGCAGTGTTCCAAACAGGGAAGGCTGCTCACCCAGTTCTAGAAAAGCACAGTGTTACTATGTTAATAAAACCGCCAGCGGCACAAAATAGATTCTGTGCTTCAATATCTGGAATAAAAATAGTTGCTTTCTACAGCCTGGAACAACATTATGTGGATACGGTTTCCACAAAGTACATGATTTCCTCTTTCCTCCTGAGTTTTCTGGGTCACATCTATTTCTTCGCCAAGTCTGTACTTCTGCTTCAACAGTTAGAAGAGTCTTTCAGTATCATTTTTCCTGGAATAATTTGCTATCCATCATTTTTATGGCAGTATTAAATTTTAAGAGGGAATTGAGAGGGATAGAAAATCTATTGCATATTCCAGCCCCAAAAGAAAGCCTTTAATAAATTTAGAACTTTTCAGTTTTACATTCAAATCTGACCCCAGAACCAAAAAGCTGCCCAGAGCCATCCATCCTTCATGTAGGAGTGTGGGGCCATCAGCCACCCTTCCCTGCAGCTGGGCAAGAGGCTCCACGCGGGCCCTCCCAGCAGACAGGCAGGGCAGGCCTGATGAACCAGACCATGACATGTGTGGCCAAGACGCACAGCCTCGATGGACAGAGGGCAGGTTCTGTCTCCACCCACACACAGGCCTGGCGGGTATTCACGAGTACGCCTGACAGGACACCAAGTAAATCAGATCGGGGTGCCATGTGCCCACCACATACCTATCCAGTTCTTAGCAGGCTGCCAGCATGCCAGGCCCCCCTGTACAGGGTGTGAGATGCAGAGCCAAGTCTGGCACTGCCCTGGGTGCTTGCAACAGTGGCCCTGGGAAATGGCAGGGGTGCTAACAAGGGTGTGGCCAAGCGCACAAGGCACAGAGAGACAGGAGCCCCTGCATCTGAAACACACCAGGCAAGCTCTCAGGGGAAGGCCACTCCACGGATGAGACTGGGAAAACTCCACTTCCACCAGTGCAGGCCCAGGCACCGCACTGCTGCAAAGCCAAGAGGGCTGCGACCAGAAGCACACCAGGCACATTGTAAGAATCACACAACTGCTTGGTGCTGGAGAGACGGTGAATGAGGCAGAGTGGCCCCAAAGGAGAAGTGGCCTGGACGAGTGGGGACTGAGCTTCAGTCCCAATTCTCCCACCTGCCAGCTGGGCAGCTCCACACCCTCCACTGGCCCGCACCCCAGGAGGGCAGCCTCTTCAGGCTCTGTCCCGCTCCTCTTTTTCCTCCTAATACCCAGAGAAGCCCACCAGTGTCCTGGCCGTGCCTCTGCCTCGGGGGCCTCACCTTTCTGAGCACACTCGGAGGGCTGCTAGAGAAAACTGCATCTCTGAGTATTCATGACAAATGAAACCACCTTAGAAACATGAAGTTTTCTATAATAATGCTCGTAAAGACCAAGGGAACACAGACCTGCTTCCAACATCAAGCCAAGTGTGTAATCTGCAATATAAAAAGGCAGCGGGTCTCAGGAGAGGCCATGACTGAGCCCAGCCAAACACACCACATGTTTTATCATCACAACCCAGGGTGATGCACAATGAGAAACTGTCTCTCCACTCCAAGAATAACAAGATTGATGTCTGCATCATATTGACTCTCAGGACTCAGAAATTCAAATGAGGAAATAACTTTTATTTATTAGGACTGGCTCATTTCTTTTCCTCTTTCCCAGAACCGCGACAAACCACGGCCATAAAGCATTAGCAAGTGTTTCTGGAATGACAGATCAAACCACAGGATGATTAATGGACAGAGTCTCGTTTAAAAGGAAAGAATGGAAGTGGCAGGGCTGGATCCTCTCCCGCCGGCCCGAGGGAAAGGTTTCCCATTTTAACCTTGACTGTAAAAGCAAAGAGCCTAAAAGCCGGCGCCCACCCCAGAGCGGGGACGACTTGGGAAGACTGAAAGGGCTTGTGGTGCTGCAGAGGCTCAGTGGCTCGGGTGGCTGGGAGGGCAGAGTGGGGAGACAGGGGCCTGCACTGCCATCAAAAAGCAACTGAGGACAGGCAGGGAGCAGCTGAGAGTCACTCCCGCTGGAGGGTCTGACTGCTGACCCGTCCGCACGCCTCCCCAGCACAAAACGTCTTTTCCTTGGCCACAGCAGCACAGGCTGTCAGGTGGATATCTGGCCATGCTCTGCGTAAGCTCCTGGGAGGGTGAAACAAGCTAACAGGTGCGGACTGTGGATGACAGTGATGGGCGCGTGTGGGCTCTTAATACGTGGAAATTACAGTGGTTGTATTTTTTCTCCAGTGGTATGGGAGGTTGGTTACTAAAATTACTTTTCAGTTGCCCATTAAAAAGAAATAAGCACAGGTATGGGGTAAAATATTTCCAGCTAAGCCTATCACTTTAAGTTCAATAATCTTATAAAATGTTTATACTCTTAGGTTCGCAGAAATGGAATTACTGGGCCGTCTAAGTATACTCAAAATAACAGGGAAACAGAAACAACTTACACGAACAGCCTGGAACCACCAGGTCAGCTCCGCCCCAACCGAACAACAGGGAACAGCCTGGAACCGCCGGGTCGGCTCCGCTCCAACCCAACAACGGGGAATAGCCTGGAACTGTCAGGTCAGCTCCGCTCCATCCAAACAACAGGGTTTTGCTCCAGCAATGACAGGGAGGTGCAATTCAGATGCACTTGCACCGCGCCAAGACTCACGTTCGTCCATCCTGACATGTGCAACACTGAGGCTATGTGTGAACAGCAATGGAAGCACGTTCCATTAAGATTCCGCTGCTCCGGAGAGCCATGGAGCCAGCCCTCAGTCTGGACTCGGGGACGGACGACTTTCCATCTGCACCACTCACGCTAAAACGAAGTTGGTTTTTGAGATTGTCTGGATCATGTTTGCAACAAAAATATATGTGAACCTGCAGACCCTTTGCTGATACTCTTTCAGTTTGGTCTATGTATGCCAGATCTCACTTGGAAATTTAGTCAAATGAATTCCTCTAAAAACTTGCTTTTGCAAACTTTTGTTGTATTATTAGATTTTGCAATAGAAATTATTTTAACAATGTACAATATAATTAGCCACTTAATGTTATTAAGAAAATTTACGAGCCATTGTGGCTGAAAAATAGTCCCAAATGATATTTATTAACTATCCAGGACTAGAAATAGGAACCATCGCCTCAGTGAACCACATTTAAAAAAATGTAGAGTCACAAATAATATGTCTAATTACGTATTAACTAATTCTCGCCTTCACCTTTTGAATTTCTAAACTCTTTACCTCATGTATCATTTTAATTATTTTTCCAGTTCATTCCCAGGGAAACTGGCTGATGGGGAATTAATTAATGGGTCCAATAAAGAGGCTGCCAGCATTGTTCTACCACAATCTGCACCCTGGCCTCATTTGCATGTCTCCTTTTATTCTAAACAATAGCACTGCTGAGATTTCAGCATGAAATTGTTAGCTCATTTAAAAGGACACAATCATATCCATTTCCATAGATATTCATCAATTATCACATTTTACTGCAACATGAATCCATGAATAGAGCAACCACTAGAGTTTCTGGCCCCAGGGTTTTAGAGAAATTACAGGTATTTAAATATTATATGGCATATTCCACTTGATGAGATGATTCTGGATTATTTCAGGTCCACAGAAAGATCTTATATGAAAAGCAGGTGCTCTATGGTGCTGCAAGTCGCAACATTAAAGTCCACACCAGAAGAGCTGCCTTCATCTTCTGACATCTCACATCCTGTGGGACTGCCACACGGACTTCAGAGAAAGAAACATGACTTCCTTTGGTGACACCGGCTCTCCTGATGGCCTTTGGTGATATCGGCTCTCCTGATGGCCAGCAGCGTCAAGGACGCCTGCTTTCGACCCAATGATGCTGGCAGAGAGGGAGGGAGGGCACTGGGGGCAATGGCTCCTCTCCCCTGACGGTGGTACCATGGACGGGTGGCTACCCCAGTGAAGGGTCTGGCCAGAGTGGGGAGCCTGGCACCCACATGGGCACCCAGACTTCTGCCCACAACATCTCTGCTGCTGGCCTGCCAAAGGTGAACACCAGCCAGGTGACTAGACACTGCCCGTGGCCAGACAGGGCAGCCCCTCTCCCTAACTCTCCCTGCCGAGCGCTTTCGCTGACTCTGGTCGAGATATGTCTACTCCCTGCCCCTCTCAACTGAAGGCTCCTCCAGAGCAGGGGACGGTGCTCACTGGTCTGCTATGTCCAGCATGCAGCACTAGAACACATGGAGTCCAAACGTTCAAAGAGGCACTCAAAGCATCATCCATGAACAGAAGGTCGACAGACAGACAAGTGTGTGTTCCAGAGGCCTTCAGGCACCTGAAGAGGGCCGCTCAGCTGGGAAAGTGCTGAGGAAAGCACAGTTCTGTGAGTTCACGTATGCACGCACAAGTGTGTGTGTGTGTACGCGCACAAGCGTGGTCTTAATCTGTTTCAAGTTATTAAATACATGACGATGGTCCCTTCCCGAGGTTTTGGCATCTCTGCCTGTTCTGATTCCTGACACCACTCGCACCCACCCTGCTGAGCTCGACACAACAGGACAGCCAGGGGCAGACACGCCCAGCCGCTCTGAGGAGGCATCTTTCAACAGGACAGCCAGGGGCAGACACGCCCAGCCGCTCTGAGGAGGCATCTTTCAACAGGATAGCCGGGGCAGACACACCCAGCTGCTCTGAGTGCGGCATCTTTCAACGGGACAGCCTGTGGTGGACACGCCCAGTCGCTCTAAGCAAGGCATCTTTCAAAGGGACAGCCTGAGGCGGACACGCCCAGTCGCTCTGAGCACGGCATCTTTGGAGCTGGTGCCTCCTCGTTGCACAGATCAGAAGGGAGTTAGTTCTCTGTGGATGTACAAGGAGCATCGTTGCAAAGGGTGGAAGGCCCACCTCTGTCCTTTCGTGTGCTAATGCCCATCTCTTCCTGCACCCTGGCTTTCCTCCTGAGCAGTCACCCCTTCACTACCAGGATGAATAAAGGAGGCAGGATTTATTAAACTACAAACAATGCCCTTCATTACCAGGATGAATAAAGGAGGCAGGATTTATTAAACTACAAACAATGCCTGAAAGAGCCTGTGCTGGAGTTTACAATGGTTCTCTTCTGCCTCTAAAGGCCTGGAAGGAGAGACAGAGTGGTTAAAATGGGGGCTTTTGCTGACACAGAGTCTTGCTCTGTTGCCCAGGCTGGAGTGCAGTGGCACCATCTCGGCTCACTGCGACCTCCACCTCCCGGGTTCAAGTGATTCTCGTGCCTCAGCCTCCTGAGTAGCTGGGTTTATAGGCACGTAGTACCACACTCTACTGATTTTTGTATTTTTAGTAGAGACGGGGTTTCACCATGTTGGCCAGGCTGGTCTCGAACTCCTGACCTGAAATGATCCATCCGTCTCAGCCTCCCAAAGTGCTGGGATTACAGGTGTGAGTCACTGCGTCTGGCCAAAATGAGTTTTTTGTTTTTTTTTTTTTTTTTGAGATGGAGTCTGGCTCTGTCGCCCAGGCTGGAGTGCAGTGGCCAGATCTCAGCTCACTGCAAGCTCTGCCTCCCGGGTTTACGCCATTCTCCTGCCTCAGCCTCCCGAGTAGCTGGGACTACAGGCACCCGCCACCTCGCCCGGCTAGTTTTTTGTATTTTTTTAGTAGAGACGGGGGTTTCACCGTGTTAGCCAGGATGGTCTCGATCTCCTGACCTCGTGATCCGCCCGTCTCGGCCTCCCAGAGTGCTGGGATTACAGGGTTGAGCCACCGCGACCAGCCCAAAATGAGTTGTTTAAAAGGACTGGTATCAGGCAAACCAGGCCAGGCACAGGCAACAGAGTCTGCGTGGTGTCAAACCTTTTTAACAGGCACACCCCATTCAAGACAGGATTTGCAATGACCTATTGAGACACCAGCCCTAGAGCTGCATTAAAATACAGATGTGGAATGGGCCAAGGGAGGAGAGCAGAGATACAAGTATGCCAGGGGGTTGAGCACAGTTCATGGGGGGCCTGGGGTTTTCTTGATGCCCAAGGCAGATTTGTTTCAAAGAGGCTGGCTGCCTGGGCAAGCGCTGTCTCCTGAGCTGCTGAGTGCCAAGGTACAGGGAACTGTGGGACACAGCCGGCCAGCACTCTGTTAACACCGTGCTTTGCCTTCCATGGGAATACCTTCTAGTGGACACATGGCCAGGCTGTGCTTCCCAGCCTCCCTCTGCATGTGCTCGCTCCCTCACGAAGGGATGCAGAGGGACAGGTGCTCTCCAGAGAAGCGTCTCTTCCATGGGGCTGAGCCGTGATATACTGTGCACGCTTGGGCGGCCAAAGCGTGGCCCAACCTCCCCTGACTCGAGCATCCCCTCATATGCCCTCTAGTCCCTCACGTACATCCCAGCACGCCACCAGCATTCCGAGGAACCCCCCTCGTGGGTGCCGCCCACTTTGGGATTCAGGCAGCAGCACATCCTCCTGCATGAGCACCAGGTGGCTTTGCCATTGTTTGTGTGAATTTTAAGATGCTTTTCCTTTTCAACAAAGTCAGCTTTTTAAGAAGTGCCTGTGAGTTGTACCCATATGCCTTGGTTTATCTAGTCCCCAGCAGCTGAGTTCCCAAAATGCTGCTGGCATGTTGCAATGTAAAGTGTTTTGACGACATCAATCACCTTCCCTAATGGTCCTTGATAAATGTGTTTCTTTCCACCAGCTTGTTTAATACAAGTCTTTCTATATCTCACATGACGCACAGGACGATGTGACTCAGAGGAGGGCTCTTTTCCTGGATCCACGTGTCCAGCTGTCTGCTGGGCATGGGCACTAGTGTCCCCAAGGTCCACTCACTCAGTGTGTTCCCAGGCAGACACTGCATTTCTCCCAGATCCTCCTTCCTTCTCACCCCACGCACAGCTGGACACAGGAAGAGCTGAGGAACTCAGAGCAGGATTCACGAAGTGGCCGTGGAACCCACGTCTCCTCACCTAAGGACCTGAAGTCACTCATTTGAAACAAAACAAAACACAACACTCAAAACCAGCTGCTTCTAGACCTTAGAACTTTGCAGCTTCCTCAAATCAGAAGGGGAAACTGAGGATGTGACCCATAGGTCTCCCCGCAATCCAACCAACCAACCCAGTCCCCACTGAGAGGCCTGCTGCTGTCTCCGTGGAGACGCACAGCAAAAAAAAAAAAAAAAAAAAAAATCTTTAATAATACTTGTTTCTCAACCCTCCCCCAAGGGCAGGCAGGGGACGGGCAGGGAGCCAGGTCTGCCCCCAACAGAAGCAGGTCCAGGAGTGTCCAGCCACAGGGGAGGCTGGTAGGAGGGTCCTGAGCCCTGCCCCCTGGAGAAAGGCTTCCACCTGCACAGAGCCCACCTGTGAGATGGCAACTCTCGGAACTTCGCTTTTCACTAGTGTTAGTGAGGAACCAAAAAGAACTACAAAATAACCTTAATTTATAATTGAGATTCCTCTTGCTTTAAAAAAAAAAAAAAAAAAGCCTCAGGCCAGGCGCAGTGGCTCACGCTTGTAATCCCAGCACTTTGGGAGGCCGAGGTGGGCAGATCACGAGGTCAGGAGATCAAGGCCATCCTGGCTAACACGGTAAACGCCCATCTCTAATAAAAATACAAAAGAATTAGCTGGGCGTGATGACACGCACCTGTAATCCCAGCTACTCAGGAGGCTGAGGCAGGATAATCGCTTGAACCTGGGGGGCGGAGGTTGCAGTGGCCAAGATCGCACCACTGCACGCCAGCCTGGGTGACGGAGAGACTCCGTCTCAAAAAGTAAATAAATAAAATAAAATAAATAATAAAAAAATTTTAAAAAGCTTGACACATCCTTTAGAAACTGCCTGTTTATAATGACAATGATTAAAGTGTACAATCCATTTCTCAAAAAGACTGTCAACTACAGAGAAGAAATTAAAGACACTCGGAGAGTTAACATTTATTCTTCGTGAAATTTAATTAAAAGCAGCACATTCCTGACACCGTAATGGGCCGGCGATCCTGAGTATGACAGAAGACAGGAGGCGCTCACAGGGATGATCTCAGCATTTATGAATACCTAAGTGCCCCTAGGATTCCTTCTAAATCATCTGGTCCTGCGTTATGGTGACAGCAACAGTCACCACAGAGCCCTGCCAGGCCCCGAGGAGGACAAGGAGGCAGTGCTGAGCACGGCTGGGCAGGGCCAGGCCCAGCTTGGCTTTAAAGCCACGTTGAATGGTAGTTCATTCGCAGCAGTAAGAAATGGAATGACTTTCCTGAAAATGTACTACCGTCTCTGTACTTAAAATAAAATGCCATCGGGTAAATGGATCAGACTGAACCATTTAATCCTCCCTGACATTAACCATACTGAGCTGAACAGCTCAATCTGCAGAGATGTACAACAGGGATTCTGGTTTTCTAATTCGGTGTTTGCTGAAGCATAAGTGGCCTCCCGTGGACAAACCTGCCCAGCTTAGAGCAGCATGACCACCCGGCACCGCTGCCCGGGAACCGCGCAGCTGCACTGGCCTGTTCCGCTGCTGAGCGGGAGAGGAGGGCCAGTCCACCGTAGAGAGAGCACAGGTGACGGCAGCGGCTCCCCGGCAATGGCAACGCATCAGCCCTCGGTGAGTGGATCTGTGTCCCCCAAGCCCCAGTCCTGGTGGTTCCTGTGAATGTGACCCCACTGGAAAACAGGGCATGTGAAGATGCAGTTCAGAGAAGGTTACACTGGAGTAGGGTGGACCTTGATCCAACGATGTATGTCCTCACGGGAAGAGGAAAATGGCCCTGATCCAACGATGGGTGTCCTCGCGGGAAGAGGAAAATGTGGACACAGCCACACAACGGGAGAAGGCCACATGGCGACAGAGGCGGAGACTGGAGTGAGGCTGCCATGAGTCAGGAATGCCCAGGATGGCTGGTAACACATGGGGGTGGGAAGGGGAAGCACGGGGCAGATTCTCCTTCTAAGCCTCCAGAGCGAAACAGCCCTGCCCATACCCCAATTCCAGAACTCTCAGGCCTGCAAGCCCTCAGCATGTGGCACCTGGCAGCTCTAGGACACGGATACTCCATGCAAGTGACAGCCCATTCCTGACATTCTCCACCTCCTCAGGTGTGTCTGGAGGGGCACCCAGGCTCACCCTCAACACAGTGCTCCCCAAATATTCCCGGACTCCCAGCAGGCACGAGGCTGGTGGTGCCCGGGCCTTGTACCACAATGGCCAGGCTCAGTGTGCCCGGGTGCACACCCCCTGCAGTCTCTCTGCAGGCTGTCCTCTCCGTCACCCAGACGAGGCCTTGCTTCCACCCACGGGGCTCCGGGACATGGCCGGGCCTAACTTCCACCTCCCTGGCTTTGCACGAGCGTTTCACAGGCTGTGTGAGCCCACAGTGGCACATCTCTCAGAGGCAGGAGGAGAGCGGTGCAGATCGTGTGGAGTCCAAGGAGGGAGCAGCTAAGCTTGCACTCCAGGACGCCAGGGGACAAGATGAGGATGAAGAACGCCAGTTGGAGGTCCACGCTGGCCCCGAGACGCCAACACTGTCATGAGCGCTACTTTAGAGTAGGGGACCTGAGAATTGGAGAAAGAAACTCCACCCACCAAGGCCACAGGCCTAGGGAGGCGCGGGGTCACAGGGTGCCCTCGCCTGCACCACACGGAGGCTGAGCCTGGCTCCGGGGTGGGGGCCGCCATCACCCCACTGTACATGGTCAGACACCCCATGGCCTTTCTGCTAGCAAACAGGAGGCATCGGGAGCTGAGTCTGGGCCAGTGAAACTGCAAGCCGTCATCATTTCTGAGACCGCACAGCCTCTAACTAGTGCCTAACAGAATCGCACATTAAGGATGTATAAAGTGGCCCATGAAAGGCAAAGACAAGAAAGCTGAACAATTAGAACCTTCCAGCCACTGGAGTCACTCTCAACCAAAGACAGTGCTGGCGGGAGGTCACATGGCAGGATGGGGGTGGGGCCCTCCCTGGTTCTGCACCCCCGCGTCGTCCCCTGCCCCAGAAGGAACACCCGGATCACAAAGCAGGCCCGGGCTGAATGCTGAGAGGTCAGAACGGAGCTGATTAAACTGCATTTGCATATGTATTCCCGTTTTTCAATATTCAAGAAATAAAAACGTGTGAAACCCTTTTAATAACTTAGACTTAATTCACACTGAGCTATGCCTTTGTGTGAGGCCGCTTGCTTTGCTGGTGTGTGGGAGCAAATGGACGCCCTCTGCAGAGCAAGCTTCTGCCGACTGTGATATGCGATATCAATATCCCGCACCCGATTCCGGCCCACGGGGGGCTGGGGCTCAACTCTGACAGGATGCTCGGCTGCCAGGGCTTTCTCAAGTAGAAACTGGTGGAGACAGAACAGAGGCTTCCCAGCCTGGGACAAGGCAGGTTGTTTAATGTGATGAGGATGAGGACAAAATCCTACTCATCTGGGGCCCCCCAGAATGGGGGAAAAAAGGGGGTGAATGCCCGGAAAAGAGGGGGTGATTAAATGCATCAGGGCCCTGGACCCAATGGGACTGTATCTTAGAGCAAGTTCACAAATTGTCAGGAAGAAATTCAAGTTTGTTTCATCTCAACCTGACGATTTAACTGAAAAACCATTCTAAGAAAGAGCATTACTCTTATTATCTTGAATGCTCCCTTCAGTGATACCAGGGTAAATCCACACACGCTCCCCTTGGGCCCACAGGTAAGGGACCCCGGGACACCCTAATCTCAGATGCAAAGCCCGGAGTTGGGCAGCTCCTCCCGCCACACGCCTGCCGCCTCCCTGCACAGGGTGCCCGTGGCCAGGGCACTGGAAAGAAGCGTGTGGAGCCTCCTCCTTCTGGCAGGCGCTCAGGGGAGGCTGCAGAGTGCTGGCCTGCAAGGAGCCCCACTGTCAAAGAAACACACAGGCGAAACAGGCCCAAGGAACGCTCGGCGTCACAGCCTCTGGGAAGAAACCTGCACTTGGGTACACTCGGGTATTGCCGCAGAGGGAGAGAAACACTGACTCCCAGAAGCCCTGTCTCCAAAAAGCTGAGGGGCCCAAAGGGCTCCAGACAGGCTTCTGGTCACAGGCAGGGGCATGGTCTGGCTCTGATCCCAGGCTTCAGGGCCTCAGGGCCTCAGGGCCTCTGGGTGCTGGCTGAGACGTGGCAGAGAGGCGGTTCCATCTGTGGAAGGTTGAAAGCGCTTCCACGCAGACATTCGGCACGTGAGTCGGGCTCCTTACCTCCACGACGGGACAAGAGACACAACGCGCCGGTCCTGCAGGCACCGCACCCTTCACTGTGGCCTGCCAGAAAACTGCCGGAAAGGAAGCCACGTGTCACCCCGCCACGCGAAGGGCAGCCCTGGTGTGTGGGCGTGAGTGCGGTCAGAGGGGCGGTCGCGTACTCACTGAGTCCTACCATGTGCAGGCCCCAAGGACACCCTCCCTGGTCTCAGAGTGGGTACGGATGGGGGACAGGAGGTCATTCCAACAGGAGGAACAGGAGATGATGCTAACAGGAAGAGAGGTGAAGAAGAGGGACGATCACACGAGGCAGGAGCTGCTGGTGCCACGGCTTTGGGCCTCTCCTCCCGCATGCTCGGCCGGAAGCTTGCCACTGCTCCACCAGGAGGGGAGTCCACATCCCCCCATGCTTCTGGGTGGGCCTTCATGGAAGTGGCCCGGCACAGTGGAAGTGATGCTCTGTGACCTCCAAGGCTAGGCCATTAACGAGCCAAGCACCTCCACCTTGTTCTCCTCAAATTCAGCCACCATGCTGTGAGGAAGCCCAAGCAGCCCATGGAGAGGCCCATATCGAGAAGAGTGGGGGCTTCCAGTCCCCGGCCCTGGCTGAGCTCTCTGCTGAGCCAGCACCAACTCACCAGACAGCTGAGTGAGCCATTTTCCAACCTGGGGGTTCTCTAGCCCCCAGGAAGGCCACCCAGTCCTGCCATCCCCACTGAACCCTGCACAAACCGCTATCTGTGAGCCAAACCATTGTGATTTCAAGTCCTTACGTTTGGAGCGACTTACTTAATCCAGATGAACTGCGGGTTGCCCAGGTTATCCATGAGTGGTGGGTGGAGGCAAAGATCAACCATTCCAAGCAAAGGAAGAAGACTGGCACATAGGACCCCACTCCACAGCCCCCTAGGCCACCACGTGCAATGAGGTAGCTTGGTCCTGCATCTGGGAAAAAGCCTGAAGGTGAGAAACAGCAGTGAGCGCAGGAACATGGAAACAGGCAGAAGGTGGCACGATGATGACCCCAGAGGAAGGAGGCCATCTGAAGGCAGGCACAGTGGAGAAACAGGACGGGCAGTTCCAGGTGCAGGAGCAGCACGACTCGGTGGAGGACTGACAGAAGGAAGAGTCTAGGCCAAGGGCCTCACCCCTGGCTGAAGAATCGCTGGGGCTGAGGAGCCACAGATGCTTGGATCCCGCCCCCGGAGATCCCAATCTAATGGGGCATTGGTAGTAAAACCACCCCGGGTGGTTGCAACGTGCAGCCAAGGCTGTGCGTGACCAGTCTAGTGTAGGGGGCCAGGGCTAGCGGCTGTCACTAAGGGCCACCCAGCAGGAGTGGTGTGAGGGTAGGTGAAGAGGCTCCCTTAGGACTCGGGAGGTCTGTGCTGCCTGTGGGCCCTGCGGCTTCTCTCCTCACCCACGTCCTAAGGTCGACCAGAGACTGTCCTCATTCCCTACTCTCTTCCACCCAAAGCTGCACCTATGGATGCAGTTTATGTTGAGACAGCAATAGAAATCACTACGGCACTTATGCTAGAGGAACCACCATGCACTGTATTTTGGAATAAAACAGAAAGAAACACATGGACACTGGGTCGGGACAAAGGAAGCAACACCAAAGGCTTTGTCCAGATAGCCACGCGCTGCTTCTGACCTGACCGTAAAGCCAGCAGACCCAGCCCTCATCCTCCCTCGCGCCACAGAGAGTGGACCTCAGACCTCAGACACGAGCAGGTGTCCAAATCCCCAGGAGCACACCGACTGCCGGGACACCCAGAGCTTCCAACTCAGGAGGCCTGGGTAGGGCCTGAGAATGTGCTTTTCTAGCAAGTTTCTAGGTGATGCCGAGGCTGCTGGTCCAGAGTTCACACTGCTGGAACTCTGGGAAAACATTCCACGTTCTGACTGATCTTGTCACACTGTCTTTGTTTGCTTTTTGAGACGGAGTCTCGCTCTGTCACCCAGGCTGGAGGACACTGGAGCGATCTGGGCTCACCGCAACCTCTGCCTGCCAGCTTCAAGCAATCCTCCTGCTTCAGCCTCTGGAGTAGCTGGGATCACAGGCCTGTGCCACCACGCCCGGCTAATATTTGTATTGTTAGTAGAGATGGGGTTTTGCCATGTTGGCCAGACTGGTCTCGAACTCCGGACCTCAAGTGATCCGCTGGCCTCAGCTTCCCAGAGTGCTGGGATTACAGGCATGAGCCACCACACCCTTGTCACACTTTCCAACCTCGAGACAGGGAGGAAACAGATGAACACTTTTAAGGAAAGAATCCTTTACGATGACAAACCACTCCACTACACAAAGACACAAGCCACCGACAATGCAAACTCCTGGCTAAATCTCAAGATGACTGTGGAGACTGAAAGAAGTCAGGTGAAAAGGGGCACATGCTGGAGCCCAGCTTGTCTAAGGCTACAGAAGAGACAAAACACCGCAAGTATGTTTAGGACTGTGTGGGGAAGCTGCGGGGAGGGATCGGAAGCCACCCTGGGACCTGCGCTCGAAGCTTCTGTGAGAGCTGCTGGAGGAGCGAGGGCTCCGCCAAGTGCTGGTGGCTAACGATGAGCAGGACAGGATGTCCCCTCTCGAGGGACTCCCAGAACCGTGGAACCAAGCAGGGACCATGATCAAGGCAGAGGAGAGAGTGAGGGGAGGAGGAAGAGGCCCTGCACATCTGGGCATCTCTGGGAGAGCAAGCCAGGTCCTGCATCTGTCCCAAGGAAAGCATCTGAGCACCTTCACAGAAGACCATGGTGAGGGCACTGAGGAAGACAGTGTGGTCACGTGCGAGTGGTTCCGGTGGTTATCTTGAATGACCCCGAGTGTCATTCCAGGGCTCCAAATGTATCTTAAGGGGGCAAAGACAAGGCCCCTGACGATAAAATATAAATGACCACCTGCCTTTTGCAACCACCCTGATGATGGGAGCTGAGCGGCGTGGTGCTAAATGGAAGGGAAGCAGCCTGAGACACATGGGACACCAGCAAAGCCTCCGAAGGCACCTGCTGCTGGGCTGATTCCACTAAATCATGTGCGCTTTCTTTTTTTTTTTTTTTTTTTTTTTTTTT
>NC_045452.1:29038404-29051751 GCF_002776525.5 Piliocolobus tephrosceles | reverse complement strand
GCAAGCTCCGCCTCCCGGGTTCACGCCATTCTCCTGCCTCAGCCTCCTGAGTAGCTGGGACTACAGGCGCCCACCACCATGCTCGGCTAATTTTTTTTGTATTTTCAGTAGAGACAGGGTTTCACTGTGTTAGCCAGGATGGTCTCGACCTCCTGACCATTACTGTAATCTGCCTGCCTCGGCCTCCCAAAGTGCTGGGATTACAGGCGTGAGCCACCGCATCCAGTCTCGTGTGCCCTTTCTGACAGCATTTTCCTACGTAATTTGACAATTATTTGTCCGCCGAACCATCGCCAACTTTTCCCAAAAAGAAAGTTTGAGGCGGTTGGATGACCTGAGGTCAGGAGTTCAAGACCAGCCTGAGCAACACAGTGAAACCCCGTCTCTATTAAAAATACAAAAAATTAGGTGGGCATGGTGGCAGGCATCTGTAATCCCAGCTACTCGGGAGGCTGAGGCAGGAAAATCGTTTGAACCCGGGAAGCAGAGGCTGCAGTCAGCCGAGACTGTGCCACTACACTCCAGCCTGGGCTACAGGGCGAGACTCCATCTCAAAAACAAACAAACAAACAAACAAACAAATTAGCTGGGCGTGCTGGTGGTCGCCTATAATCCCAACTACTTGAGAGGCTGAGGCAGGAGAATTGCTCGAACCCGGGAGGCGGAGGTTGCAGTGAGCCAAGATGGTGCCATTGCACTCCAGCCTGGGAGACAGAGCAAGACTCCATCTCAAAAAAAAAAAAAAGGTCAGAAACCCTTAGCAGGGGTCGCAGAAGCTGAAGGGAGGCCCGATCTGCCTGCCGGAAGTACGCAGAGCACTGGCTTCTGGCATCCTGGTTTTAATGATCAACAGAGCTGACAAGTGGATAAAACATGCACCAACAATCAGGACATAAACTGCCACAGTCCTGTCCAAACAAGGCCTTTTCTCCAGGATCTCGAGCCCCCAGAGTCCTCTTCTGACAGGAGGACGGCCACATCATGTGCAGTTCCCTGCGGATCGGGTGGCTGTGCGATGCTCTGGCAGCCTCCCGCACCCCGGAGCAGACAGCTCGGCCTGGAGCTCATCTTCTGTGAAACACACAAACACCACAGCACTCGTGTGCACAACTGAAACTGTGCACTTTTACAGTCACAGATATTCCTCTTCTGAAACCATCTTTAGTAATAATCGTAAGATCCCTCCTGTTACCGTAAAGTCTAAATGCCAGAAACATGTGCTGGCTCAGACCTGAAAGTGAAGGGATGCTGCCGGAGCTCAGGCAGAAATGGCACCTGCATTTCATTCCAATTAGCTCGTGACAGAAAGAGAGACCTTTGAGTCTTACACACTTGGAGGTGGGAGCTTAAAAATCTGCCTTTCAGGAGATCCGTAATTCTTTATTCCTTACAGTAATTTAAGGTATCCCTCAATTAGACAAGTATCTTTGGGTGATAGACACGGACTCACTCACAGTGGGGGCGGAAACTCACATACACATTCCCAATTCAGTCCTCAGGAGAAAACTTTAAAACCTTTACATGCGGCTCAAATGACTCCAGCGGAAAGAAGGCGCAAAGCGACAGCTTCTGAAAAGCTAAGCAAGAGCGGGTGCTGGTGTGAGAGGCGGGGGGATGCTGCCAGTGCAACCCCCTGCTGTCTGCACCTTCTAGTTCTCGCTGCTCTCTTACAGCATCAAGAAAGGGCTCCAGGCCTCAGACACGTGCGCACCCTCACCAGTGTGTTCAAGAGGCCCGGCAGGACCCTGGCAGAAAGTCCAGGTGCCAGGCAGTGGAGGCGCCCGCACAGCATGGCCTGTCCCCCAGCGCTTTGCTACTTACCAGCTGGATGGCTTTGGACAAGAGCACCTACCCTGGCCAAGCCTCGATGTTCTCATCTGTAAGGTGACCATCACAGCGCCTACTGCACACGGCAGTTCTCAGGATGACAGGGGATGTGTGGAGTGTCCAACGCAGGACCCAGATACTCTGCAGTTCTTGTGTGATGATACCTGGTCCTTCTTCACCGTCCGTTGAGGGAGGGGTACGGGGAGAGGTTCCCCAGGGCCCTGCCACTGCTCAAGATCTGTCTCCTTCACCTGGGGTCCAGCAGGCCCCATTCATGCTCCTTAGTCATCCATTTCATTTATGCCACCCTATTCAGCCAGCAGTCACAGAGCAACCCGGCTGTGTCAGACGTTGTTCTGAGCATTGAGACCAACGAACCAACCCCACCAAGGCCTGGGCCTCAGCGAGCCTGGTGGGGCAGAGCCACTGTGGCTCTCCAGGGACCCGGCCTGTCCACCCAGACATCTGAGCCCTGCCTCCTTGCTAAAACAGGGAATCACAGGTACATGATAATGTGTAACTCGGAACCAGGGGACAGTGGCCTGGAGCAGGCAGAAGAGAGGGCAGAGAGATCAGGGAAGAGTAGACAAGGGAGGGGAGGCAAGAGCTAAGGGGAAGGGGGGCTCTAAGGCTGGACTCGGTGGTCATAACCACCAAGAGGAGCCGGGAAGAGGAAGGACAGTGGGGCTGAAGGTTGAATTCATTCCTGCAGGGCTGGCCTGGCTGCCGAGCACTGGCCCTGTGGCGGCTTCTGTCAGGTGGGTGGAATCATAAGCTGGGGGCCAAGGAGAGGCACAGGATCGTAAGAGTCTGAGAAGAAAGTCAAGTCAGTAACAAGTAGCTCCAGGCCTGCACGGCATGAGGAGGAGGCTGGCCCCTCAGAGTCACCTTTGAGACGCAAAGACCCGCTAAGGGCAGGGAGCTCCAGCTGGCTGGGCCAGACAGAGTCCACACGCAGGGTATGGCGTGAAGCTAGCCTGTTGCTTGCTGAGACGACAGTGGCCACCAGAGCTCAGATCTGTTGGGCAGTCCTTGCTGTACCAGTCCCTTGGCCTACAATCCTTGCTGCACCCAGGGCAGCCCAAGGGGGGGTCGAGGCACTGCCCGGTGTCACACAGTAGCAATGACACAGCTGAGATCCTCGTGGGGCCTGCCTGACCACAAACCCAGGATCTTCACCTGCCAACTGACCAGCAGGGTGGTCCCTTTACAAGTGCAGGTGCATTTCACCTTGTAAACCTCCACGGGGCCGGGGGTAACCATTTTGATATGGTTTGGCTGCGTCCCCACCCAAATTTCATCTTGAATTGCAGCTCCCATAACCCCCACGTGTCATGGGAGGGACCTAGTGGGAGGTAATCCAATCACGGGAACGGTTTTCCTGTGCTGTTCTCGTGATAGTGAGGAAGTCTCATGATCTGATAGTTTTATAAAGGGCAGCTCCCTGCACACACTCTCTTGCCTGCCGCTATGTAAGATGCACTTTTGCTCCTCCTCTGCCTTCCGCCATGATTGTGAGGCCTTCCTAGCCATGTGGAGCTGTGACTTCATTAAACGTCTTTTTCTGTATAAATTACCCAGTCTCAGGTACATCTTTATTAGCAGTGTGAGAACAAACTAATACACATTCCCACGTGGCTCAATGAAGTGAAGGGATGTGCCCATGTTTCCTAGAAAGAAGGTGTAGCACCTTCCATCTGGGTTTGAGCCACCCGGGTCCTCTGCACCTGGAAGGAAACTTTTGTAAAAGTCCTGCTGCAAAATGCAGGGGAAGCCAGGACGGTGGCCTAAGCAGCCATGGGGTGGGAGGCAGGAACTTCTGCTCCTGCGGTTGGAGGAGTCGGGACTGCCTGGGAGGGGAACAGGGACGGAACCCTCGCCAGGTGCCCAGCACTCATTCGCGGCAGCCCCAACCTGACTGAGGAAGGGGCAATTCCGGCTGAAACCCACCTACAGACTTCTGAAAATGACCAAACTTGACATCAAAACAGCCTCAGAATCCAACAACACTGCATTCAGCCTGATTCCCAGGCCTGAGTGCCACAGACCCAGGGCTAAGGCAGGGTCAGGCACCTGCCAGGTGGGCTGGCCTCACGGGTTCTCTCCTGAGTGGCTGGGCCTAGGCAGCAAGGCAGGGAAAGGCAGTGTAGGAGGGAGCTGCTGGACCCCTCCCTGTGACTGCAGCCCACCAGCACCCCCTAAGTAGGACACCCCTGCATCTCCTCTGCTCCACGCCCCTTCCACTCTGTGTCTGTCCCTGCAGCTTCCCCGGCTAAAATGCTGTGACCCCACTCTGAGCACTACCACCCTAGGAAACCTGAGGTGGAGTGAGCCGTATCCACTCCAGATGCTGCTCAGACAGTTCCCGCTGGTCTGGTAAGAAGGTCGCCTGCCATAGGACCGTGTTCTGGGACAGAAGGCCTGGGTCCTCTGAATCTCTGGGGTTGACATGAGTGTGGCCACATCCGTGTCCCTAAGACCCAGCTAGCTGCACGGCTCAGGCGGCAACGAGAAGGCCAACAAGGAGAGAGGATGGTGGCTGTGCACCGACGGGGTGGAGAGGGATCTGAGACAGGGATCTGAGGGAGGAGTTGGTGACGGATGGCACAGAGCACAGGATGAATGGCCGCTTCTCTCTGCCTTGGGAAGGGGGTGGCCTCATCTGCTGAAAACGTGTAGGCTCATTCTGAAGGATATCGCTCAAGGCTCCACGGTGAAGTCAAATCAGCCGTCAGCTCACAGGCAGGCCTGTGCCTTCAAAACCAACTCAAACTCAAACATGCTGTCAATCACCGACCAGCACCCGGCCGGAGGAGACTCCTTGAAACAGCGAGCAGGGCTTGACACACAGGAGCCCCAAGGGCACCCAGGTCACACGGAGGAAGGCGAAAGAGTCGACACCACAGCCGGGGGACAGCAGTGTGGAGCATCACCCTGCCCGGCCCACCACCCACCCACGCTTTCCCTGGGAGACTTCCTTCGGGCCACCGTTACCCAACCCAGACCGCTCAAACAGACCCAAGACAATGGCAGTCGCTGCTGTGTGCACGGGACCCCATCTCAGGCAAGTAATGAAGCCTGAAGACGGAGGTCTGCCCAGCCCAACAGTCCCAACGATGGCGAGTCCTGCTCCCTGGACGGCACCTTCCTTCCCACGGAGCCAAACGGCAAGGACCCTCAATGGCGTATCTCACTGCCCTAGAGCTCAGACCCAATTACGGCCGAATGTGGGCGGGGGTCACATCTATGCCCTACTCATCCCAGCTCCCAGCAGCAGGCAGGCGCTTTTAAATGGCCTTTTCCCCCTGGCCACAAGTGGCCAGAACAGCTCTTCCCCAGCCTCCTAGGTGTGCCTGCCCACTCCCTCCCTCTCCATGGTGGCTCCTTTGCCTGGCTGCATCTCTCTGCCTCCCCATACCCACCCAGTGCTGAGATTCCCTGAGGGCAGGGGCTGCACCTCACCCCTCCATGACCCCAGCTAATAGCATACGGTCAGGCTTCAAGTTCTTACCTTACAGATGTTTGCTGAATATCACAAATGTACATACCCCTGATAAGGGCCTAATCAAGATTCTCATTATGATCTCTGATTTGGGTGTGTACTGACACAGTCACTACTGGGGCTAGTTTTCTTCCAGCCATCCACCCATCCATCCATCTCTCCCTCCATCCAACTGACCACTCCAGCATCAGTTTGCCAGAGACGTGCTGGAGCAATTAACCACCCACCCGCTCCGACCCCGAGCATCAGCTCTGGGCTTGGCAGCAAAACACTCACATGACTCCATCGTTCTCCTCCCATATGTCACACAGGGATAAAGAAAATGGCAACAGGAAGAGAAAGACTTGTGGGGGCAGAGCTCCAAGCAGGGCACAAGAGCCAGTCTAGCAGGTGTAGGCTTTGGGGCAGACCCCAACACCCCAGGAGGGAGCGAGCACCCACGTAGTGTCATACCCAGCTCCTGCCAGTGCCCTCGAGACCCCCTCACCTCCTCCACCTCTGAGGCGAGAAAGAGGAGGCTCAGAGGCCAGGTCCCCTGCCCACGGCCACCCACCTGCTCAGGGGTGGTCAGGACTCTGACCCAGGGCCATGCTGGAGCTGGGCTGTGAGCCCCAGCCCGTGCTTTAAGGGTGAGAGTACCAGACCTGCACTAACACCCCATGGCCTGTGCCCTACACACCACGACGTTTCTGCTGTTTACAAGCTAATGATGGGAAGGAGGGGGACTTGAGGGAACTGGATGAGCCCCTCGCCTTTGCCCCACAACTTCTGCGTGTGCACGATCATCATCCCGACCTGCCCAAGGACAGCCCTCACTGGCCACCTCCCAGGCACCCGCCACCAGCCCTGTTACTTGACTTCAATCAGCAACAAAGCGCCTTTCTTCTCTTATCGCATCAGCAAGGGGGAAATGAGTGCCCAGGATTCGATGGGCCTGAGAAGGAAGTGGAGCCGCGAGGCCGGAATAGCAATGAGCTGCAGCTGGGAAGGCTCTCGGCCGCACCAGCAGATGGACACGGCGAGGCCGCAGGATGGCGGCCCAAGCAGATGCTGGAGCCAGCTCTGCGGAGCGTAAGTCACGCAGGCAGGAAGCAGGGCAGAGTGGGAAGTGGGCCGGGAGTGGACACAGACGATGGGGAGGAACAGCCAGGCGAAACCAGCACTCCTCAACTCGAGTGGTGCCACAAGGAAGAAGAAAACGAAGCCCAAGCGTGGCTGCTCATCGTCTCCACCAGCTTTTCCAACACGAGCAGTGACAAGTCCACTCGTTTCTAACTTGGCCAAGAGAGACTTCGGGACCCGCCACGTGCTGTCACCAATATCTTGCTTTTTTCCTGAAACAGCATCCCTCTTTTTCTGCACTGTGGATCCCTGTGCATCCTTCCTCCTCTCCCAGCAGCCACGGGCGCTGGGGGCTCTTGAGTCAAGGATCCGTGCCCAGAGCCCGGGTACTGGCTGCTACCCAGAGGCTCTGAGCAGCGCTGGCCATTGCTCAGGGAGGGAACTACAGCTCTCACACCGGGTCTGTCCCTTCGAAGCCGGATGACCGATGAGTCAGGGCCTCCCTCAGCCTGCTTCCTCTTCCGTACAACGGAGAAGTGATAGCCCCACGGTAACAGCTGCCACTTCGGGAGCATTCCCGTGTTCTTGGTTCAACTCCATTTCTTACTGGGGTTGAGGCTGGGGTTGCGGCTCCCAGAACCTCCTCTTATTGTTCCTGGAAGATTAAATGCACTGGTAGACGTGTGAGTCCACAAGGCAGCACGCAGGAATCCAGACCAGCGCCTGGAGCACAGAAGGGCTCAGCCAACCCCAGCGAGAGGCCTCCCTCGTCGCCGGCGGCGTGTCTGGCGGCTTGGCCTTTCTGCTCTCCTGATCCTCACAGGCCTGGTGAACTCCTGCCCCAACTGGGAGAGAAGCGCCTTCCCCTCCCTCGAGGGCACTGGGGAGCAGCACTCCTGAGGCCTCTGAGTGTGCCTGACGAGGCGGCCCTGGGACAGGCCACCCTGCTTGCTGGTCCTGCAGGTAACTGTGGCCTCCAGAGGAGGGGGTGCCCTACCAAGGGGGACTGGGACAGCAAAGCCCCTAGGCTCTGCCTCTCAGGAGGGGCCCCGGCGACCCCTCACCTTCTCCACTGCGGAGGTGAGAAACAAAGACACGTGCACCCCATCCACAGGCAGGCAAGGAAGAGAGCAGAACAGGAGGAAGCAGAAAGTGGCAGAGGAGTCCCCCAGGCTAGAGGGGACACATAGGAAGCAGAGAGGCCCTGGGCTGGTGGTGGGCACAAGGCAGTGAGGCCCTGGGCTGGTGGTGGGCACAATGCCTAGGGAAGCATTCGGACACAGTGAAGGTGCCCAAGTCAAATGACAGAGATGTGACAGTGACCACACAGGCAAAGAAGAGGGAGGCCACTGTGCAGGTGTGAGGGGGCCCGCCCAGCAGCCCAGAATGTCACAGCTGCATGGCATCCAGGATTTAGACCAAGACCCCAAGACCATCAACAGGGGGACACCGGGTCCCACAGAGGGCCAGCCATGTGGCAGCGATGTGCCAACACAGAGGGGCACCACCACGTGGTGGGCTTGGTGTCACTGATTGGGGAGCAGTGGCCTGGAGGGACAGGAAGACGCCCAGGGGGACTGTGGGAGGTCGTCCTCCCGCAGTCCCGGCTGCCCCAGCAGAGCCTGCACAGCGCTGTGTGAGGCCAACAGGAGTCCTGCTCAGGACAGGCAGAGCCTCCGGCCGCTGGCCTCTGAACAGGAGGGCCGTGATGTCGCCGCCACAAGCACAGGGCTGTCCCCACAGAGAAGCTTGGTGCAACACTGGCAGGCAATGGCCTGGGCACACCGTGCTGCCTGGCCCCAGGCGAGTCCCCTCCCCACTGTGGGAGGGTCTCAGGGTCCTCTCTCTGTACACAATGCACCCCAGGGGTCCATCCATCAGTCTAAACGGAGACTTGATCAGGAGACTTGATCCGTCTCCTTCTAAACGGATCAAGTCCATCTTCCTTCCCAGCCTCCCTGCTCCTCACCTGGAGGGTCCCTCCCAGACATCCCTGGGCTTGTCCGCTGTTCCTGCCCCTCCCAGGGCTGCTACCAGGAGCCCACACAGGCCGCATGGCCGACGGGCACCCTCATCAGGAGGGCGCTGGCCCGGCCTCTGGACCACAGAATTATTCAGTATTTCCTGATGGACTCAAGTATTCAAAATGAATTCAAACTGCTCTAAATACGTGCTCATAAAAACATCCCACTCTAACTCCACAGCTGGCTTCCCTGCACTGCCTGCTGCTCTCCAAATGAGCCCATGTTCAGAGTGACAGGGAACCTGTGGACACCTTGCTAGGGGCAGGAGGCCCAGTGACAGCCTGCCCCACCCTGCCTTCCCGCTGAGGAGGAGGCATCCCACCCGATCTGTGCTTTCTGTCCACACTCGCAGATTCCCCAGAGGCCGAGAAAGCAAGCACCGTGAGCTGCGCTGGTGGCAACGCACCCTGCTTCTGTTCACCTCTGCACGGCGACCGCCTTTCAGGGCAAGATTCCGGAACAGCAGGGAGCCGGGAGAGCACTGCTGAAACAAACTAACTCCCAGAATACAAAGCAAAGAAGGACACTTCTCCACTCAGGACAGAACACAGCGGGAGCAGCGGAGCGCGAGAGGAAGGAAAGGAGGAGGGAGAGGAGCAGGAGAGGAGCAGTCCCGGGGCTGTCGGTAGGGGCCAGCTGTCCCTACCCCGGGCGAGCGGCCACGGTTCACTGCCCAGGTTGGCCCACCTGCTCCTGCCACAGAGGGTCTCCTCCAACAGAGCTCCACAGCCTGGCAGGGGCCCGGCCCCTTGAGGGGACCTGAAAAGCACGGCTGGCCCAGCCCTGCAGGAGAATCACCAGGGCCTCCACGGGAAGAGCGTTTTGAGATCAAAGGATGTACTAGCTCCCAGCTCCCTAAGCCACCCCTGCAGCACCCAGGGTCGGCATCGAAGCAAGTCCAGGGGGAGCCACAGCGCACAGCTGAAGACCATAATTCCGGAACTAGAGCGTTCTTTAAGGTTGGAAAGACAGTATTTTCCAAATGTGTGCATTCAGGAGTGTAACAAAAAATCTTACAAAGATTTTAAGGTTAAATTGTAGTTAATTATCTATAACCAGGTACCTTCTCTGATAAATAGAATTACAGGGAAATTTGCTCCAGTCTGGAAACTGGAGGGTTTATGTATTTAGAGACAAGATTACTGGAATGTTCTGCTGAAGCTGAGGTGGGAACTCCTCCCTGCTCCCCCTCCCTCAGCTCCTTTGCTACAATCTCCAGCCCTGAGGGGGGAGAGGTCCCTGCACTGACCCAGCCTCCCACATGACCTGCCGGGCCACAGGGCAGAACCCACGGAACCCCCTGGGGAAGCCCCAGAGTCCCCGCCCCAGGCAGGGTCTCCTTAGCAAAGAGAACGCTGCTATCCCCAGGCGGCTTGCAAAGGTCCCTGCGGCTGCCCTGCCACCCCCTGCTCCCTCCACTGCATTGGTGTGTCCATCCTCCTCATCCAGCGACATTGTGACCAGCAGCTGCCACCCAGGGTCAGAGTGGAACCCACTCCACCTGCCCACGGCACGGCAGACAGACCACAGGCTCCTCCCAGGCTGTCCTCACCACCCCCCACCTCCACCGCTGCGCACTTCACCCTCATCCCACCCACCCCAAGGTTCTGCCCTCACGAGGCCCTTCCTGAGTCCCCCACATGGCCTGCAATCTGACTGCACCCCACCCATCTCTGGCGACTCTTTGAAGCGGTCTCCTGTGGCCACCCTGTATTTTGTGCAGAAGGCAAGCTCCTAGAGTCAGGCCCAAGAGGCGCCTGGAGATGCCTCACACGCAGTCCCAAGAGAATGCTGGCTGCAGCGAACACACTGAATGGAATCTCTCAAGCTTAAAATGTCCCACCAAGACACCACAGATGAAATAAAAGGTTACCTAAAAAACAGAGCACAGCCAGCTGCTAAAAACATGGGAAACTTTTGAAATTAAATAGCAGCCATGGAAATAAAAATAGAATCAGGGTGTTTCTGTCTACTGCTTAATCAAATGAGGAAGAACAAGGAAATGCCCAGTGATCGTGAGGGTAAAGAAATGCCCCCCCTCTCGGCTGGGTGTGGTGGCTCACACCTGTAATCCCAGCACTTTGGGAGGCCGAGGCGGGCGGATAACCTGAGGTCAGGAGTTCGAGACCAGCCTGGCCAACATGGTGAAACCCTGTCTCTACTAAAAAATAGAAAAATTAGCTGGGCGTGGTGGCAGGAGCCTTAATCCCAGCTACTTGGGAGGCAGAGGCAGAGGCTGCAGTGAGCCAAGATCGAGCCATTGCACTCAAGCCTGGGGGACAAGGGTGAGACTTCTCTCAAAAAAGAAATGCCCCCTCTCACAAAATCGCTGGCTGCCCGGCAAACCAACTCAGTGGGCCCCAGGGTCACTTGGCTGTGTGCACCAAGTTCCTCAAACACGGGGGGACCCGTTCACCCTGCAGCCCCTCTCCTGAACATCTCTCTTATGGGACGATTTCTAAATACAGGAAAAGCTTTAAGCACAAACATATCATCTCTCAGTCATAATTACACTGAAAAATCACCCACCACATTTAAGTAGACTATAATCTATCCACAGGCCAGAATATTATGTAAACATTAGCTATAAAAACTCCAAACACACACAGAAAACGTTCTGACTGGGCAGTGTGACAGAGGCAGAGAGAAAGGTATGTACTATTTGATTTGTGTTATGTTTTACAAAAAACTCGTAGAAAAGGATGGAAAAGAGGCACTAACACCTGCTCCACTGGGGGCCATTTAAGTTGGGTTGGATATATTCAAAGTTTCAGCAATATACATGTACTCTCATGATGAAACTTTAAAAATTAACACTTTAGAAAACAGACAGTGAAGGAGGCCAGCTAAGAAGTGCGTCGCTTCTGCAGGTTTACGCAGAGCAGCGCCATCTGCACAAGGTCCCGCTGCCCGGGGGACCTTGATGTGGACATGAACCCAGACCCCATGCCTGTTCTTCTTTCCCACACTTCTGCGTGCTCGACAATTAAGTACCAAGAGGTTCGCCCAGGAGCTGGAGGTGAATACTGGGAAATGTCAATACCGCAGCAGTGGCGCAAAGCCGAAGCTTGGCCCCGGACACCATCCTAATATCACAAGCCTGGTCGTGTAGGGCCTGGAAAGGAAGAGCACAACGTGTGCCCGGCAGAGCTGTGAGTGCCACACTGGGGACCCAGGCGGAGCACCGGCCTCCTCTTCCCAGCCATTAACGAAAGGTCACAGAAAATTGGACTGGAAACCTGGAGAATACTCTCCAGGCTGGAGACACACAAGGCCAAGCTCCTGAAAGCGATTCTTAGGTTAACGTTTCCTTTTTGGATTTCTTCCAGAACACATAAAAGTGAAGGTAATTACCAGGCTACACCAGACCTTAGAAGAAGAACCTATAAATCCAGGGTGCACACGGGCAGGCAGGGGTGCCCTTGAATGGGGGGCCGCGATGTCCAAAGGGCCCTGTGCAGGGTCCCTCACCCCCATACTGCTCCTGATTATGGCACGGCAGGTGCCCCACCTCCCCCCAGAGCTGGGCAACAGTAAGTCAGCCCTTCCCCGTCCCACCCTGCACAGGAACACAGCAAGCTCCGTTCACCAGGAGAAGCACTGGAGGAGGGGCCTGCACAGGGGACTGCAGAGGGAGAGAGAGAGGGACAGGAGCTGGTGGGGCAGGCCCGGCCTCAGGGAGCTGTAAGTGCTTCCCATGGCTCTGTCTGCCCCATGCTCCTCAGGCCCAGTGGCAGCCACTATGAACATCTGGAAGGCAAGGCTGCTGTGCCCTTCATCCTTTACTCCTTGTCCTCTGCCTGCCAAGGAGACCTCTGTAACCAGGAACCCTGGCCAGAGACTCCTGAGCACCATCTCGGCAAGTGACATAGGAACTGGATGTGCTGGGGCCTGATTACCCTGTCCTGGAAAGTGACACATCCTCTACCTCCTGACCTCAGGCTGGATGCCACCCTTTCCTTACCTGACAGCAACCGTGGGTGACCCTGGGCTTGGGCTGATCCAGTAAGTGCTAAGGGGGTGCTCTGAGGGGAGCCTTCCCACACTGTGAAACCCTGAAACCGCTCCCCACAAAGAAGACGGGTCCACACACACCTCTCAGCAGCAGGGCCCAGACTTGGGCTCCTCTCAGGAACCACAAATGCAGCAACAGCAGCAGAGCCAGGGCAGCTCGGGGTGGACTGGAAGGCACCTCGGCCTCCACTGGGACCCTGTTCTGGCTTTTTTTTTATTCCTTTCATTTAAGGAACACCAACTTGCAAAGAGGACACCCAGCCACATGGTCTGGGGAGGGGGCAGTGTGGAAAGACTGAGGGGCTGCCCTTAGCTTCCGGGTTGGGGTCAACTCTGCACTTTGCAGAAGTCCCGTGAGCAACCCAACAACGAGATGGGAGCAGAGTCTGCAGCAGAAAACAGGGCACAGCTCGAGCAAAGGCAAGGAGTTGGGGCAGACGGCAGGAGCCTGGAGAACGCACAGCCTCCAGGGCACCTGACAGGCTCTGAAGACCCCAGCTCTGAATCCTGCACACAGGACAGGACAAGCTTCTTCTACCATCAAGGATGAGGTCCACTGAGTGTTCATTCTCAAAGTCCCATCAAACTGCAGGCCTGACCTCTTGGTCACCATCACTAGTGGCTCCAACATGGGGCAGTAAGCCCCGGTCACTTGCCCGGGGTTGGGACAGCCCCAGGACTACTCCTCTCTGGGTCCTCTCCTTCGCCGCCCCACCCCGGGCTGTCTCCACCCATTCCCAGCAACTAGCTGTGCTGAGGGTTTGGTTCCTTGAAGGCAAGAGCTTCTCCTCTGTACCCCTCTCCTTCAGCGCCCAGCACGCTGCCCTGCGCAGGTGATCCTCTCAACTCTTTAGGACTCTGATTTCAATCACCAGCCACAAAGATACGATTGAATAATTTTCCTAAAAATGTATGATT
>NC_045452.1:29016038-29033404 GCF_002776525.5 Piliocolobus tephrosceles | reverse complement strand
AAAAAAAAAAAAAACATGCAGCCTTCATTAACAGGCTTTGTGTATTCCTTTCTTTCTAATCGTGTCAGAAATCTTCCCAGGCCATGCATTTCTAGTGAGAGGGTAGGGCTGGCCTTGGTATACCACAGAATTGCTCCAAGCAGGGAGGGAAGGTCCCCGAGCCCTCATCTGCCACACCCTCGCACTAAGAACAGGCTAAGATCAGGAGAAACACAAATCCTCACAGCAAGCAAAGTCAAGCCCTCCTCTGGGGCTTCGTCCCACAAGGCGCCTAAAGCAGTTAGACGAGATGCTTAAGGTCACACTGCAGATAAAATATCAATGAATACATCATCTCAAAGCTTAGCAAAAATGCCCCCCAGAAAGTGAACTCGTCGTGGCCTGGAGTGCGGCAGCCCCGCCAGCCTTTCTTACCCTCCTGCGGAACAGGCCCCCAGGCTCCCGGCACGGGCCCTGCACCTGGCACACGGCTCTTCCTGCAGCCTTGGTCTGGGATCTGAGGGGATCCAGGGCTCTGAGATAGAGGGGCCCCTGGAGATGATCAACTGAGACATCAACGGCTCTCTGACTCCTCCTCAGTTAAAATCTGGAGACGTGCGGGGAGGAGGCACTGCTTCAGGGGCCCATGCGCCATCACTGCAGCGGCTCTGACAGAAAGCTACGTTTCACGTTCAGATCTGTTCTTTCTAACCACAGATTCCAGTCCCACCAAGACCAAGTCCAATGCCCATGCCAGGGCCTAGCTCTCAAATGTGAGTGGCACTGTGTCCCTGGCTTCCCTCCCATGGCCACACCATCACAGGGCCAGGTGCGAGCAACCCTCCCCAGCTGGCCTCTACCACACCCTCACTCAACGGGTGTCCCCCTGGGCGCTCCCCCAGCACAAATCCTGACCAGTCGCTAAAGGAAGTACAGGGACTCGGGGGCCCAAAGTGTTCCTAGACTGCCAGGGACCCCACAGGCCCATGACCTATAGATGCCCCCACGAGGGTAAAGCAGCACATCTCAGAGGGAAGCCTGCACAGTGGGGTGCAGGGACTGTCCTCCGTCCCCTGAGCCGTGACCTGTCAGAAACAGTCTGCTGTCCCACTCGGGGGCCCTCCTGGGAACCTGTAAGGTACTTGGACTTGGACACCCTCCTTGGGGGGCAAGGCCTTGTGTACCCACACACAGACATCCAAAGACGGACCACACCTCACGTCCTCCCAAGGCCCAGGGAGTGTCAGCCAGTCCATCTGAGGGACCCTGGCCCTGTCTCCCCATCACCAGGGCCCACGGCTGGGAACCTCCTTGGCCCAGGTCTTCTCACCTCCACCTCTGCCCAGGGCCGTCCCCACTAAGACCTGCTGCTTTCTTCACTCACCTCCGAAAATCAGAGGCTGGGGGTGCTGTGGGGGTGCAGGGCTGAGTGTGGGGAGGACATGGAGACAAGGCTGCAGCCACCAGAAGGAGCACAGACTCTGGGAGCAAAACCAAGTCCCGCTCCCATCCGCAGAGCAGCAGCTTCCCGGGGGAACAGCAGTAACTGGCCTGCTCACAGGCTGCTGTGGTTGGAGATCACAGCAGGTCCCCCACATGATGGGCAGTTTCTGTTTTATTTAACATTCTGGTTCAAGGCCTAGCACACAGTGGGGCCTCAGTAAGGGACTGGAGAGCAAGAAATGAACACAATGGGAGAAGAGAGTCATCAGAACGCTAACCCGCTAACAACAGAGCCCGTTTTGCTGCCTGTGTTTACTATTAAAGAAGAACTCCTTAATCTCTCCCTAAGAAATGTCATTACCATTCCATTCAAACTCGGGAGCTGGCTAAGGACTCTTGTCTACTTTGGAGCAAGTACAAGGAAATTTATTCAGATTGGTCACCCACTATCGATTACCAAGTGCCGCCTGACACCTCTGCACGACCGCTTCCGGGAGGGAGCTGGACGTCTGCGGAGTGGGGAGGCCCGGAGTGACTTCTCAGAGAGAAGACGCATTAATGGGACTTCCAAAGCACGGAGGAGCGCAGCCGGGTCTGTGGCTCTGCGTCACGCTTTCCCGCAGAGTCCAAGGGGATGGTGACCACAGAGCCGCATGTGCAGCCGGGTGCCATGCAGCCGCAGTTCACAATCCTCATCATGTAACTTTTCAGAAAGAACAAAGATCTTACCTATCATAAACGTACAGGTCAGGGCCCAAAACGTTCTACAAACCACTTTTCTTGATCCAAGCACAGCTCTGTATTTTGTCCACAAAGAGAGGAGAGACCACCCCATGCGAAGGGCCGTGGAGGTTGACAGGGGTCCCAAGTGCCCACCTGGAGACTCAGTCTTTCCTGGAGGCGCCCAGACCAGACCTCAGGGCCTTCACACGCCTGTCCAAAGGTGCTGGAGCACGCCAGGCCTACAGGGGAAGAAACCATCTCCTGCACAGCCTTCGAGCCCCAAATATGCTCTGATAAAACACAACGTGATTGATACATGGAGAACGCAAGCTTAAAGTCACTACGGACCTTCCAGACACGTCTTTAAATACAGCTCTAAATCCCCGGGACACCAACTTTACTGCCACTCTGAAGGAGTAGATAAACCCCTCTTCCAGCTCCTCCCTGCAAACATAGCAGCAGCGAGCCACATCCTGCTGAATATTCTCATTTCGAAATCCCTCCCCAGCTGACAGTGGTCTATGCCTACTTCCTGTGGGTGGGCAGGCATGGAAAGCTCAGGACCTCAAATCTTCATGGGCTCATGAGAAAGTACGATGTACGGGCCGGGCGCGGTGGCTCAAGCCTGTAATCCCAGCACTTTGGGAGACCGAGACGGGCGGATCACGAGGTCAGGAGATCGAGACCATCCTGGCTAATACGGTGAAACCCCGTCTCTACTAAAAAATACAAAAAACTAGCCGGGCGAGGTGGCGGCGCCTGTAGTCCCAGCTACTCGGGAGGCTGAGGCAGGAGAATGGCGTGAACCCGGGAGGCGGAGCTTGCAGTGAGCTGAGATCTGGCCACTGCACTCCAGTCCGGGCGACAAAGCGAGACTCCACCTCAAAAAAAAAAAAAAAAAAAGAGAAAGTACGATGTACGGAGACCAGCTCCTCCTGCTTCAACAGGTTAACCCGATCATCAGTTTCACTGCCACCTGATCCACAGAATCCATGCTGTGGCACCTGGGACATTCAGAGAGCCCCAAGGGCTATTGCCTGGCACAGGGGGCAGAGGACCCAGCAGGTGCGGTACTTGGAGCACGCAGTCCACCCTCACCCAGGCTTGGCAGCCTTTCAAAGGAGCCAGGACAGCAGGTCCAAAGGATTCCTGGGGAAACGCAGGGCTGAGGACACCCAGATGGTGGAGGAAGTGAGTGACCAACCAGTAAATCGTTTACATCCAGCAAAAATCCCTAGCAACAGGGGCCAGAGGGAGGCTCCCAGGATAGCGCAGCACCGGACAGAGGCACAGAGCAGAAGGGTGCAGGAAAGGGCAGGGCCTGAGACAGACACAGCGATTGGCCCCCTACTCTGCCCTGATGGAATGTGGGTGAGCTGAGTGCCAGGCAGCACAGCCTCAGAGATGCCCTTCCAACCCCAGTGCCCAGCTGCCTGGGCTGTTATGAGGACCGACGGTGAAAGGCGGAGCCGTACCCTGCTCAGACAGGCTCCTCCCCAGCACCTGCCCCAGATAAAATGCAACGTCTGAGCAAGGCACGCAGAGCCTCCCACATGGCTCCACCTGAGTCTGGCAGCCTTGAAGCTGCCCCTGGCATCCAAATATTCGGGCGCAGCCACACCCAATTGTGCCTCACATAGAGCACGCTGTGCCCACCTAACGTTCAGAGCCTTGGAATGCTCTTCCTCCGTGCAACCCACCTCTCACTCATTTCCTGGACACCTGCTCTGTGCCCTGTGGCACATCATCTGCCCCACGTCCTCAGCACACCTGGGCACCCGTATTGCATTCTTCCTGACTGCTGGCCACCGGTTGGGCTGCGAAATTGCAGGTGGCAGGGGCTGCTGCCTTAGATAGGGCCCCCACTTGCTCAGTCACCACAACAGCTTTTCCTGACCACACTTTGTCTCTCACCTGGAGCACCGCAGGTGTGCTGCGCCTCTCCAGCAAGCCCGGGGGCGGCCGCATCCTGGCGCTGACCTCCGGCCCCTCACCCCGGCCCGCCTGCTGCTCCCCACACCCTTTGCCTGCTCTGTCCTGGCCCAGGCACTCAAGGCAAGAAATATCCTCCTCGTAGAACCTACTAGAACCCATCATGCAGCACAGATCTCAATTCAGGACCCCCTGCCATGGCCACCCTGCCTGGGGACCGGCTCTCGTGGCCTCCCACCATGTGGCCTCATCACCTGAAAGGTGCCTGAGAGATGCTGCTGGTTTGCTGTCAGGATCCCTCTCTGGGAAAAGGGCCCTCGACAGCAGGCCCAGCTTTCCCGTTGCTGTGCCTGAGTGGTAAGAACAGGGCCCTACCTGGAGCAGATACTGATAACTACACGGGGGCTGAGTGATTCGGGGCCCAAGTTGGCCAGGATCAAGCTCTGTCCTGAGAGGTATCAGGGACATCTGCGAAGTGCAGGCCCCACCTCCAGCTACCTTCTGACACACCCTCCCCAAGGATGGCGAGGCTTGCACTGGCCATGCTGAAGAAAATAAAATGAAGACATTTCACCTAAGATACTGAACGAGGATCAGGTGCCATGACAATGCACGAGCGGCAGCAGAACAGGCTGCTTCTGGATCAAAGCTCCCTCTAGGAGATGTGCCTCAAGGCCTGCAGGGGTCTGTGTGGCCCCTCTCAGCAGTGGACAGATGGGGATCCCATCAGGCAGTCGGCATTCAACACACTTGGAGGCTCTGGCCCTGACCTCTGCCCCATGCCCCTGGCTGCCACGACTGGTGTCCTGGAATGTGGGGCTGTATCTCAGAAATGGCACTGCCAGACTGCCAGACCCACAGGGCACAGGAGGAACACAATCAGATAGCTCCTCCTGCATGGAAATCAGAAGGCTGCGACGCTGAGTGCCAATGTCCCCGCATCATTTTCATTCTCATTCATTCATATTCTCTTTCTCTCTCTCTCTCTCTCTCTCTGGTACAGGCTGGCAAGGTACCAGTTCCACAGGCCAGGAGCCATGGCGCACCCCCACTGCCACAGTGCACTGATGGGGGCTCTGGCCAGGACAGAGATGTGGACTGGCAGTGGCAGCCCTGGCTCCTGGCCTCTGCTCCAGCCACGCATGGCCTGGTAACCGAGAGACCAGAACCCCACTCGCATGGTGCCTCAGCAGGGCCCTGGAGCCCAAAGTACCTCACGCGGGGCAGAATATAAGCCACTGTGACACAGGATGAAAGGGAGGGACCCTGGGCAAGGTGCTCACGCTCCTAGACTCCCAGTTCCATCTTCTATAAAAACTGGAAAACAATGATAGACTGGCAATAAAGCCCAGAATGTGTACAGCACCGCAGCTGACAAAACACCAGTGATAAGGGTTGGGGGAAGCAATCTTGCCTGACGCCTACTCTGTGCTTGGTGCAGGGCCAGGCACTTGCTATAGGTCAGGGCGGGGGAGCAAACCACGGCTCGCTGGTGCCTCGGTAGGCAAGTCTCACGGAGACACGGCCACGCTCGCTGTCCACGTCTGTGGCTGCTTCTGTGCTACAACAGCAGAGAAGTTGTGAAAAAGTCCATATGGCCTGCAAGCCTGAAAATATTTACTATCTAGCCCTTTACAGGAAACGTCTGCCAAGCCTCACTGGAAAAACCTTCCTCAGTCCTAGCAGCAGCCCCTCGAGGTGAGGATCGGGAACTCAGCTTGCCCAAGGATGCACAGGTAAGCACTGAACTAGGACAGAAACGCCCTCTGTCCGAGCCCAGGACGCTGCACAGAACATGGACCAACCAGGGCTTCATGAAATACTGAAATAAACCTTTTCCTGAACGGACCCAGATCTGTTTGGTGAACAGTAGGCAATTTGGAGCCTCAATGTATAGAAGTGTCCTGGCCACAGATTCTCACACTCCAGTCCCTCCGCAGCACCTGCCCTTGGGCGTGAAGTGGGAGGATGTGCCCTCAGCAGGAGTCCACCGAGTGCGGTACGAGGCGGCTCTGACCCTCAGGAAAGGAGGCAAATGGTAGAGGAATGACCAGATCCAAAGCTCAGGGAGACAAGCACCATCTTTCATCCCCTGCAATTTACAGCCAGCCCTGTGTGAGGAGCGCAGGCACTGATGATTAAAGATACACTTTGGGATATGGGTGGTGGAAGTGCAATGATTAAAATTCAAGTGGCCTTTTGGATGTCACTAGAAAGGAATTTAATAAATGCCTTAAGCCAAATGAAGTCATCTTGCAATACTTACCTGGCAAAAATAAATGTTCCCTTTTCTTAGGGAAAAAAAAAGCATCAAATCATTAGGGGATAGGAAACGTAAAGTGTGGAGATGTTCGCCCGTTTACCAGGGAGTCCCCTCCCCACTTGCACAAGATGTGTGTGAGGAGCTATTCTAAAGCAGCATAAGTACCTGCTTCAGGTGTACACAGGGCCCTGAAGGCAAAGAGCACCTCAAACAAGAGGGGGCCTTCACCAAACTGGAAATGAAAATTCCCAGGCCCAGGAGGTCGGCTGCGCTGCTGCTCACTCACCGATCCACAAAGGCCAGCGAGATTGTACCCAGAGTCCTGCATGCTCCCCAAGAGGAAGAAGTCACTGGAATTCAGAGAAGAGAACCTGGCTTTGCACGTCCTGTCAGAACCTGTTGTTCTTTTTTATTCCACGGCCTACCCCAGCCGCTCCTCTGCTGCTGAGTCACACCCCGCACGGGGTGACCTCGCACAGGGCCCCCGTCAAGTCAGCCGCCGCCCTGCATCCTCACCTCCCCAGCAGCCTCACGCACCCAGGTAAAGGAGGAGACCACCCCTCATATCGTCTTGTGCCCAATTTCTGCCTCCAAAGAAAGAACAAGTGAAAACTAAAAGGCAGAAACGAAATCCACAGGCAGACAGCCCGGCGCCACACCCTGGGCCTGGTAGTTAAAGATCGACCCCTGACCTAACCGGTTCTGTTATCTACAGATTACAGACATTGTACAGAAATACACTGTGAAAATCCCTATCCTGTTTTGTTCCGATCTAATTACCGGTGCGTGCAGCCCCCAGTCACAGACCCCCTGCTTGCTCAATCAGTCGTGACCCTCTCACACGCACCCCCTTAGAGCTGTGAGCCCTTAAAAGGACAGGAACTGCTCACTCGGGGAGCTCGGCTCTTGAGACAGGAATGTTGCCGATGCCCCCGGACGAATAAACCCCTTCCTGCTTTAACTCGGTGTCTGAGAAGTTTTGTCTGCGGCTCGTCCTGCTACACAGGGATCGCCCACTGAGGGATCGCCCTCCCCAGGTTCCACCCACCCCCATCTGAGCTTCCCTCTCCCCGTTAGAGCCATACTTCTCAGACTTACCAATGCCCTCTGACCCCACCTGCTTGATGGCCCCCTCATCCTGGCTGAATTCAGCTCCACGCACCCCCACGCACCTGCTCTCAGCCATCGATGACCCCTGCTGACACAGCGTTGGATCTGTGTCCCCAGCAAATCTCATGTTGAATTGTAATCCCCAATGCTGGAGGTGGCGATGAGGCGGTCAGACTCTCCTGAGTGGTTTACCACCACCCTCCTCGGCACCGTTCCCATGCTAGTGAGTGAGCTCGCCTGACATCGGGTTGTTTAAAAGTCCGTGGCACCTCCCTCACGCCTTGCTCCTGCTCCAGCCATGGAAGCCACACCTGCTTCCTCTTCACCTTCTGCCATGATTGCAAGTTTCCTGAGGCCTCCTCAGAAGCTGAGCAGATGTCAGCACCACGCCTCCTCCACAGCCTCTCTGGAACCATGTGCCAATTTAACCTCTTCTTTACAAATGACCCAGCCTCAGGTGTTTTTTGTTTGTTTGTTTGTTTGTGGTTTTTTTTGAGTCAGAGTCTCGCTCTGTCGCCCAGGCTGGGGTGCAGTGGCGCCATCTTGGCTCACTGCAAGCTCCGCCTCCTGGGTTCACGCCCTTCTCCTGCCTCAGCCTCCCGAGTAGCTGGGATTACAAGCGCCCGTCACCACGCCCAGCTAATTTTTTTTCTATTTTTTAGTAGAGACGCGGTTTCACCATGTTAGCTAGAATGGTCTCGATCTCCTGACCTCATGATCCACACGCCTCGGCCTCCCAAAGTGCTAGGATTACGGTGTGAGCCACCGGGCCTGGCCAGGTGTTTCTTTACAGCAGCGCAAGAGCAGACTAATACAACCACACGCTGAGGCCCCTGCAACTCTCCTTGCTGATGGGAGGTGGGAGCTGCCATCTCTGCACAAACGACTCACAGCTCCACCTTCCCAGAACCACATTCCCCGGTAGGGCCACGGCTGCCGGGGGAGCCTACTCAACTGAGTTGCTGAAGGCAACAGAGATCCAGAGATCTGCTGAGTAGGGTCTGGTTCTAGAGGGTGGGGTGTGTCTTTTCTGCTGTCCAAAAATGGGGGCAAAAGAGAAAGTGGCATCCGTGTTTTACAAAGAACCCCAAAACTGGCTCTCACGGGCTGGGGTTCTTCCAGGAGCTGGGACTGCCTTGCCCACCCGTTGCTTCCCCACGGCCACTGCACACATCCACGAGGGAGCACGTGACCCCTGGGGGAGGCCACTCTCTTCCATCTGGGCTCTCTCTGCATCATCGGCTCTTCTTCCATGCCTTTTGTCACCCTCATGACAATGCCCCCATTCGTTTTTATAAACTATCTATTTCAGGGCCTGGGACAGGATAGGTGCTTATAAACAACCCTTTATTGACACGTGTCCCAAGAGGATTTTAAGCTACCTTGTAAGGGGTTAAAGAGTAACTGAAACCTGTAATGGCTCAGCTAATAAACACCGCAGTTTAGGGGAGAGTAATCACCCGATTGCTTTCCTATGATTACTATGTATTTTCATTGCCAAAAGATGCAATACAATTTCATGGTTACTTGGCCCTGTAAAATAGAAATACCCCCAATTTTTAAGATATGAAGAGGTTTATAATCAGGGTACTGTCAGTTCAAGAATGAGTCCCTGGTACAAATGAGTCAATTCACGACAAAATTTAATCTCAAGAAAATTAACTCAATAAAGATGCCACAATTGTGCTTAAAGTTTTAATACCTATTAGGAATTCTAGGGAGGTGGTGCAGAACCGTGGGCAAGCCGATCCATTTTCTGGCTCCTCAAAAATGCGACTGACTTAATAACTAATTTATTCATAATGGGGACAGTATTACAAGGAACTCTGTGTTTAATGAGGGAGGTCTGGATCTCAAATAGCCTAACCAATCGCAAAAATGGAGAGCATTTGCAGTTTACAGGATATTAAGTTTTGTTTCCTGTAATATGACAGAGAGCTGATCAATAGCACTAGACTGACAGCTACTTTAACCAAACAGCCCAAGGTAAGGCTTTATGTCCCAGCAAATGCTGCTGGCCAGAAATTCTGTAGCTGCCCAACACTTCGAAGAGCAAAACCTAAGTCGCAGACACGAACGACAGTCTGCTGACTGGTGATAATTTCCGTAGTGAGATCATTAGACCAGACAAGCGGCACAAAGGAAAAGCAAAGTCAAAATACAGGACTTCAGAGTCACGAAACACTCACAGCCACCAAGGGGCACCCTGACCAGCAACCGGTGTCAGGAACAAAGCTTTGGGGCATCGCTGTAGAGGACTCATACGAAAACAGGCTCAGAGTAAGAGACTGGACAGCATGGAGGCCCAGCAGGCACCCCGTTCTGTGGGAAGAATGCATCTAGCCTGAGGCCCTGTGGGGAGGAGCTGGTCAGAAAGACCCCCAGGCCCTCCCTAGCTGATATGGGACCCCCAGCCACGGGCAAGGCAGCAATGTTGGGACCCAAAGCAGTGCCTGGGACCGAAGCAGCCTTAGAAAAAGCCTCCGGCCTAGAGCTCCCCTTTCCAGAAACGCCCGGCATCAACCTCCAAGAATGGCTGCCCCCCTGCAAAGCCCGAACACACAGCCCAACAAGGGCTGTGCTCACTGCAGTAGAAAGCCTAGCTCTTGAGGTGCCGGGATGAAAACCAGCCATACGCGTCTTTCTTTAGCACTCTGTGGAGATTTGATTCCCAATCCCACACGATGGTGCCTGCTATTTGTAATTGAGGATGAAAGGCTGGCGCAGAAACCCCCCACAGCACCGCCTCTGCTTCAGCAAACATCTCAAACAAAATGAAAAGGTGCTAGAATAAGTGATGGGATACTCAAGGGAACAGAAGTGGCTTGTTCCAGAAAACTCAATCTCCTGAAGAACTGAATTTCATCAGAACTGGTGAAGAGTAGAAAATTTCATACCACACCGAATCTGTGATTTTTAAAAAATCTTTTATTATATGTAACTCAAAATATAGACAAGGTGTGAGTCCCGAGCGTGAGTTTTTTGGCAGATGCAGCTCAAACTCACAGCAGAGTCACCGGCATCGCTGGCATCCTCCTAGCACACTGCTCAGAATGTAACTTCCCAGCGCGCTCAAGGCTGCTGTCACCATGCAGGCAGAATGAAACTCAGCCACAAAGAGAATGGCCTGAAGTTCTTTTCCCTGTTTTACATCTCCTCAGATAAAAAGCATGCCAGGAATATACTTTTTATTTTTATTTATTTATTTTTTCAGATGGAGTCTCACTCTGCCACCCAGGCTGGAGTGTAGTGGTGCAATCTCGGCTCCCTGCAACATCCGCCTCCCAGGTTCAAACAATTCTCATGCCTCAGCCTCTGAGTAGCTAAGAATACAGGCGTGTGCCACCACGCCCAGCTAACTTTTTGTGTTTTTAGTAGAGACGGGGTTTCGCCATGTTGCCCATGATTGGTCTTGAACTCCTGAGCTCAGGCAATCCACCCACCTCAGCCTCCCAAAGTGCTAAGATTACAGGTGTGAGCCACCGTGCCCGGCCAGGAGTACACTTTTTAAAGACCACATTTCAATGGAGAGAGTGTTTTGAGGGCAAAATTGAATGCAGCACACAGGCCCAGGGCAGAAGGTGAGAGGAAACGGCCCGGCTCCTGGCACCCCCGTGGCGGAGGGCACGAAGGAGAGCTCACCTGGTAGGTGTCCCACAGGCGGATGGTGCAGCGCAGGGGCACCTCCCTCATCAGCAGGTTGTTCATCCAGCGGAAGACAAACTGCAGGTATCTCACCTCGTGCTGGTCCAGGTGCCGGTGCACTTGCTCTGCACAAAACAAACACAGGCCCCAAGGCTGTCAGGGGAGCCCTCTGGAGGCACTGGCAGCCAGGTCACTTGTGCCCCCAAGGCCCTGCGCCCGCCCCAAAACCCCACTCCAACAGGGAATCCCAAGCAACAACCCCTAAGGAGCAAAGAACGAATTCTACTAACGGGAGACTACGGCTCTCTCTTCCTACAGGAAAGTGAAAGCTGATGGTGCTGCTGCTGTGATGACTGTAATCACCGCCGCGTCCGGGCACGTCACGCCCTAACACCGGGAAGATGGGGGAGGGGGCTTGGGTCGACACCCACACCGTGGGGCTCCCCAAACAGACGCTCTTTCCCCGCCCCACACAAGCTCCACAGACCCAGGCTGGTGTCCCGGGGGGGCTTAAAGAGAGAGAGGAGATGAGCTTGCCAGCTCCTCAAGAGGGGCCCAATCTTGTCCAGGGAAATGCTCCACCTAGACCTGGACCCAACGGTTGAGTGAGCAAGTGGGACATGAGGCCTGCAGGCCAGGTGGAGGGCACCCCTCGATTCCAGGATGGGGACACCCCTGAAGACAGCTGGGCCTCTGGAAAGAGGCAGGCTTCACCAAGCACACGTCCGTACGAGAAACATGAGCTCCTCTCTCATCAAGCTGCAGTGGGCGGCAGATTTGCAGCCTGAGCTCAGACCCTGTGCTCCCTGCCTCATTGCCTGCCGAGTCCTGGAGGTGTCACTCCTGGAGGCAAAATCCCGCCAATCATGGTGTCTATGCTCCTCTTTCCAACGTTCTGTCCATGAAGTCCTACTCTAAAGGGCCTAGAAGAACGGTCGCTGCTTTATAAAAACAAATAATCATTACTAATTATTGCCCAACTGAGCCAGACATTTTAAAAATCCTTGGTTTTTAAAATGTGGGTGCACCCGAGGGCAGCTGAGAGCCTTCTTTCTGCAGCTCACTTCCTTACCCTATTTCCAAGTTACACCTTCCTTCTCTCCACGCTTACCTGACCCTGGTTTGTCCTGAGAAGCGACCCGGAAACATTTCACAGGGATCGCCATTCCCTCAAAGAAAGTTCTAGAAATGGCATATAAACAAATGCCAGAGAAAAGCTACTGTTCTGTTTACTGGTTTGTTTTACTCAAGTCCCTGGTAACTTGCAATATTTCAGCAACAAGTGAGAAACGGGGAAGAGGAACAGGAGGGTCATCCTGCAATGCCCTCCACCTGACGGACCACGAGCTCTGCCAGGACATGCAAGTGCCGGACTGACCTTCAGGGCCACAGGACCGGGAGCTGCCCTCACCTAAGGAGAGGGGCTGGTTTCCAAGCAGGCGCCACTAGGCTGGCCCTGGAAAAGCATGGGCAGCTCTGGTCCCATGATGGGACCCTGCTGTGATGGCAGCTGGTCCCTTTGCCGTCTCTGTCCTCACTGACGCCCTCCTCCCCTAAACCACTGCTGTCCTCAGCTGACCACAGCAAACGTGCTGGGGCAGGGCTCCTGCGGGGCTGGGTGTCGGGGACGCCTGCAGGACGAGGCTTTGGTTCACACTGTGGGGCAGACACGGCAACACACACTCCATTCCAACACGACAGTGAATTATTAATTATTTTGCTTGGTTAAAAGAGACTTGCGATTATAGTTATTTTCAGATATTTAAAAAATATTTTTTGGAAGTAGGATTTGATTTATTTTATATAGGCCTAGAATCTAGGGCATGAGGAGGATATAAGACATCATATTTGGATTTCATTATGGAAATTATTTTCCTGTGGAAAGATAAGAGAATGTGGCCCAGCACAATAGCTGTAATCCCAGCTCTTTGGGAGGCTGAGGTGGGAAGGCTGCTTGAAGCCAGGAGTTTGAGATCCACCTGGGCAACAAAGTGAGACCCTCTTTCTACAAAAACATGAAAAACGTGGTGGCGTGTACATGTAGTCCCAGCTACTCAGAAGGCTGAGGCAGGAGGATTGCTCGAGTCTAGGAGTTGGAGGCTGCAGTGAGCCGAGATTACGCCACTGCACTCCATCCTGGACGAGAGACGGAGACCCCGTGTTTTTCCCCCATAAAAGAAAAGAGAACGGACTGTTGTGTGAGCTACTGGGCTTCCCTTTCATTCCAACACGACATGAATAATTAATTGTGGAAACTGCACAACTTGGCAGAGCAGAACAGCAAAGGCTCCCTTCTGAGCCCCAGGGACCAGCCTGGGGGGAGATCACCAGGGAGACTGGACTGCCTTGCCCACGGCCCAAGGGAATGCCCTCCAGGAGGCTGCCTGGACCCAGAGGCACCCACACACCCACCCACCACTGTGCGCTGCCTCTGCAGTAACAAACTTGAGCACCCAGGGCTCCAGACCTGCAGAGAGCAGGTACAAGCAGGCCAGGCAGGACCAGGAGGCAGGCGGGGGTGGGGGTGCCTGGCAGTAGAGCAGTCCGCAGGGCGGCTCCTCCAGATGGCATCTGCTCAGATACTCAGTTGCTACAGCGGGGGGCTGGTCTGCTTTTTGCTTTATGAAGAGGTCTGCTGCACACCACACACACTTAGCCACAGACGCCCACACTTCTTCATGAGCAAGCCCACCTGTCTCCCCTGCCCCCATGAGAGCTTCAGAGGTGGGACATTTGGGTGGATGAGTTGCTGGGAACACAGGTGCCTGATGACTCAGGGAGCCTGACGCATCAGTGCCACAGTCGGCTACAAGCAAAAAGGGTCACACGCAAGCAGCAAGGACAGTTTACTCTGAGCGACTGAAAATGTTATTTGTGTATTGAAACCAAAACCAATGCATAATATGCCATAAAGTCAATTATCATCATGAGTTGTTAAGATAAAATCGCGATTTCAATGAAATTTCATCTCTGCACTGGGCCCGTTCGAGCTCCATCGTCCAAAGTCCCCAGCACGTAGGCCAGGGATTGCCTCCCCTGCCGTGGAGCGCTTCTGAAAGGTGCTGGGCTAGAAACGTTTGAGGAGCCAGGCCCAGAGCAGCCGAGGGACACGCATGGGCCTGCCTTGGGGGCGAGGAGGGCCTGACGCCAGGGTGCAGTGGGCTTGGCAGTGACCTCAGGGATTCCCAAATAGGGCTGGACATCATCATGACTTCATCTTCCTCCTCCCCCTCCTCTTCATCCTCATCACCACAGGAGCTGTTAAAATACAGATTCCCATCCCGACTCTCTCAATCAGACTCTTCCAGGTGGGATGTCAGAGACTCTGGAGAAGATGCTGACGTGCCAGTGACACAAGGACGCGGCACCATGCAGGCTCCCAGGGACAGGGAGGACGGGTCCCAGGGGCTCAGACAGGACACCCGCTCCAGGAGCTCCACACCGAGGGAGGGGAGGGCTGCAGTGCAGGTCCAGAGGCAGCACCAGCATGTTGCTCACTTAACAGCTTCCTTCTAATCCGCTGGTGCTTTATTAAAGACATTTATTTTTAAAAGAAAACTAATTTCACTACCGAGAAATGGTTCCCACAGTCTCATAAGTAAAGGGCAGCAGAGCGAGTGGAGGGAATAAAGCAGTGAGGCCTGGGAGCCCCTGAGGCCGCAGCCCCAGAAGAATTTAACCTCACGGCTGCTCATCGGGGGACGGAGAGACCAAAGGGGGTGCCAGGAGGTGTCTCAGGATCCCCACAAATGGCCCACAGATGAAGAGACACTGGCCCCCAGAATGAAGTTAGAGTGCCTAAGAAAGGCACCAGACCCCCACTCCCTCCTCGGCCTTCACCGCTGCCCTCCCCTGCAACACCATGCCTCCTGCAGTGGCACCAGGTAACCAACAACACCCACGCCACCATGCAGGCTTCCCCATATCCCGGGCTCACCCTCATGGCAGCCTTCCACCAGGGCACCTGTCTCTGCCCAGTGCGAGGCTACCTGGACGTTAAAACTCCTAGATGCTTCCAGAAACACCCCACGCTGTGAGTCTTCCCCTCTTCTTGGTTCTATACACACCTCTATGGAAGCATTTGTCACGAAAGGGGCATAAGCGCTCAGGGCGCCTGCCCACTCTGGGGTGTGAGCTGGTCAGGTGTGGGTCCAGGTCTGTGTCGCTTTTGTTTCCCTGGCCCCAGTACACACAACTGAGTGTCTGTGAGTGTCTGTCAGGCGACTGTGACGAACGAATGAGTACAGAGAACAACAGGGTAACTGGAAGACGGACACATTCCCAGCCTGGCCGTCCTCCTCTTCTACTTCTATTTCTCAACACGGCAACAGCGAGGAGTTTCCCAGCCACACCCTAGAACATGACATTCTTTTCAAAGAACTTACAGAATCATTTCTAACCTGAAGTTAATCTGTAGCTACAAAACTAAACCAATAGAAAGTTCTACGAAGCCCTGAGGGGGATCCACCAGCCAGGCCTGACCTCTGCCCGTGCCCCTCGGAGGGCGGAAGTCTGCCCAGGCTGCTACCAGCCTCTGCTGCCCCAGCGCACTGACACATGGAATTCCAGTCTAATGAACACGTAAAACCAGCTGTTTAGAAAATGACTCCATTTACTCAACAAGGCTCTTTTGCACAGAAAAAAGAAGAATGAACTTCCATGAAGCTGACCACCTGGGGAAGAGCAGCCAGGACAACAGCGACAGCTCCAGAGGAAAATCGCTGCCCGAAACACAGTGTCTGAGGAAGGAGAGGACACACAGGGTGGCCTGGCATGGCCGTGTGAAAGGAACGCTCCAGGGCAGGTAACTGGCCTGGCAGGTGGCACCTGGTTTAGCTGGCCACTCCCAGTCCACAGCTCCGTGTGGACATCTGGGCTACAGCAAGTGGGTGCCACCTTGCACCGGCATGAATGAAGTTCTGCCATAGAGATGAGCTGAAGTCAGCAGCCTGGCGCCTCCTGGGACACACAGCCACACTGCGCATCTCTGTCTGGCCACTGTTCTGAAGGTTCTCCGATGCTGCCAGGGCAGGGCCCCAATGTACCAAGGCAGCAGTGGGACAGTCACAGGCTAATCACCAGGACACAAGTGCTGAGCCCACATTTTACACAGGAGGCTTCAGGCACCTTTAGACAGGGCTCTACAGAGCCTGGGCGTTCTTCCCTTCGGGTGTGTGTTCGCATCCACTCCGCCTCTCCTCTCACTCCAGGCACCAATACAGTGAGAACCAAGCCCAGTGTATGATGAGGGCTCTCAACCAAGCACTCCCCGGGCCAGGCCCTGGACCCAGCCTCGGGGACCTGGTGTGGGTGGGACTTGCCAGAGGGTCTTATCCTCTAGACTGTGACTTCCTCGAGGGCAGGGACTTTGTCTGGGCTCACAGACCAGCACCAAGGCAGGCCATGGCCCATCACGTGTGATGTGTGCGTGGCACACGTTTGTTAACCGGGCAGCCTGGCACCCAGGGCGGCCTCTGCCATGGATGAGGACGAGGTGACTGCTGGGGACGGTACGCACCACAGAGTAACACGCAGAAGAGGAGCCGCGGCTCACCGGCTGGTCTGTGATCTGCCCAGAGCAGCGGTAGCCCACCTGCGCCGGGGCTCGGCATGTCCCCCACCTGGGAAAACAGACAACTCTACCATGGGCCTAGGAGGCAGGCGACACCTTTCCAACACAAACTGGCAAGAAACAGACTTGAAAGTTTAAACACATATCAATATTTCTGGAACACCTGTCACTGTGGTAACTAAACAGAGTACAAATTAACCCGCTTGCAGGGACTGCGGAGTGGAAAGCACAGAGGCCACCAAGACCTCAGCCCCTCCCTGAGGGAGGCTGACTTGAGGAGAAGGAGCCCATTCCAGCCAGAGCACAACGGCCGGCTGACCCACACAGAACTCCCACTGCACAGCTCCTGAAGGGGGCCACGCGTCTCACACCCTGACCCTGGGGACCCTGGCCCCGCACCTGTGAGGTGAGGCAGGTGAGGGGACCTGTCCAAAGGTGCACACAAGGAGGCGGCTGAGCCAAAATGGGCCTGAGGATTGCCCCGCTCTGTCCCCTCGAAATGACCCCGCCGGAGCAAAGCATGGACCCACCCTTGCATCTCTGGGCACCTGCGCCCTGGGCACAGTCAGCCACCCTCCTCAGGGAAAGCCCCGGACATCTGCAAGAACAGCCAGTCACGAGGAACTAACCAGAAAACCGGACAGTGTTAACCTCACAAGGGCACAGGCAAGGCCATTCCAGGACAAGAGGCTCCTCTTT
>NC_045452.1:29003767-29015638 GCF_002776525.5 Piliocolobus tephrosceles | reverse complement strand
GTGGAGTGCAGTGGCCGGATCTCAGCTCACTGCAAGCTCCGCCTCCCGGGTTCCCGCCATTCTCCTGCCTCAGCCTCCCGAGTAGCTGGGACGACAGGCGCCCGCCACCTCGCCCGGCTAGTTTTTTGTATTTTTTTTTTTAGTAGAGACGGGGTTTCACCGTGTTAGCCAGGATGGTCTCGATCTCCTAACCTCGTGATCCGCCCGCCTCGGCCTCCCAAAGTGCTGGGATTACAGGCTTGAGCCACCGCGCCTGCCCTCTTTCACTGGTTCCTTAAGGAAAGATTTACCAGGGGCCTCCACTTCCCAGGGCTGCCTCTGAAAGAAAAGCTACAAGGACGACAAGGCCTGTTTCTGGCTGCCGGGGACTCAGCAGCCTGTAGCAAACAGAAAAGGCAATCCAGCCTTCAGGCTCCAAGCTGTGCACTGCATCCAAATCACAAGCCCTCTGAGTCCTGAGTGCCTTCGGCCTGACACAGGACCTCGAACTCCTGAAAGGAGCGAAAAGGCAAAATCCACGCCCACCTGGAGGTGACGGCAGGTACAGCACGAGGCCATGGGGGCCACAGCGAGGGACTCCGTGGCGAGTGCTACGCTGGGTCACCCAACACAGCCTGGCTAAGCTGGCTTGATTCTGAAGCCCATGGGACATCCAACCGAAAGGTACCAGGCAGCGTCCTTCTTCACACGGAAGTGGTCACCTACCACGATTCCGTGGCTTCTCTGGCAGCGGGTCATGAAGGGGGTGGGCGCAGCCAGCCAGGGCCTCACACCCTGGACGTGCATCCCCAGCAGGCGAGCCTCCTCCCGTCTGCGCACGGTGAAGGATGGGCTGCTAAACTCCAGGCATTACTTCCAATTTATACACATCAAAGCTGCAAATGCACAGGCCGAAAGGATTCATTTTTCTTATTTTATAAGTAATTGCAAGCAGATGCTCTTTCACTGATAAAGGTAGTTTGGTTGGCAATAATTCTGAATCTGAAATTTCCATTTCACTGGAAATAAGAGTATACCGACAATGAATGAGCAGGCAGGTGTAATTATTGTCATATTTCAGGCTGAAAAGGTTTTTCCATAAAGCCCTTATGTGGCAGGGCAAGGCAATGTTATTGTTGTAAAGTCACCAGGAAGAGATGTGTCATATTGGCAAGCTGGAGAAACAACCACAATATTTGTTGAACACTTTTCTCAGCACTTTAAACAGCAGATCCACAGACCGAAAATTCTGCTGAAACATCTTGTCTTCTTGATTAAAAATAAAAATAAATTATGCAAACACATTGTGTCCCAGGATTTATGCTAAAAAGGAAAAAACATGTATCCCATTGACTTGGCATGAAAAACATACTGTTTATGCAGGACCAGACACTACGCAGATTTATGGCCCAAAGAGCAGCACAATTGCTCACACTTAGATACCTGACAAAGAAAACCTTTCAACCCCCTGCGCAAAGCCGAAAACAGACACAAATACCTCACGCTTTGGCTGGGACAGCCATGAATAGGCTTTGATTTTGGGGGAAGACTTCAATTCTCTAATCAGTTAAAAAGATAAAAAAGAACAAAAGCAAGAGCCACTGACAATGAGCAGGGCCCCTCCGCGCCAAGAGGCCCCTCGCTCTGAGTCCACCTCCTTTCTCATTTGCATTTGGTTGACGTCGCGAACAGCTGGAAAAGCCAGGTCACCAACAAGCAGGGTCCAGTCACGCTCACCAGCCAGAACACCAAGAGCCGCTCACTGCCAAGGGGGCGCAGAAGGAGGGAAGGGTTCAGACCAAGGATGAGCAGCAGCCCCGGCCCAGCCCACTCTGTGGGGGAAGCAGTCTGGGGCTGACAGCTCAAGACAGAGCACTGTGGCCGCTCACCAAGGCCTCCGACAGGACAGCGGGCCTGAGCTGGAAGGGAACAGGGGAGAGAGATGGGGCTCGAGGAGGAGCAGCAGAATCATGGACCCACACCTCCACTTTCCCGGCGCGGGACACTCACTGGCAAATCCCTACAGGCAAACAGGCAGTGGGGAGCGGCAGCCAGGAGCCCTGGCCAAGGTCCAGGCTGCCGCAGGTCTCCTCTGGGCAGCAGCTGAGTCTGGTCTGGACACCAGCGAGCACATTAAGGCCTCAGGTTATAGAGTCAGGTGAGCCTGGATGAGGGGAAGGGAGGAAAGAGGAGGGAGCTTGGGCACTGAGCATGGCACCGTTCAGTCATCTGGCCAATGCAATGAACTGCAATGAACCAAGCTCTGAGGGGCTTTCTTGTTGGCGAACATATGGCTATGGCAGGAGAGTTAGCGCCCTGGCCCTGTGGGGAGGGGTACGGAAGCGCTGTGTCCCCCGGCCCCGAGGAGAGGGGTACGGGAGCGCTGTGTCCCCCGGCCCCGAGGGGAGGGGTACGGGAGCGCTGTGTCCCCCGGCCCCGTGGGGAGGGGCATGGGAGCGCTGTGTCCCCTGGCCCCGAGGGGAGAGGTATGGAAGCGCTGTGTCCCCGGGACTCTTGCAGATTTCGTCCCATGCTTCTCCACATTTGGCTGGTCCTCCCAACCTGTACATAAAACTGGAATCATAATCACTGGCTTTCTTGAGTCCCATGAGCCATTCTAATGAATAATCAAACCTGAGCAAGTCATGGACACCACTGAATTTACAGCCAGTTGGGCAGAGGTGCAGGTGGCCTGGGGACCACTGAGGTGCGGCTGGCATCTGAAGTGAGGGTGGTCTTGTTGAGGACTGAGCCCTTGGCTTATAGAGTCTGACACCAACTCTGGGACGTTAGCGTCAGGATGGTGCGGTGGTGTCCCACATTTGGGGGCAAACTGAATACTCCCACCATCACCAAATGGCCCTGAGGGCTGAGATCCAACCAGACTGCAAGGCAGAGGCCAACCTGCAAACACAGTCCCTCAAGATAACTTCTCCACCATTCAATTTAATGTCAAGGTCATGCCACACAACTGTCTTCTCACACACTCAACACAAGGACGGGGCTGAAGATAGGTCAGACCCAAGACACAGCTAAGCATGCACAGGCAGGCGAGACCGACGTGGCTGCCAGCACAACCCCAGAAAGAGGTCACACCAGGTTCATTCCTGGGCCGTGAGGGACAGGGACTGAGCGACAGGAATGCAACCACTCATTCTCAGAACCTCAGCAAACATGAGCGCAGAATGAAATAAAGCCTCCTGGCAGGCTGTAAAGAAATGGTGTTTATCTGACACCACAACACGCAATCTTTTCATCTCTAGAGAGGTATTGAGGTCTATTTTTTTGACAGTAACATAATCTAAAATACAACTTCTTCTAGAGCTACATGGAATTGAAGCAACGAGGTATTAAATCATTTTCACTTCACAGATGTGCTCCTGAGCTACTCAGCAAACCCCTCCAAAACAGGGTCATTTTCATAAGAGGAGGCAACAAAAAGTCTGATTTACTTCCCTTTAAAATGCAAACGACAAAGCCACTTCCCAGGGTGCCTGAAGCTCCAGGGGCCCTGACTACACTCCATGGCCAGGGAACCGGCAGTTCGACAGCTGCGCAGGGAAGAGGAGTGGGCTGGACAAGACAGGCAGAGTCCAGAAGGCAGGCCTGGCCCTAGGCTCTGTCACAACCCGCACTTCTGGAAGACTCGCCCAGTCTTTAGCTTGTCTTTTCATTATATTAACAGAGCAGCAGCATCTGAAGAGCAGATTCTAATTTTGGTAAAGTCTGATTTATTTGTCCAAGCTGTCTTTAATGTCTGAGGGTTTAGCCATTATTCCCAGAAATCTTGTGTGCCTAGCTTGAGGTCACACAAAGACGCTCTGTGTTTCCTTGCAGAAGTTTTACAGCTTTAGGTTTCAAACATAGGTCCCTGAGTTACTTCACTTAGAAGACTAGTCTCCCACCCCCACCAGGCTAAGCCATGGGATTCAAAGGCATAACGACAACACAATGGACGTTGGGGACTCAGGGGAAAAGGGTGGGAAGCTGGTGAGGGATAAATGACCACGAATTGGGTTCAGTATATACTGCTCGGGAGATGGGTGCACCAAAATCTCACCAATCACCACTAAAGAACTTACTCATGTAACCAAATACCACCCGTTCGCCAAAAACCTATAGAAATAAAAAGTTAATTCACGCCTGTAATCCCAGCACTTGGGAGGCCAAGGCGGGCGGATCACAAGGTCAGGAGATCGAGACCACGGTGAAACCCCGTCTCTACTAAAAATACAAAAAAAAAAAAACTTAGCCAGGCGCGGTGGCGGGCATCTGTAGTCCCAGCTACTCAGGAGGCTGAGGCAGGAGAATGGAGTGAACCCAGGAGGCAGAGCTTGCAGTGAGCCAAGATTGCGCCACTGCGCTCCAGCCTGGGACAGAGCAAGACTCTGTCTTAAAAAAAAAAGAGAAATAAAAAGTTAAATAAATAAAAAGAAATTTAAAAAACTAAACAAAACATAGGTCTCTGATTCATTTTGAGGTAAGTTTTTAACGTGGCACACAATATGAATTCAAACTTCTTCCTCCAACATGAATTTTCAATTGGAACTTCTTCATTTGCCCAACATATGTAACAATTATATGCATAACAAATAAATGCTTTGCCACTGAATTTCTTTTGTACCTTTTTGGAAATAATTGTGCACATATGCACCGTTCCATTTCTCAGCACTGTCTTCTATTCCATTGATCTCTTTGTCTATCTCAATGGCAGCACCACGCTGTCTTGATTACTGAAGCTTTTTAATTCTTGAAATCGGCTAATGTGAACAAAAAAAAAGAAAACAGTGAACAAAGTCCTTCAACTTTGTTCATCTTTGTCTGTGTTGTTTTAGGCATTCTAAGGACTTTGTATTTCCATATGAATTTAAAAATCAGCTTGTCAATTTCTATAGAAAAGCATGTTGGGATCTTGATTGCAACTGAGTAGAATGTATGATCAGTTTGGTGAGAGCTGACATTTAATACTCTTGAGTCTTCTGACCTCTGAACGTGATTAGGTCATCTTTAATTTCTCTCTGCATTGTTTTGTAGTTTTCAGTGTACGAGCCTATTACATATTTTATCACAGTGTTTTCCTAAATATTTCACGTTTTCATGCTATTACAAATTGTATTGTTCATTCAACTTCAATTTCTCATTTCTCACTGTGAGTATGTAAAAACAGCACTTTGGGAGGCCGAGGCGGGCGGATCACAAGGTCAGGAGATCAAGACCATCCTGGCTAACACAGTGAAACCCCGTCTCTACTAAAAATACAAAAAATTAGCCATGCGTGGTGGCGGGCACCTGTAGTCCCAGTTACTCACGAGGCTGAGGCAGGAGAATGGCGTGAACCCGGGAGGCTGGAGCTTGCAGTGAGCCGAGATCGCGCCACTGCACTCCAGCCTGGGCAACAGAGCGAGACTCCGTCTCAAAAAAAAAAAAAAAAAAAAAAAAATTGTATGTAAATCTTGTATCCTGAACCCTTGCTAAATAAACTCTTATTCTTTCTAGTAGCTTTTTTGTAAATGCCATCAGACTTTCAAAAAAGATGATCATGTTGTCTGCAAAAGCAGAGAGTTTTACTTCTTCCTTTTTGGTCTGGATGCCACTTGTGCTTGTATGTACGTACGAATAAATGAACGTACGTTTTTGTCTTTCTGCCACCAGAATCTCCAGCACACACACCAGACAGAAGTGGAAGGAAGGAACGCCGTCCCGTGTTTCTGATTTGGGGGTAATGCTTTCCATTGACACCCTTTCCTATAATGTCAGCTATAGGTTTAAACATCGAACATGCTCTTTATCCAGCTTCAGAAGTTCCTTTCTATTCTTGTTTACTGAGAGTTTTCATTGGGAGTGGATACTGGATTGTGTCAAATGCTTTTTCTGCATGTATACAGATGATTTTTATGGGTTTATTCTTTTTTTTAAATATATTAATAACAAAATTACACTGACTGAAAATCAACCTCACATTGTAGGATAAACCCTACATCATCAGGATGTGTATTGCTGGATTTGATTCACTAAAATCTGGTCAGGATCCTTACATTTATGTTCACGATGGATACCAGTCTGCACTTCTCCACAGCACTACACGTTTCCCTCTAAGTACTGCCATCTTCTCACACACTCAGTACTATATGATTCCCTCTAAGCACGGCCGTCTTGCCACGCAGTCTATGCTATACGTTCCCCTCCAAGCACAGCCTCTTCTCACACACCCAATACTATACGTTCCCCTCCAAGCACAGCCTCTTCTCACACACTCAGAACTATATGATTTCCTCTAAGCACAGCCTCTTCTCACTCACTCAGAACTATACGTTCCCCTCCAAGCACAGCCTCTTCTCACACACCCAATACTATACGTTTCCCTCTAAGCACAGCCTCTTCTCGCACACTCAGAACTATACGGTCCCCTCTAAGTACAGCTCGGTGCTCCAGGCTTCCCTCTAAGGGAAGTGCTACACATTTCTAAGTACTGCTCCTTTGCATCCCATAAATTTTGAAGTGTTGGATTTTATTGTCATTCACTTCAAAATACCTTCTCATTTCCCTTTTGTTTCTTCTACGATCCATGGGTTACTTACAAGTGTGTTAATTAATTTAGAAATATTTGAGGATTTCCCAGCTATCTTACTGATGATTGCTGATTTGATTCCATTGTGCTCAGAGGACACAAGAAGTACTTCATGTTTCTTGAATCCCTTAAGATTTATTGAGACTTTTCTAATGTCCCAAAATAAGGTCTATCTTGGTAAATGTTCCATGTGCAAAATTAAAAACAATGTGCACTCTTGAAATTTTCCATAAAAATCAATTAAGTCAAGTTTGTTGACAGTGTTTTCAAGCTTCATATATCCTGATTTTCTACTTGTTCTATCACTTACTGAAAAGAGGAGATCAAAATCTCCTTCTGTGACTATGTCCCTGTCCATTGCTTGCTGCATTTTTATCTGGTTTTCCTGTGTATTTTGATCCAGTCTTATTAGATGCAGAAACAAATTCATGTCCAATTGATTAACTGACCCACTCTATCATGAAATGATCCTCTTGATATTTGATAGTACATTCTGAAATCTGGTTGCCATTAATATAGACATTACCGTTTTCTTTAGATTGGTGTTAGCATGAAATATCTTTTCCCACCATTTTATGTTTAAACTATTTGTGTCTTCATATTTGTGGGCTTTTTCTTTTTTTCTTATTTTGAGACAGGGGACAGGGTGTTGCTCTGTCACCCAAGCTGCAGCCTGATCATGGCTCACTGCAGCCTTGACTTCCTGGGCTCAAGCAATCCTCCCACCTCAGCCTCCCACATGGCTAGGCCCACAGGCACATGTCTGCCACGACACTATGCCCAGCTAATTTTTTTTAAAAAGAGACGGGGTCTCACTATGTTGCCCAAGCTGGTCCCAAACTCCTAGGCTCAAGTAATCCTCCTGCATCAGTCTCCCAAAGTGCTGGGCTATGGGTTTGAGCTACCATGCCCCAAAGTACGGAAACTATATTCAGCTTAATACCTGAAAGGAACCCCTGCAGAGCTTTGGTTCTGAGCTGCTTTCTCCTCTCCCACCCTCAGTCCAAAGAACCCTCGTGTGAAGGACATAGTTGGGTGTTGATTTTAATGCAATCTGACAAGATCTGCCTTTTAACTGAAGTGTTTAGATCATTGCATTGAACACACTTACTGACATGGCCGAGTTAGAACCTGTCATACCACTATTTGTGGCCCAACTGTCCCATCTGTTCTCTGTTCCACTTTTACTTTTTTTAGCCTTCTATTATATTAATTGAGTATTTTATATAATCTACTTTACCTCCTGTGTTAGCTTATTAGCCATAGCTCTGTCTGGTGATGTTAGCGGCGACTGTAGGGCTTACGGTATGTGTCCTTGCCTTACCACAGTTTCCCTCCAGATACGATTACCCGGCTTCACAGGCAGCACAGCGTGAGGGCCTTACCACGATCTACTTCTGTCTCTCCCTGACGGTGCCTGTGCTCCTGCCATCCTCATCGCACTGAAGAGGGTGTTAGAAAACCCACAGTACACTGTTACTGTGTTTGCTTTAACCATCTGATTGTTTCTGAAGATATTTCAATAACTAGAAAAAAGGTTTCAATGCATTCCTAGAGTTGCCAGTCTGGGCACTCCTCAATCTTTGTGCAGGTCCACATGGTCATCTAGGACCATGTTCCTTCCACCTCTAGGTTTACCTATTGCTTGTCATGCAGGTATCCCGGTCTCCTGGTGACAAATTCCTTTAGCTTTTATATGTCTGAAACAGCCCGGATTTCACCTCCATTTCTGAAAGATACTTTTGCTGGTTAACAGGTTTCTCTGGTTTGTGGTTCTCTGAATAGTCCAAATAGGCTGCCCCCTTGTCTCCGGGCTTGATGCTTCCAATGAGACTTCTGCTGTCAGGCTTAACGTTTGTGACGCAGGGTGTCTCTTCTCTGGATGCCTCTGATGTTTTCCTTATATTAGTAGTTTTGGGCGACTGGATTATGACGTGCCTTGGACTGGTTTTCTTCATGTTTTCTGCTCGGTTGTCATTCATTCACATCCTCAATTCTACAGGTTTACAGTTTCCATACAATTTGTTTTAATTAAGTATTATTTCTTCCAATATTTTTTCTGTTTCCTCCCTTTAGCAGACCACAGACTACACATACATACAGCTACTTAAAATGTCCCACAGTTCACTGACTCTGTTCATTTTTTTCTCTTTCATTTTGAATAGTTTCCATTGCAGTGTTGGCAGGTTCACGAATCTTTTCTTGTATAAAGTCTAATCTGCTGATAATCCCACACAGTATGCTTTTCATTTAAGACATGGTATCTCCTCTCTGTAAGTTCAATGTGGATCATTTTTATATCTTCCATGTCTTTATTTCTCCAGATTTTTAACATACGAAACACAGTTATAATACCCGCTTTAATGACTCTGCCTAACTAACGAGTCTAACATCTGCCATTTCTGGGTCAGTTTTGATGGACTTTTGCTCTCATTATCTACGATATTTTCCATTTCTGTGCATGCCTGACAATGCCTTTGAAAGCCAGATATTGTGACTTTTACCTTGTTGGGCACCTGGTAATTTTGTATTCCTATAAATATCTTTGAATTTTTGCTAGGATGCAATTAGGTCATTTGGGAACAGACTAATTGTGTAGGATCCTGTTTTTAAGCTTTGGGCCAGAGTAGTATTTAGGTTAGGTTTCTACACTACCACTACTGAGGGAAACCCTTCTAAGTTCCCTGCCTGACGCCGGGGACTTCCAGAGCTTTCTGTTCTGGCTTTGGGGAGCAGACACAATTTCCACCCTGTAAGGGCTCCGTTCTCTCTCATCATTTTAAGCGGTTCTTCCCCAACCTCACCTCTGTGTATTGATCAGTACTCAGCTTAATACCTGAAAGGAACCCCTGCAGAACTTTGGTTCTCTCTGAGTTGCCTTCTCCTCTCCCAGCCTCAGCCCTAAGAACCCCAGTTTCCGTGGCTTCCCCAGACTCCCCGCTCTGTCTACACCCGGGGAGCTCACCCCGCTCTCTTCCTCCCTCCCAGGGATGGCCCGGCTACCTTACGACCCGTATGTTAAAAACCATTGTTTCACATTATTTTTTCAAGTTTTTAGTTGATTCAAGCAGTAGATGAGTCTGCTCCCTGAAAACATGAACTAGAACATTGGGTGTACAGGCTATCGCCAAACCTGAAGGCGTCTTTGTCTGGAGATCATCAACATCAATGTTGACTGGAAACAGGAAAAATTTCCAACATTTGGTGCTCATTTCCCTGATCGAGTTTAAACGAACTGTGGGGCTGTGATTTTTCTTTTAATCCTGATTGTATTCTTTTCTCTATTTGAGGGAAAATGCCCAGCCTGTGGAGGGGAAGGGGTGATGGGACCCTTCTGAGACCCTCACTGCAAGACACTCAGCCCTGTCTACACTTGCCACAGCCAGCAGCGCCTGCCAACAGTGGGCAGGGTGGCAAGCGGGCAGCAGTTCCTGACCCAGGAATGTCAGAGCCGCATCGAAGTGAGTGGACCAGGCCCTGAATCCCAGCACTGGAGCGGGAGGGAGACAGGGACTCTGTGGGATTATTTGTCCTTTGTTTATTTTATTAGTTTTCTGTTGCTCTGTTACCAATTACCACAAACTTAGCAGCTTAAAACAACATATATTTATGAGTCTGTATGGGTCACAGTCTCTATGGGCCCAGGCTACAGGTGGGGTTCTGCTAGAGTCTCTGCTCCGGGCTCCAGGTGACACATGGGCTTCTGCCAGGTTCCCTGCTCAGGGCTCCAGGTGACAGGTGGAGTTCTGCTAGGTTCCCTGCTCAGGGCTCTAGGCTACAGGTGGGGTTCTGCTAGATTCCCTGCTTGGAGTTCCAGGCGACAGGTGGGGTTCTGCTAGGTTCCCTGCTCAGGGCTCTAGGTTACAGGTGGGGTTGTGCTAGATTCCCTGCTTGGAGTTCCAGGTGACAGGTGGGGTTCTGCTAGCTTTCCTGCTCAGGGCTCCAGGTGACAGTTAAAGTTCTGCTAGCTTCCCTTCTCAGGGCTCCAGGCGACAGGTGGGGTTCTGCTAGGTTCCCTGCTCAGGGTTCCAGGTGACAGGTGGGGTTCTGCTACGATCCCTGCTCAGGGCTTCACAAAGCTGCAGTCAGGGCTGCATCCTATCGGGAGGCCTGACTGGGGAAGAACCTGTGTCGTGGTTCATCAGGTTGCAGGCAGGATTCACTCTCTGGCAGCTACAGGACTGAGCGTCCCACTCAGGGCCAGCTATGGGCTGGAGGCTGCCCACAAGCCCCTGCCATGTGGGCTTCTCTGGCCAGCCCCTTACTTCAGAAACAAAGGGAACTCTCTAGCTCCTGCTTGCTAAGGGGGAATCCTATATAATTACAGGATTGACATCCTACAATCCCACGTTCCATGGATTAGAACTAAGTTCAGATTGTATCTGAACTCCAGAAGAGGGGATGACACCAAGGCAGGTGATGACCCATGGCAGTTACCTAGGGCCTGTCCACCACGATCCTTTGCTGCATTTGTCTTGGCATAAGGAAAGCCACCGACCCCACCGCACTCCTCTTTGCAGCAAGGCAAGGAGGAGATGGCTCAAGATTCCCTCAAACTCCAGCATGGAAACCCAGACATGGCAGAGAATCAGGAGAGGAACAAGAAAGCTCTGGCTGACAGCACCACACCAACAGGCGGGCCCTTGTTTTAAATGGAGAAGGAAACAGAGAAATAAGAAACTCCCAGTGAAAACAGCACAAATGACTCAGACAAACGAGTCATTCCATCTGCCGTAAGAAACCCCTGATTGGGCCCAAGTCTACAGTGAAGTTGAAGACACAGAGCTTCCCCGGATACAGTCCCTCTCTCCCGATGCACTGTACGGCTGAGAATCCTGCCACTGCGAGTCTGAGCCGTGACCCTGATCCCAGAGCCTCCCACCGCGGCTGATGGTCAGCTGACTGCCCCTTCCACTGGGCCCACTGGGTGGCCTGTAGGTTGCATGAGGCGGGGGCAGCCCATTAGTGGCCTTGGTGGTTTGCATGGCTGTTCCTCCCATGAGACTGCAAGCTCATGACAACATGAAATCTTTCCATTCCTTTCCATCCCTAGGCCCAAAGAGCAAGACCCAGTAAAAGTTTTCCATGGATGGATGGATGGAGGGAGGGAGGGATGGATGGATGGATGGATGGATAGATGGATGGATAGTTGAAACATGGGTGACGGGATAGATGAAGGCAAAGTGGAAGGATGGACGGTTAATGGAGAGGGGAGGATGGAGGGCTACGGGAGAGGGGATGACGGAGGGTTAAGGAAGAGGGGAGGATGGAAGGTTAAGGGAGAGGGGACAGATGGAGGGTTAAGGGAGAGGGGAGAATGGGGG
>NC_045452.1:28988019-29003757 GCF_002776525.5 Piliocolobus tephrosceles | reverse complement strand
AAAGCACTTTCCAAACCACGTCCTTCCCTGAGCACCCCCCAATGCTCACACCGCTGCCCACAACGTCTCCATCCCACATGCCCCATACCGCTACCCCTGCCCACCCACAGCCCCCACTGCTGATTCTGCTGCCCCCATCCTCCCAGCACACCCGCACTGCTTCCTCTGCCCCCAAACACCTATACGAGACTCAGCACCGACGTCCCAACCTCTGCACAGCTATCTCTGGACACTTCGTCAACTCAGTCCTTCACGTTCCCTGTTACGGAAACTACAGACAGTGATGGCTCCCAATCTGCCATCTCATCAGAGAACAGTTCGCTAAGAAGGACCTTGTCTAGCTCATCACTGTCCACTCAGGTCCCAGCACACAGTGGACATTTCACAGATGCTTGCTGAAGTGTGAGGGTGTTCAAGTCCTGATCTGGAAGCCAGCAGGCTGGGAGGGAGTGGGAGGCACGAGCAGGTGCTGGGACCACTGGACAGAGGAGGGGTGCTGCCCGCTCCACCCAGCGCACTGGGAGGTCACTCGGAAAGTGAACAAATGCAGGGTCCGTGCTCCCTCCCTGCGCTGGATGTGGGCGCCAGGTCAGCCGGGAGGCGCTGGAGTGAAGACGGGCTGTGGCTGGCCTCGCTCACTGTCTCCTGCACCAGGGCCTCCAACACTACAGGGCTGGACAAGACTTGCTGAGTAACTGACTCCAACGATCACGGGGGCTGTCAGGGCCCCACAGTGAGTGCTGTGCTGACAGGAACGACTGGCAAAGACAGGAGGAGGATGAGGGGAAGGAAAGGAGAACTGCTTCCGAAGTATGCCACATACTGAATTCCTCCTGAGTGACAGGCGAAGGCCCTGAGGATCCCGAGTTTCTGCTCATCCTGCCCAGGATCCCAGTCGCCTTCATTTTCAGCAGCCTTGGCCCCGCCCACCACCAGGACCCACTCCTCATAGGGATTACGACCTGGGAGCAGGAGACACGGTGGTGGGGGAGTGCTACCAAGCCAGTGTCCCGGCTCACGCAGCTTTAGAGCCCAAGCCTGACGTCCTTAATGCCTCATGGTGCTCAGCAATGTGGCCCAAGTAGCCATTCACTAAACAGCCACCAACAGTGACTGACTCACGTGAATGTGTGTAGTTAGTGCAAGCAGGGGAGAGTGGGACGGACAGACAGACGGGCTCCAAGAGGCAGAACAGCCAAGCCGAACAGCAGGCTTGAATTAAAAGCAGAGGCTTAAATTAAAAGCAGTCTAGCCAATGTCTGTCTCCTCAGATTCCATTAAAATGCGGTCACCTGTATTCTTCACGCAGTGACTGATGTCATTGAAACAATAAATCAAGGACAAAAACTAGAAGTGAGACGTGACGGGCTTGCGTGTTCCCCCAGCACAGACCAATGGCACAGATCCACACGCATCCAGCAAAACACGCAGAAACTCCGCTGCAGACAAAATGCGGGAAAAGCTCTACCCCTCCACAGGAGCCCCTTCCACGGATGGGAAGAAGAGAAGTGCCCGCAGCCACGCTGACGCAGGGGAAGCAGGAACTGCAAGAGTCAGGTCGCTCTGGGCCCCCGGCCCCTGGGTCCCTCGCCTGGCACAGGCCTCAGTGCCCAGAACAAGGTGCCTGAGCAATCTCTGGGGCGCCTGCCCACACTACAGCATCCTGGGAATGTGACTCCCCGTTACAAACTACTTCTGCTCCAACTCCCTATCCATAAGCAGCCCCGCTGCTGCTGAGGTGTCCACAGGCGGCACGCAGGAACAGAACGTGTTAAAGGGACGTTCACGGCTACCAAGAGAGCGGGACAAAGTCACCTGGGCACTTAGCTCCAAAGCTTTTAAATAATGAATGGAAGGTGTTTAAAAAATGAGATTCCTTTATCAAAGGATAAATTTCAAGGGAAGTTTTATCACCATCACATTCAAAGAACTAAGAGGTCCCTTACCCCTCTGACAGAAATGAGTTTTTTTCACTTTCCTAGCACTGAAATCTAACCACAAATACTTGAAAAAGTCTCACTTCCCATAAAACCTTTGACTGGGAGCAAATCACAGTTTACTCTGTTTTCTGATGGGTCATGCAAAGCCTGAGCGTCCCCACCTCACTCCCTCCCCACCTGGCATTCCCAGGGCACACAGGATCCGAGGGAGGGCAGAGCACGTGTGTGCCTCGGAAGCCGCTGGCTGTGCCCAGAGCCCACCTCCCTGCCAGCATTCTGCAGCCAACCCCATCACGGTGCCTGCCCAGTGCCCAGCTCCGAGTTCCCCCAACACTCAGGGAAGGCAGCTCCCACATCCCCTAACCCCGTCTCAGAGAACAAGGCGACCCCTCACCTGTGGCCAGAGACTGCAGCCTTGGGCTCGCTCCCTGGTCATGTGTGGCCCTCCTGCCCTCTCCCATCTCCCTGCACGGAACCTCTCCTTGGCCTTCCCATGTGCCCATGTGACTTTCATACAAAATGCAAGTTTCCACTCTAGCGTAATTCTATTACCACCTTCTTCCCATGGAAAAATCCTTAAAAAGTCTCCCACACCAAGTTTGGGAAATGTGGAGCATCAACACCATTCATGACAGTAAAGACTTATAACTGGTAATAAAGTGAGAATCCCCAAGTCCCAATAAACAGGAGAAGAAAAGCTGCTCCTCACGGCCAGAAAGCCAAGGAACAAATGGGGGAAAACCAGAGTTCGAAAGCCGCCATCCGCAACCATCGCAGGCCTGAGCGTGTCAGACAAAACCATCAGCAGGCGCTGGGACAGGTGCATCAAGCCTGAGTGCAATGGGCGGCTCTCCAGGCCCCAGAGGGCAAGATCCTGGCCCAGGACTGAGGAGCACAACAGCCCCACAGCAGCTCTGCAGGAGGCAGGCCAGCAGCCCCCACCGCACGCCACCCAGGCAGGTCGCGCCAGGACTGGCAGAGACATGACGACATCCACAGCAGCAGCTTCTGAAACTAACATGGCTGTGACTGGAAGCAGAGCAATGTGAGCCTGGCTCCACCTGAGAGGACGGCCAGGCAGACACAGGAAGGACTCATGCAGTGGACAAAGGACAGGAGCTCAGGGAGCTCCTGGATCCTAAGTGGAAGAGCTTGGGGACAGCAGAGTTCTGGAACCTTCCACTGACACTATCAGGCAAAGAGCTCGGTGTCCTGCAAGCACATACTGCCCCTCCCAGCCCAGCCCTCAGGATAAGCCAATGGAGGGGCTCATTCTCCAGGGACACCTGAGCAAGCTGACTGGGGCAAGGACTGTATTCAAAACACTCAACAGTGAGTGTCATGAAGGCAGCTTCCCCGGGCCACATGAGGGTTCCTTGGGGGAGGGCCAGCCAGCCACAGGCAGCCACCGCATGTAGCGGGGAGGTGGGGGATGAAGACCAAACACGTGCCCACCGGGATGCTGGCACCCACACCAGAGTCTTGGCTGCCCTGCCAGGCTGCCTGGCAGGTCACCAAGTGCTAAGGGGGCTTCCCTAAAGGCCCACCAAGGTTCCCAGGGCTGAAACAAAAGGGGTGCACTCAGGAGTTCAGGGCGCCAGTGCCCCGTGTAAAAGCTTCTATAATCTTAACAACCGGGAGCCCTGGCATGACTGGAGGGCTGGATTCACAGGAAACACGCCGGGACAGAACCAGGGAAGTGCATGCTGGTGACTCTTCAGGAACCCCTACTTCCACCCTTAGTGGCTCTGCCACCCCAGGGGGGCATGTGCAGTGTGGAGGGCCGGCGGATGCAAAGGAGACCAGGCAGGGGGCTGCAGGGTCCTGAGTGGCAGATAAGCAGAGGCTGCATTCTCCGGGGATTAAAGAGGAGGAGGCAGATGGACGTGAGGAGAAGCTCAGTCCCGTTGGCTGGACTGGTTCCAGGCTACACAGGGCAATGTAAGGCCAAGACCCCGAAATGCTCCAGACGCCACGCTGCTTCGAGGAGGGAGGCTCCCTTCTCCTCCTGGCTGAGACCACCGCAGAGTGGCTTGTGGCCAGGGATGTTGGACCTCCCATCACTGCACATCTGCCTCTTGGATGCTGGGCCCTGGCTTACCGGCTGCTGCTGTCAGGCAGCAGCCCGCATGGACACTGCGCGGTAAACGTGTTCAACCAGAACAATTAATTATATGTGTGTGGTCGCAAGACAAGATACAATTCCTTCTGGAGCTCTCTGTGCTCACAGAGGTATGATGGGAGAACAGCTAGAGTAAGATCAAGTAGAAAATTACCGATTCCAGCTGAATTGCAGATTTCCTCGAAATTAGAAGGGAGGCGCCAAGTGTAAAAGGGGGTGGGCGTGGCCTCCTCACACCTCTATAATTCACTTAAACAGAGAGCTAAAAGCATTCTTTGTTCCTGGAATGTGTTGTGCGTGTGAATTAAATAAAGCGAGCCGTCCTCCCCAGGCAGCTTAGGCAGAGGGGCCCTCGGGAGTCTCGCACTCCTCCAGGTGTCCCCCAGGCACCTGTGCCAGGAACCGCATCCTGGTTCTCAAAATCACGAAGCCCATGGGCGACACAGGCCACCTTCAGCACCACGTCCGTTCACATGCTATCACTTGCTGGGTGTGTGCGATGTATGACTCTGACAGTGGCTCTCTGCTCCCAAAACACCCTGCTGTGTCCAGTTTGTCCCACAGGCGTGGCATCAGGAACGCCTGAGCCATGCACATGAGTTACAAGAGGTGAACCTATGGGTCCAAATTCCTTCTGCTCTGTGCAGGTGTGTGCACAGGCACCAGGGAGGACAGGGCAGGTGAACGTAAGTCCCTCGGGGTCCCCAGTCACCCAGGCAGCTCAGAAGGGAGAGAGCGGCTCTGTTTGCAGCTGGGCGTGTCCCAAGGACATCAACAGGCTCCCCAACAGAACATGGCGGGGGAGGCCCCCACGTGGCAGCAGCTAGGGACTGGAGCAGTCCCCCCAGCACACCCACCCCACACACAGGCCATGCTAGAGCCCTGGCTGAGGGGCAGCAGGCAACAGGTCCAGAGACGACAGACCCAAGCTCCAACATGGACCCCAAGTTTCACCTGTGTGACTCGGACAAGAGTCCCCTCTCAGCCTCAGTGTCCCTGTTGGTCAGGAGGAGATACTGTTAGCTCCCACCTAACGCGCTGCCATGAGGAGTAAGTGAGGTGAAGGACGCGGAGACAGCAGGCTCGACGAGCAGTGAGCGCTGAGCACTGGAGGGGGCTGCGCCCACCCCAGGGCCCTCACATGGCTGCGTGCGGGAGCCACCTCACTACAAAAGAGCACTCATGGCACGTCCAGCGGGGACTGCTGGGGCCCTGGGTCTAGTCTGGGGCAGCGCGGACTAAGGCCTGGGGCTATGGGAGTCATCAGAGGGCCCTGGGCACCTGTATTCACCTCTCCTGGTCCCAGCGCCTCACAAACCACAGAAGAGTCAACACTCAACGCACACAAGGAGGAGAGAAAAGCCAGATGGGAGCACCTGGGAGGCAGATGGACAAGTGGTCTTCACAGGGGTCTAAGAAAGCAAAAGCCCAGGCCAGCACTGCAGAGCGCTGGGGGCAGCCCGGATGCACCCGATGAGCCCCCATCAGAGATTGGCAGCACTGTGCATCCTCAAAGAGGGGCACCAGTGGGGTGAGGGAACACAGGAGCGTGGTCTGTAAGCAGCAGCTAGACCCCACAGCCACCCCTGCGCATCCCCACACGCCCCACTGCCTGGGTCCAGTGCCCACCCCCAGATCACCAGAGCTTCCACTCAGCAGAGGATCAAACCGAGGGTCTCTGGATGGGAGGACCCACGCCCAGCAGAGTGGGAGGACTGGCGTGTGCAGTGACATGGACCTCTGACTGCAGGGGGAGGCCTAGGTGACAGTGGGTCTGAGAAGAGTGGGAACGTCCCTCACCTTGAAGGGCTGATCCAGCAGGAACCCACAGTCCAGGGTCTAGAGAGACGAGGGGGTAGAGAGGAGTAGAGAGACGGGATGTGCCCTCCAATGCATGGGAACAACGTCTTTTATTTCAGGACCAACGGCTTATGGTGTGGAAAGGAAAATGACCGCATCAAAATAAACTGTCCTCACCCCCAGCAAGCCCTGGCACAGAAAGGCAATGCGTTTCCACCTGCAATGCGGCCTCCTATCCTGATTTTAAGAGGGACACTGGTTCCTTAAAATGAAGAACAGAAAAGACACAGTCTCTCTAGCAACTTGTAACGGTGATCAGCAACGACTTTGGGAATCACTTCAAAACCAGTTTGCCGGCCTACATTCGAAACCACGACAGCTCTTTCTTGCTAAGGTCAAAGAGAATCGCTGTATTTGTATGTCTCTACTTACAATTGAACTAACTAGTCTCAGCTTGGCAATAAACCATCGATCTCGGTGTGGAGAGTCACACAGATATCATCACCAAGGAGAAAACTGCCTGGATCATGAGCCGAGGAGGCCTCACATGTTTCTTTTTCATTACACACAGGATGGTCATCACCACTTCCCAGTGGTAAACACGCTCCACACTTGAGCAGCTAAAAAGAAAAATGCTAATCACGATTTTGTTGCTCCCACTCCCAGCACCTCAATGGTCTTGGGAAGGAAGCGACTGGGACAGACGCAGCAGAAGAAGCAGTGCCCCGCAGCTCTGCAGCAAGCTCTATGTCCAGCTCCACTCCCCCAGGGGGTGGGAGGCTGGAGGGCCAGATACAGGGAGCCCTGTCCCGGTCCACGCCAGGTCAGCTGTAACTGGAGCAGGATGGCTTTCCAAAAGCTGTACGGCAGACTGGGTGGGGGTGGCCAGAGGATCTCAGAGGACCCTCCGCTCTGAAGAGCAAGTTTTTTTACGATTCTGTGCTAAGTACAGGCCTGGAAGGATGAGCTCTCGGAACAACTGTTAATGTTCTGTCTTCTAATGTAGGGCAGAATGTCCTCCGCGGTCATGAGCCAACTACACATCAGCATGAGCTCTGAAAGAGTAAGCGACTCCTTCTGTCCAGCCGGGGACTGAAGTGTGGTCCTACCTGAAGGCCACGGTCCAAAAGCGGGATGAAAGCTGTCCCTCAGTTTTAAGAAAATGAATCTCTCTCTACTTGTTCAGGAGGAATACCTTAAAATGAGCTGAAATTGGGAGGAACGCAGGAAAAGTCAGGGAGGCAGCAAGGCTTAGAAAGAAGCAGAGTAGAGAAACAGGTGAGGGCCACGGAGGACCCCAGTGACAAGGCCATATCTCTCTTCCAAGACACCACTCTGGACACAGAGGCCTGATTCCGAGGGCCCGGGACGACAGTGAGGGGCCTGACAATAATCCCCTGGGGCCTGGGGACCTCAGGGAAAGGCTGGCAGGTTCAGGATGGGGACAGAGAAGAATGTGCCAGTGCTGGGCTGGTCTGGGTTTTAATGGCTCAGGGGCAGGAGGGGTGGGGGATGTGAGCCCCAAGACCCTCTGACTCATGGAATCTTCCGTTCAGGCTTTTGCCAACTTTTCACAGCGGAACCGAACATTTCAAAGCACCCTGGCAGACATCATCTCCTCTGACCATCTTAACAGCTTTCGGGTGGTGGAAAATAAAGGTGAAGGTTGTCACTCCAGATCAAGGCTCTTCCAAAGAGGAAACACGGCCTCTCCTCCCAGCAGGATGGTCGATTGCTGGGAGAGGCCAGTGAACCTGAGGGGCCCACAGGTGAGTGTGCAGGGACGGGTACGCAGAATCAGCTGGGGGCAGGGTGGGGACAAGGCCACCAAGGCAGAGCGGGGTGGGAGAGGATTTACTCTGAGGCAAAGACAATTCTCAGATGCAAGCAAGGGAGTCAGCAAGCATCCTCATCATTTATACCAGAAACGTAACACTGTATTCTGTCACTTTTACAGGGGATGTAGCAGTAGCGTAAGCTGCACTGGTAAAATTACAGAGCTTCTCCGCACATGCAGATTCTCTATTCTATGAATTAAAGGGCAGTAGGATGAGGATTTGAGATCCTCAGGGAAAACAAAAGCTATGGAGAAACCCAAAGGATATCACAGACCTCTGGAGATGAAAATAACGGAGAAACCGCTTTAAATCCCCACTCCAAACATCCTCTTTAAGCAGCGGGGCGTCACCCATGAGCTATACTGAAGCAACGTGAAGCCACACAGGCTGCTGGAGCCCTGACATGCAGGCTGCTCCATTAAACACTTTATCCCTTAGTTCCCCAACATGTGCTGAGGCCACACTACAAACTGGGCATTGGTTACCGGGAACATCGGGATGAAAACGTAGGCATGTGCTCGAAGCCAAAAAAGGAACGACCACTCCTCATTTCAAAAGGGCACATTCGACCTTCTAATCTCCTCCCACTTCTCAGGGTCATGAGGCAGGTGGGGCACCATAAGGCACAAGACTCTGGTCAGAGTCCCAGGAGGAATCCTGGGGAGTGAAGGGGGAGGGCCCGACCACAGGCACAGCTGCAGGCTGCGGCTCCCAAGGAAACCCCGGAGCAGAGACAGGCAAGCCCCCTGGGCCCACAGGACACCCCAAGGCTGCTCAAGTGGGTAGGAAGGAACAGGGAGGGCTCTCTCCTGTGCACCAACCCAGGATGGGCAGTGCCGGAAGCCACCTGGAGATCATCCAGCCTGCGGGGAAGCTGAGAGCAGAGATGGGCAGGACTCTGAGCACGGGGGTGGGGCCCATTTACACACTTGATGGGGCTGTTACGAAGAGTCAGCACAATGAAACAGATACAGAGCTGAGAACAGTGTCCCGTACACTGCAGGCACCTCATCAACGCTGGCTGCCATCATCGTCATCGTTACCAGCAGCAGCCCAGGTCCAGAGTCAGGGACCGAGGCTGAACTCGAACCCAGGTGTATATTCCTAACACGTTATTTTGGGGATTACATGAAACTTCTATTTCTTTGATTTTTGTTGTTGTTGTTGTTGTTGTTCTACATAATGCATCCCCCTTCCCAAAAAAGGAACAAAATATCCATTTGGAGTTTCAATGGAAAGCACATTAAATCATCCTGACTTAAGAAACTCAGGACATCAATCCAACAAGAGAGCCAATTCCTGCCTGGGGTAGCCCGGAACGCAGGCTGCAGACAGGTTCACCGAAATGATTTCAACAGACAGTGATAAGCAGAGTCACCTGGTCACAGAATAAACAGCCACGTTCCACTGAGAAGGCCCGTGGGGACCAAGACCCTGCCTGAACCAGGAGACCAGGAGCACAGGAACGCAGCCCTCGCCAGCACACACAGCGTGCCTCCCAGAAAGTCCACACATACCTTAGATCTCACATAACAGCAACTGCGCATGTGCCTCGCCAATGGTCATGTCCTTACGTCTCAAATAAAATATCACTATCATTTCAAATGCTCAGATCAGCCCTTCCGGAGCCTAATGAGGACAAGAGCCGGGGGAGGGAGCCTTGCTGCCTGTTCCCCGGTCTCGGCTGCACTGCTGATTTATCCTCTGCTCCTCGGCTGCTTACTTTGTAGGGGTAATAAAAATATTTCCACCTGGGGGGTAATAAAGCTGAATCTAGTTTCCTAGCTGTAACTGAATTCTATCTTAAAAGAATAAGTCAATTTTAACCTTACGAGGTAGTCAAGACAACTTTCAGAGAAATTTCATTAAAATCACATTTAACCTGAATTAAAAACACAGGAAAGGGAAAATGTTCAAGTACATAAAGCCGTTTCCCACACACAGGTGGACCCATTCTCCAGTACCATGTTTTGGCATTTTCTTCCTTACAGGTGAAAGTGTAAGATATGACTCATAACAATGGCCACCGTCACCTTGGTGCCACTGACGCAGACTCAGCCAGTGTCTTCCACTCCAACTGACCTCCCTGGGGGCTGGACAGAAGAGGCTGCCTCAGGAGCGGGCATGGACAGCTCCTGTCCACGACCTTGGCAGCTCAACAAGGTCCAACGTGGGAGAAGCAGAGCCCTTCAGAATAAACTTCCAACACTCAGCCCCACCATGGACCCATCTGCTGTACAATTTGTTGATGGTGATGATGGTGATGATGATAGTGAAGATGGTGATGGTGATGAAATGATGATGGTGATGATGATGGTGATGATAGTAATGATGATGGCAATGGTGATGGTGATGAAATGATAATGGTGATAGTGACGATGATGGCGGTGATGGTGATGATGATGGTGATGGTGATGAAATGATAATGGTGATAGTGATGATGATGGCAGTGATGGTGATGATGATGGTGATGGTGATGATGGTAATGATGATGGTGATGATGGTGATGGTGATGAAATGATGATGATGGTGACAGTGATGATGATGGTGACGGTGATGATGGTGATGGTAATGATGATGGTGATAGTGGTGATGATGATGGTGATGGTGATGATGGTGATGGTAATGATGGTGATAGTGGTGATGATGGTGATGATGGTGATGGTGATGATGGTGATGAAATGATGACAGTGATGGTGATGGTGGTGATGATGGTGATGATGATGGTGATAGTGATGATGGTGATGATGGTGATGGTGATGGTGATGATGGTGATGAAATTAGATGACGGTGATGGTGATAATGGTGATGATGGTGATGGTAATGATGATGGTGATAGTGGTGATGATGATGGTGATGGTGATGATGACATAATGATGGTAATGATGGTGATGATGACATGATGGTGGTGATGATGGTGTTTATGATGCTGGTGATGACAATCATGATGATGATGATGGTGATGGTGATCATAATGACAATAATGGCTACTAACACTGCATAAGAGTTAAGTGTACCAGGCACTCCTATAAGTATTTTACTCCCATGACCCATCATGCGTGGGGAAACAAGGGTTAGAGTGGGGACATTCTGCACAAAGCCAATCCTCCAGTATACAACAGAGCCAGGAAGTCAACCCAAGTCTGCCAGCTTCCAAAGTCAAGCTGTTACCCCACAGAGCGGAAGAGTAGATTAGAATAAGCCAGAAATGTCCGAGAATTATTTCTAATAAGTCCTTTCCTCCTCTAACCCACAAACTAGTCCACAAACCAAAATCTCCCATTGTTGCTCCTGGCCTGACATTTTTGCTGTCACTCAGCCGCCAAAATATAGGGAACGAATTTCCTTCTAACTTCCCACTGGGAGGTCAGCCTGTTCCTGAGGTTTCTACCAGTTTACAGGCACCAGCTTGTTTGCTCTACATGGAAGAAGGGACAGAAGGCTCTCCCGCCGCTCTCAACACCTGCATCCAGGCCTCACTCCAAGGGGCCAGCACTGGCCGCCCTGATGTCATCAGGAAGCGCCCTGGGGAGGAACAGGCTGCCTTCCAGATGCAGCCTTGCCCCTTGCTGCAGCCCACTGTTGTCCTATCTTTCCTGCAGATATGGAGCAGGTCAGGGTTGGGATGTTCCGCACAGCAGGTGGGCAGAGACGCTGGACACAGAGGCTGCCTTACAACCCAGCCCCACAAAGACTGGCCCTGAAATGTGGATCCAAGGGAGATGTGAGAAGGCCCTGTCCTGGTTCAGGTCCCAGGCAGGGTCTCCAGGCCAACTCTGTGAGGGAGCTCTATACCTGGGGAGAGTTGGTAAGTTCCAGTTATCACAGCTATCTGCATCTGCTCCCTCCGGGCTAGGAAATAAATGGAGAGGACTGAGAAGAGGGCACCTGACCCCAAGATGCTCCATCCTCGACCCACAGCACACTGAGAGCTCCACACAGAACAAACGTAACAAACATTGGAAGGATCTCGTTTTGTCAACAGTCATCTATCACGAACCAGCATTCTGGAGTAAGTCCTTAACGGCCATTTCAATGGACAAAATCCAAATTTGCTGGTGTTTTTTGGTGCCCTTGATTATAAAGCTTCAAAGACTCGATTTCGAACAGAAAAATGAAGAGTCCTCTTTTCCTTCCCTCGTGGCATTATTTTGATTTGGAAAATCTGAAATATTTGAAACTTGGTTCTTCTGCTCCACCTGCCCAAGACATGAGTCATGCTTCCTGCTAATGGATGATAATGATGATCATTTCTTCCATGAACATACCGTATCTTGGTCTAAACCCCACACTTCCAAGCTGAATGCCAGCGCTTCCCCCAAAATTCCTACGTTGAAGCCCTAACATGCAGTGTGGCTGTATACGGAGATGGGGCTTCTAAGGAGGTGATTAAGATTAAATGCGATCGGCCAGGCGCGGTGGCTCAAGCCTGTAATCCCAGCACTTTGGGAGGCCGAGACAGGCGGATCACGAGGTCAGGAGATCGAGACCATCCTGGCTAACCCAGTGAAACTCCGTTTCTACTAAAAAATACAAAAAACTAGCTGGGGGAGGTGGTGGGCGCCTGTAGTCCCAGCTACTCCAGAGGCTGAGGCAGGAGAATGGCATGAACTCAGGAGGCGGAGCTTGCAGTGAGCCGAGATCCGGCCACTGCACTCCAGCCTGGGGGACAAAGCGACACTCTGTCTCAAAAAAAAAAAAAGATTAAATGCGATTGTGAGGGTGGGACGCTGATCCCACATGATTTGTGTCACTATAAGAGATGGCAGATAACTCCTGCTTGCTCTCTCTCTCTCCCATTGCCACCCCTCCCCTCCACTGCCACTCCCACAGACACCTACCCAGGAAAGGCTGTATCTACACGTGAGTGAGAAGGCAGCCTTTTGCAACCCAACCCGAGGGGAGAGCCCTCACCAGAAACCAAAGCAGCTAGAACCTTCATCTTGGACTTGTGGTATCCAAAACCATGAGAAAGTAAACTGTGCTTTAAGCCCCACCAGCCTGTGCCTGTGGCATGTTGTTATGGGTCCAAGCAGACACAGGCCATTTTATCTCTGGGGCAGGAAAGTCTCCCCAAGGGTTCCTCTGCCTCTCCCATGGGCTCCTACAATGCACCTGTCGCTCTGTGACACTTATCAGTCACTGTCGGAAGCAGTTGCCTTTTCATCTGTGCAGTCCCCAGGCCACCCTGCTGGAAACGCTCTGCAGAAGTGCGGGACACAGGTTCTGTGCCTGCCCAGTGCCCTAGGCACAGTGGGCCAGCTGTGGCACACTACCAAGCCACTTCAGAAGTACTCATGATGGCCCCAAACCAGGAGGGACATCACAGAAAAAAAACTCTTCAGGGACCCAGGAGCTTTGGGACCCCTGAGTTCAATGTGACAGTGACATCTTTCTGGGATTCCGAGAGCGCCCTCTTGTCTTTGGCCTGAAGAAGGGGCTGCCCGCAGACCCCTCCCAGCAGGTGTACCGCGCCATCGAGTACATGGCACAGAGTCCTTCTTGGGCTGGCATCTGGCTGTTTCCTGCTTACGTGTTGCTGTCCCCAGTTCCAGGCTCTCTGAAGCCCAAGGTCCTGTGTGACAGTTGTTTCATGCTTCTCACCCTTGGCTCAACCCAGCAATACGTCCTCCTACCTCTAAGCACCACCAAGAACTGGTATGGCTGGGCACAAATGAAAAGCAGCCTGCCAAGGAAGATGGCAGGAGGGCAAGAAAGCGTTTTAGACAAATGAATGGTCAGGAACAAAGGAAGCACCAAGGCAGAGGCCTGAGAGCACTGGTTGTAGTATCCCATGGCCTAGGGCTGGAGAAAGAGGAGTGGAGGGTCTGGGGTGCAACTGTCCCTAGAGCAGGGGCAGAAGGAACTAGAGAGGAGGAAATCGCAAAGCTGATTAAGGAGCTGAAAAGCAGAAATAAGCAGCTCCTACCAGGTCAGATCAGTGAGGCTGCCATCGTGGGCGGCCTGAGACGGCCACAGAAGATGTGCTGTGGACACAGGCTCACAGCCTAAGGTCTCACCACCCGGGGTCAACGCCAAGATCCAGCCTACTACAAGGCGGTCCACCTCCACCTGACTGTGAACACATTCACCAGAGCGGTCAAGAAGTCCTAAGCCAGCCTTTCAGGAATAAGAAGGCAGAAACGTGCCAGAAACTGACCAAAACTAATGAAGGGTAGGTTCACTTCAAAGCCGTCACTGGGTGAGCAGCCTCACCACGATGCCTGCACTGCAAACAGTCAAATGAGAAAAGTTTATTTATAGCCCAATCGAAGTCCTTGGCTGCCAACAAGAATCTCTCCTGAAGGAGACAGGGTGGCCCTCCTCTGACACGTCAAGCAACAGAAATGTGTGACCAGTGTCAACACATTCCCCAGGAATATGGGAACATAAATGGCCTCAAACGCAGTGACCATATACCAATGAGACAAACCATATCTAAAGTGGGTGTGTCTAAATATGTGTATGTGTGTAAAGACATATGTGTAGGAGTGTGTGTGTGCATGTATAGGCATGTGTGTATATGGGACTCTGTGAGGTGTGTGTATGGGGTGTGTATATATAATGGTGTGTGTACGTGCATACGTGTGTCTGTGTATAGATGTGTGTAGGAGGTGTGTATATGGGGGTGTCTATACAGGCATCTGTGTGTAGCTGTGTATGTGTATAGGGGTGTGTGTATATGGAGAGTGTGTATATAAGGGGGTGTGTGTGTATACTGGACATATGTATGGGGTGTGTGTATACGCGAGTGTATATGTATATGAGGGTGTGTGTATAGACGTGTAGGTGTATGTAAGTGTGTATGCGTATGTGTATATGGGTGTGTGTGTACAGGAATGTTTGTAGGGGGTATGTGAGTATACAGAGGTGTGTGTGTATATAGGTTTGTGTATATGTGTATACGCATGTGTGTGTAGGAGTGTATGTGTGAATACAGGGGGTGTGTGTTACAGGCACGCGTGTAGGCATGTCTAGGTGTGTGGGTATGCCTGTGTATATGGTGGGTGTATAGGCATGTGTGTATAAGGGTGTGTGTTAAAGGGGTATGTGCATATATGTGTATTGGTATGTGCATAGGGGTATGTGTGTACAGGCGTGTGTGGGGGTGTGTATATATGAGAAGTGTGTCTGTATAGGCATATGTGTAGGGAGTATCTAATAGGAGTGTGTGTATATGTGTATAGGCGTGTGTGTAGGGGGTGTGTATATAGCAGTGTTTCTGTGTATATATGAGGGGCATGGATATGCAGCATGTATGTATAGGCATGTGTGTATATGAGGGGTGTGGATATAGGGCAGGTGTGTATAGGCATGTGTGTATATATAAGGGGTGTGTGTGTATAGGCAAGTGTGTAGAGTGCTATGTGTATATACAGGCGCGTGTTTGTGTATAGACATGTCGTGTAGGAGTATGTGTGTATACAGGCATGCATGTGTATATGGCAGGTGTGTGTATATGGTGGGTGTGTACAGGCATGTGTGTATAGGAGTGTGTGTATATATACGGGTGTGTGTGTATAAAGGCATGTGTGTAGGGCATATATAAAGGCATGTGTATAAAGGCATATATATATGCATATATAACAGGTGTGTACAGACATAAGTGTGTGTGTGTGTATACAGGGGTGTGTATGTAGGTCTATGTGTATATTGCAGGTATGTATATATAGGGGTGTGTGTGTATACAGGCACTTGGGCAGGGGTGTGTGGGTGTATGCATATATAGCAGGTGTGTGTACAGGCATATGTGTAGGAGTGTGTGTGTATATAGGCATCTGTGTGTGTATACGGAGGTGCGTATGTAGGTGTGTGTATGTGTATATGGCAGCTGTGTGTATGTATGGGGGTACGTGTGTATACAGGCACGTGCGCAGGGGTGTGTGTATAGGAGCCTGCGTGTGTATATGGCAGGTATGTGTATAGGCATATGTGAGGCAGTGTGTATAGGCATGTGTGCAGGGTGTGTGTGTATAGGAGTATGTGTATATGGCAAGTGTGTGTACACCGGGGTGTGTATAGGGCAGGTGTGTATACA
>NC_045452.1:28982378-28983019 GCF_002776525.5 Piliocolobus tephrosceles | reverse complement strand
GTGTGTGTGGGTGTGTGGGTGGGTGTGTGTATGTGAGACAGATTTCACTCTTGTTGCCCAGGCTGGAGTGCAATGACGCGATCTGGGCTCACCGCAACCTCCATCTGCTGGGTTCATGTGTGTGGGTCATTGTATTTGAAAAGGCTGTTTGGGGTTATTTAAAAAAAAAAAATTACAATTTGAGTTGTAACTTCCTCCAAAAAAAGATTTTGTGTTGCTTCTCGCTAGCATTCTGGGGAACTCCAGTACAGACTCACCATAATTAAGGTTCAAACAACCCAGGACCTGTCAGGCTGGAACCTAGATTTTATGAGGGTGTATCACTTCCGCTTTACCCTCACGTGTCACTATTCTGTGTCTCGGAAACTGTATGGGCACTTCTCAGACTCTATCCTGACTAAATGGGTTGGACCCAAGCATGATACGAGGCGTCCAAACTACAACTAGCTTTGGGATGATTTCTTCTGCATCAGGAAACACACATCCAGAACAATGGGAGCTTTAGTGCTGGGCATACCTAGCTAGGTCCTAGCACCGCTCTGGCCCAGGAAGTCCTTATTTTGTAGATAGCAGCTCAATGCTTTTAAGACATTTATTTTTCTTTCTTTCTTCTTTTTTTTTTTTTTTTTTTTTTTTTTTTT
>NC_045452.1:28969431-28982278 GCF_002776525.5 Piliocolobus tephrosceles | reverse complement strand
TTTTTTTTTTTTTTTTTTTTTTTTTTTTTTTTTTTTTTTTTTGAGGCGGAGTCTCGCTCTGTCGCCCAGGCTGGAGTGCAGTGGCATCATCTCGGCTCACCGCAAGCTCCGCCTCCCGGGTTCACGCCATTCTCCTGCCTCAGCCTCCCGAGTAGCTGGGACTATAGGCGCCCGTCACCTCGCCCGGCTAATTTTTTGTGTTTTTAGTAGAGACGGGGTTTCACTGTGTTAGCCAGGATGGTCTCGATCTCCTGACCTCGTGATCCGCCCGCCTCGGCCTCCCAAAGTGCTGGGGTTACAGGCGTGAGCCACCACGCCCGGTCTCTTTCTTTTTGCTTTGTTTGTTGGCAAAAAACGAACGAACAAACAAACAAACAAACAAAAACACTCTTATCCAGTGGGAAACGTGGTTGAAATTATCTAGCCTGTCACGACTGAAAATGCATGTTCCGGCCAGGCGCGGTTGCTCACGCCTGTAATCCCAGCACTTTGGGAGGCCGAGGCAGGCAGATCACGAGGTCAGGAGATCGAGACCATCCTGTGAACAGTTAAACCCCATCTCTACTAAAAATACCAAAAAATTAGCCACACGTGGTGGCGGGCGCCTGTAGTCCCAGCTACTTGGGAGGCTGAGGCAGGAGAATGGTGTGAACCCGGGAGGCGGAGCTTGCAGTGAGCCGAGATTGTGCTACTGCACTCCAGCCTGGGCGACAGAGCAAGACTGTCTCAAAAAAAAAAAGAAAAAAAAGAAAGAAAATGCATGTTCCTCCTACTCTCACCTTTTTCTTTCATTCCAAATTCAGTGGCTCCGGTCACCCTCTCTGACTCTGTGGGAACTCATACAGTGTCTGTCCCGAAGGATACAGGGGATTCCCGGGGAGTTTCGCATTCACAAGCTTGCCTCTGGCTTTACTTCCCGCCCAGCACACACCCTCGAAGGCTGCTGCCCATCCTCCTTTCCACGCAGCTTCCATTACAGACACAGCCCTCTCTCTTCATTCTCAGCACCTTCGTGTCTCCGCGGCAGACTTTTTCTAAAGGCTTAGGGATGACAGAGAAGGGTTACAGTACTTCTCAAGATAGGAAGAAACTACTCAGAAGTGCTTCTGAGAGATTCTTTCACAACTCCTTACCACAAGAAAACAAGAGTGATGTGGCCCTCTTCCGATCTGCCCTCTCACCCCGCACCAGGCTTCCCTCCGATCTGCCCTCTCACCCCGCACCAGGCTTCCCTCCATCCCCAAGACCTCCCCTCCTCCAGCTCTCTGCTGGCTCCTGATGAGCCCTGATCCTCACGCCACCACTGCTGAAATTCCACTTGACCTTGCAGAGCAATTCAGCTCTTTTCTGAACTGTTCCCATCTGGGCAATGTCCTCAAAACCTCTCCATTCTCAACGAGTCCATGAAGACGTTTTCCTTCACCGAATTATCAAAATTTTCTGAAATAAATGCTGTCCTTCTCCTAAAACGCAGAAATGAGGAGAGGCATTTTGTTTTTGTTTGTTTGTTTGTTTCTGAGACGGAGTCTCGCTCTGTTGCCCAGGCTGGAGTGCAGGGGCGCGATCTCGGCTCACTGCAAGCTCCGCCTCCCGGGTTCACGCCAGAGACGGGGTTTCACTGTGTTAACCAGGATGGTCTCGATCTCCTGACCTCGTGATCCGCCCGTCTCGGCCTCCCAAAGTGCTGAGATTACAGGCATTAAGCCACCGTGGCCCGGCCTGACAGGCTTGTCTTTTTTAAGCAATTTTTTCTTCCTAGAATATCCTCTGCCCTTAATAAAATCTTTACAATCCCTGCAAAACTTCCAACCCACAAATCCTTCCTCTAGGAGGCAAGTGATGAAACCGAGGAGTGGAGCTTCACATGGTCAAGGCCTGCAGATGCTTCTCCCAAGCTTGCTCAGGGATGATGGCTCCCACCAGTCTGACAGCTCAAACGTGAGAAATTCTATTTACTGCTTTAGGAGTCTGGGTATTCTTATTTTGAGGTCATGATAGAAATTCCTTAAGGTTTCATTAGAAGAACAGGAACAAGTTACACAGTTTAACCTCTTTACAGCAACACACATCTTTGTCTGTCATGAAGCACCGATCCTTTAAACAAAAATTGCCATATGAAAATGGCCTACTCAGAGGCTGCGCTGAAAATAAAAATACGATTTACTAAAAAGTAGATTTCGTTGGGGTTCCTTTGGTTATTGTTGCTGCTCTTTTGAACAATCATCCAGCAAATCCGCAATGTGCTTCTTTCTAAACCATAGCACCAGAGAAAATCAATTCAAGTACTTCCCAAACTGCAACACTGGAACAAACGAGCACTAACCACAAGTTTCTAACGTCCAAGAAAACATGAAATATGCCTTCCAAGGGACACAAGTGGAAAAGGAAGAACCTGCTAAGAACATGTAATTCACATCTACTGCAAATCATATTTCAAAGAGCTCAATGGGGCTGGGGAACGCTTGTGAAAGTGCTGGCAGGGAAAAGAATCCAACCGTACCCAAACAAGACCTCAGGGTGGAGCGTGCGATAAGCGCACAGGAACGCACTGACGGAGGCAAAAACAGTATTTTTAACAGACGATAGGTTGAAAAGAAACTAAATGTAATACTGAAAGTATTATCAGAAGAGCTGCATACAACTTCCTAATATGGAAATTAGGTAGTAACCATTAGACACAGAGTTAGAAATCAGATTCAATCAAGGAACAAAACGGAGTTTGTAATTTGTAGGAGTCCACTTTAGAATATCACTCAGCAGTTTCCCAAACCGAGCGCCTTCCCTGTGAAGACTGCTGTTATGGCGTTCCGTGCTAAAGGCGCAGGGAGAGGAAACGGAGCGGTGACCTGCAACGCTGAGTGGGCAGGACCCTGCAAGGCACATGGCCAGGGCTAAGTTTCCAACAAAGTGCAATTTCTCTCCACGTTGTGTGAAATAATCTGCCAAGCGTGCATAGAACTCTTTGTGAAAGAGCTCTGTTCCATACCTCATCACTGACCAGCTGGTATCACAAATACATGCCTGGTTCTGCTTGGCATCACTTGCTTAATGCTCTGTTCATTAATTTAACAAACTATCGGGAGAATATGCCTCGAACGGGCAAGCATTATCTCTCAACTTCCATTTAATTAAACTCTGCTATTGTAATATGACAGCACATCGCAGGGGGAATTATTTTAAAGATGAAGGTAAAAAGTATTTCAAAGCCCCCACTTAAACATGAGAGCATAATCTAAAACTGCCTGAGCACACACTGTCATTTTTCTGTAATATTAAAGATGTTATTTCCAGACTCAGTAATTAGTTAGATTCCATGGAGAATTATTCTAGCATCCTTGATAGAAAAATGATGTACAGAGCCAGGGAACAGAGTACCGAAGGACCACCATAAACAACCATCCGTCACCTAGATTATGACAATCACCAAGCTTAATAAGGAATGAGCGCTGCCTGCTTCAAGTGCATACTCACTACTCTCCTGCAAAGCGAATGTACTGAATTCTGATGATATCGCCTTAAGAAGAAGAAATAAGAGCAGCTCACGCGCCAGCAGCTATCTCAGAAGGATGCCCATGAGGGATCCTGAGCAGGCCAGGATGCCACCGGCGGATGAGGACAGCACCCTGTCCCACCGAGGGCTGGGGGCCACCTCCCACTTCCCACAGAGAGGGGCTGCACAGGAAGCTGGCTTACCATCAATCCGGCTCACGAGTTCTTCTAACATTTTCACTTTCATTTGAATCCCAGGTTGGGCAAAGGTGTAGTTGTCCTAAGGAAAAAATAATAATGTGAATCATATGCATATAAAATAAAACACACTTTCCAAAAGGGAAAAAGGCAGCTGGGATAAAGTGAACAGCTTTATAATAGGACGAATTCACAAGCAGATTTTATCTTGAGAAACAAATAAGCGGACGCACACTGCATAGCACAGCCCCCTCGTGGTGCCGCGGAGTGCTATTTTGAGAAGAGAAAGTCCAGTGTTTCCCAATGTCAGGTGATGAGCACGCACATCTCAGGGAACACGGAATGGTACATTTCTATTTGTAAATGTGAGACACTTATATCTAAATTGAAAACCAGGCATCCAAGTGCATAGCTCACTGACCAGAAAAGTCTTTGGGAACTGACCACCTCGCTGGCCACCTGGACCCCGAGCACTCAGCCCTGCGGAAAGCCAATGGCAAATGTGCCCGGCGCTGACAGCAGCAGCATTGCGGCCACAATCCAAGTGCTGATGACATGATGCTGAGAACAATGGACATGTATGTGGCTTTACTCTCAGAGATACAGTTGGGTGAACTCAGGTTAAGTTCAGATACTAACGGAGGAAAGTCTGCATAGCATCAAAGGGAAAGGGGCCTGGGCAGTTTCAAGCCAAACAGCCCAGGAATGGGGCCCCAGCTCTAGGACTCAGGAGCTGTGTGACTCTGGCAAGTAACACAAGCCTTCTGGGCTTCCGTTTCGTTACCAATAACATGAGAGTCATAGCACTGCCTTCTAGGACTGTCTGAGGTCTCAAGGAAACAAGTCAGTAGAATGTGGAAGAGATTTCAAGACACAGCAGGTACCGGCTAGTGACAGGTCTATTACTCCCGTGTCACCACCTAAGACAGCACACACGACAGTGGGGGGTGCGGCCAGAGAAGACTGGTCACACTGCCTCATCCCACAGCAGGAACACAAAGAGGCAGCTCCCATCAACGAGAGAAGGGCATTCCCTATGCAGGTTGCCCTCTGGGCCTCAGCCAGTGCCCGGGGGCATTTTCAGAAGGAGGGTTTCAACCAGACTCGTGGTTAACAGACTTAATCTGTACCCAACAGCAGTGAATGTGGATGGCAGAATGATAACCAGCCCCAAAGATGTCCAGGTTCCAATCGCTGGAACCTGCGGATGTGTCGCCTTACGTGGCATGGGGAACCAGGGTTGCAGGTGGAACTAAGGTTGCTAGTCCATGAACCTGTGGAGAAAGGAGAATCAGAAGGCAGTGAAATGACGGGTGATGTGCCTGGGGCTCCTGTGGGTTCCAGCCTAGGCTTCTAACTCTTTAGTGAGCACACAGGGCCTCTGGCCGGGCCAGCACTGGGAGATGACGGCCTGTGGCAGCTCTGCCCTCAGGGAGTGATACTGGCGATGGCCCCAGGAGTCTCAGCTAGGGGAAGCTAGGCAGGCCACTGGCCTCAGTAAGGGCACAGATAATGCAGTCTTGGTCCAAACAGGAGATGTTGGGCTCAGGCAACTGCAGCTCACCAGGCGGGCTCAGGCCACCAGGCAGGTACCGGCTTGCAGCAGGCAGTGTCAGGGCAGCCCTTCCGACAGTGGGGGATGATCTGCTGCCTGTGCGCCCAAGAGGGCAGGGGTCTGCAGGCACCACCTGGCAGGAGGGAGGTGCTGGCTTTGCGTGGCAGGGGGGCAGGTCTACACGGGCAGCTGTCCACATGGCACCCGACATTCAGAGCCCAGGAGGAAAGTGGAGGGACGGATCTGGACTGGATACTGATACTCCTTTTCCATAGGCTCAGGACTGGAAAATGGTTCGAGAACAACGTTCCTGGAGGTGGTCAACCAGGCAGGCCTCCCTGTGCTGTGAGGGGACGCAGCCACGGAGTGCACAGGATCTGCACGTGGAAGAAGGGTGACAGGGCACACAGCAAGGGTGTCAGCCCTCGGGAGGCCCCAGTGACGTGGAAACAGCACTCACAGAACCTCCAGCTCCAGAACCCAGGAGGGGACCCCAGGTAAGACAAACGTGGAGCTGAGTGACTGCTTTTGGGCCAGCAGCATTCCCAAGTCTGGAAAGTCGAATGTGAACACACACAGCCACAGCACTCGCTACGTTTCTCTCTTTCTCTCTCTCTCTCACACACACACACACCGCACACACCCAGACAGAGCACACATGACATCTCCTAACAAGAACAGGCACGGCAGCCGCTGTGGCACAGAACACAAAAAATGCCTACAAGGCACCGAGGATTTTTCTGTCCCTAGAAATGAAAAATGAGCCAAGTCAGACCTGCCCGCTTGCTGAGGGATTTCTCCCAGGTGGATTTCAAGTGACGGGCTCTGGATTCCAAACTGTCACATCTCTTTGAGGGCAGAACCACGAAAACTCCGTTTGCCACCTTCATTTAGAATGACGCCAAGGCCCTCCGGTGACCCTGGGTGGCAGGAAGGATGGTCTCCGGAGAGAGGATCTCTGGAGCGACTTCTCCCGGGGCCTGGGGATGATTTGTTTCCTAGATGTCGTGAGCCGATTCGGGGATAAGCTTGGAGGCCTCCTGAATTTGGCTGTCCAAAATACAGCATTTAATGGGCAGGACTTTTAGGCCCTGAAGGAGCTGCGATGGTGTCAGTGACACCCAGGCACCTGTCCAGCCAAGATGGAGCCGCAGCAGCAAGTAAAGGACAAATTGTGAGCTTTCATATATTTGAAATTTAACAGGAGTAAGAAATTTTGGTTCCAGACTTGAATTCCTTTGACTGTCACCACCCTTGGACCTGAACTCACAATGGTTACCCTTTAAGACTGAATTTCTCCCCAGAGATTGGATAACAGAAGCAGATTCGTGTTAAAATTTAGGGTATACTGTGTGTTGCAAGTTTGTGTCAGGTCGTGGAGGAATCCCGACAAGCCCGGCTGAACAAAACAGCCACACAGAATTAAGGGTGAGAAATAAACCACAGAGTATGAGGCCGCTTCCAGTACAGAGAGGCCTTAGGATTACTTAATTAATGTCCTATTCTGACAAATTCCGGAGCCATGGGGAGCACATTCTAACCACCCCACTGGTCTGTCCTGAGGGACTGTGATCTCTCCCACTCCAAGGGAGGCCACGCCCCTGGCCGTCCAGGCCCTGATGGTAATGTGAATGACAGACAGACCTGGAGTCAGCGTCCAGGTGGAGGGAGTGCAGCTGCTGCCTCTCCTGAACTGGCTCTATTCCCAGAAATGCTCGCTCCACGGAGGCTAAAACGGGAGACGTGAAGGTGGGTTCAGTCCCTCGCACTTCTCAGAGGTTCCACAGCAGACGGGCAGGGCCCGGCCCGCAGCGCCGGCTCTGATGGGGTGGGCGAGCCTGATGGGTCCTGGGGTCGGTCAGCCAACTCAGTGGCTCTCCCACTAAGACAGGATCTCAGGCTCTCGTTGAGCACAAATAAAAGTTATTCTTTGGCCTCCATCTGCCACAACTTTGTTTCTCAGTTTGTTAAAAACCCAGGTAGGGAAGACGGGTTCTCAGAAACCCAAACAATAAAAAAGAATGGCACTGAGAGCCCATAAGGTAAAGGTCTGCATTTTGAAAGAGAAAAGGTTTGCATTTTGGAAGACCTGCAAAGACTGACAGCTATGGCCTTGGCATTCTGGCTTCAGACTAGGGGCAGAGAAGACCAACCTTCAGAAGACTGCAGCACAGACACCCGGCCCCACCTCCGGAGGGCACCAAGGCTAAAGCACAGGGAGGGGGGTCGGTCTGGGCCCTCCTGGCTCCGGAGGTGAACCCAGGCTGCAGAAGGCCCCGCTCAGTGGCCAGGAAGCCTCCGAAGGCACTCTAAGGAGGGAGACACCATGGCCAAGGAATCCAGAGCCGGGTGGCTGAGGAAAGGAGTGACAAAGACCACCCCATGGCCCTCGCAGCAGCCCGTCCCGGGGAGGCACTGACTGCCTAGGCCCTCCCAGTAGCCTGCTGCCCACAGGCTCCACCGAGGCCCCTGGACAGATCACGGGCTCTTTCTGCTTAAGGCCCAGAAACCACATTTGCCCTCAGGATACCCCAGCCCAGCACCCCGCCTCCCACACCTGGCCCCCAGATCACCTGTGCTAGTGACATGTACCTGGGCAGCAAAACAGGATCTTGTAAGCAAAAATACTCTACGCTTATAAAAATGTCATTAGTCAAAATATTAACATTATTCCCTTCATAAAAAGTAAACATGCGTATCCTTTCCAATTGAGATCTTGTGTCTTTGAAAAGGGATATAATTTACACAACGTATGAGTCAGAGGGAAGAAAGGAAGGGCTGAAGACAATGGCCTTTTGCAAAATGTTTCACAGAAGGTAAAGTCTGTGAATATAAATTTTTTAAAATACTCTCAGCTTGCCTTACACCTATTGCCATTACAACATCACACTCCTCCCAATAACAAATAACACTTTCTGCGCTTTTCGGAAGAAAAGTAGAATAAAATTTTCTCAGGGAGCGTTTTAGAGAAGAGTTGAAATATAAATTCCTATCAGCTCAGCTGGAAGTACCAGGAGGCAAACCTGCCAGCTCACAGAGAAGTCAGACTCCTCCCGCCTCTCTGACAAAGGGCTCCTCCACCTGGACCAGGATCCAACTCCCCACAAAGTGCAGCCTCCTCTTTCCAGGCTAATCTCACTGTAACACAGTGTCTTCCCCACGCTGAAACCAAACGTGCCTTCCGCACACAGGCCTTGACCTGCGTCTGAAACAGCTCAGGAAGTCTCTTCTGCAAGCAACGGCCTGAGAGACTTCAGATTCCTTCAACTCTTAAAAGACTCCCTTCCACGTCCGCTCAGGGGCCCCTGGCCACCAGCCCTGAACACAGAAGCTGGGCTCTGACCATGCAAGGACAGAGCTAGGAAGCCTCCTGTCACAGCTGCACTCTACTGTCAGTCATTAATACATTAAAGCAGTTAATGCACCAGTCCGGCAGAAGGCAGAACCACATCAGATACTAGTTCTTTCATCTGTTCAACAAACACTGAAAGCCTCCTACGTGCCAGAAAATCAAGTCCTGAGTATCGATGTGTGCGAAGGAGTCAAACACGCAGGCCTGGGAGTGCCAAACCCGGGGAGTCCTGCTCGCAAGACCGGTCCCCGGCTGGTGCCTAGAATGTGGGTTTCGGGAGAGTTCCCGCCATTCCCTGACTGACCTGGATGATTCGGCGGGTCTACACTGTGCAGTGTGGTTCACCCTGGGCACCTGCTCTTCTCCTGGGAGGCTGCATTTGGGCACATGCCAAGCAGACAGTGTCCGCATGCCCAGTCCCCACTAACATTCTCGGTGCTGAGTCTCTAATGTGCTTCCCCAGTAGACAACGTTTCGGACAGGTCACCCCAGCCCCATGCTGGAGTGATCCAGTGTGTCCTGTGTGACTCCGCCAGGAGAGTGCTCGGAAGCTCGCCCCACTTCCTCTGACTTTACCCCCTGATGGAGTCTCCTCTGCATCCTTGCACTGTGAGGAATCACAGCCACGAGTGTGGCTCCATGGGGTGATCTTGGGGTCCCTCGACACAGATGGGGAAAAGCAGACAGGTAGACAGGGCCCTTCTGTTCACAGGGATGAGTCTGGCAGCTGAGCCAATGTTCACCACACGCCAGGCAAGTGCACATTTACTGCTAACGAGGACCTGGGTGGCCACACCATCACAGCACAGAACTAGGACTGGGCCTGGAAAACCACTTGGAGGGTGTCAGGCCTGAGCAGACATGAGAGAGAGAGTTCAGGCACCATGTGACAGAGCCTCGGCGGCCTGAGGGAGCATGTCACATCCCAGAAATGAAATAGAGGCCGGGGCAGCTGGAGAGCAGTGAGGAAGCTGCGGCTGAGGTAGGAGGAGACCGTTCTGAGGCTGGAAGGCCATGTCCGAGTCAGCGGTGAGGCCCAGGCAATGCTCTCAAACGCAGCAAATGAAATGCAAATGGAGGCCACCGCAGGTAAGAGATTTGCATCACAGAAAGATGATACAGAAACAATGGAATGAGGCCAAAGAGGATGCAGGGGTATCATTCATGAGGCAACTGCCATAATCCAGGCAAAGTGACCACACGCGCTTCCCACGGAAGGCAAAGTCAACCCCAACTGTCCACACTGCCTTCTGCTGAACCGACTGATCGGCTCATGCACCTGAACGTAGGACTTGCCATTTATTCCTGTTAGCGCATTCATTTGATTGGTTCCCGGCTGGCAATGCAGGCAGCTGAACCCATTCTGCATCTTGATTGTGCCTTCTATCACATTCGCTGTCCCTCCCAGCTGAGAGGCACTGGCTAAACGGATCCCCTCGACGTCTTCACTGCAGTCTCTGCAAAGAGGAGGGAAGGGCAGGGCCAATGACGGGCTCTGCAGCAGCTCTCAGAAAGTGCCCTCAGAGCACAGAGGTGTCAAATTCGATGGAGCCTTGTTTAAGCCCCTGCTTTCCTACCAGGTTCACTTCTCTGATCTCCTGCGTTCCCATCTGTGAAACGGAGAGAGGAAGGGCGCCATTGCAAGGGCACAGGGGGTATTGAGCTACTGTGTCTAAAAGAACCTAAGACAAGATCCATACAAAATGCAGACCCAACCTCCCCACAATTCTGCACCTTCCATGACATGTCGGCCACGAAACGGTGGTTTAAGGCTGAAGGCTCCCAACCCAGCCAGGCCAGAGGAACCAGCGCCTCTGTAAACCACTGGAAACATGGCTGTCACTTGTCTTCAGACACAGACCAAGCAGCAGAGTAAAGCGGCGCACCAGCAGGAGGCAGCCATCCACGGTCACTCCCAGATGCACACTGCCAGGAGCAGAGCCGTCACGAACGCTGATGTGGGAGGGGGACAGCCAGTAAGCCAATGAGAAGAGAAGCAACCGCAGCACAAGCAGTCAGGCTGGAAAGGCTCCAACTGCGGGACTTCAACCAAGCCACATTCTGGCAAAGGCGAAACTATGGAGACAGTAAAAAGCCCAGGGGTTGGGTGGAAGGGGATGAACAGGCGGGGCACAAGGGTGTTCCGGGCAGGGGATGACACTGTATGACACTTTCTTGGTGGACTCATGTCACTGCACACCTTTCAAAACCCACGGAACCTACAACACAAAAAGCCAACTCTGGTGTAAACTATGGACTTGAGCTGACAATAATGTATCGATATTGGCTCCTCAACTGTAACACATATGCCTCACTAAAGTCACTGACGTGAGATGCTAATCGCAGGGAGGCTGGGGCTGAAGGAGGACGCTGAGGAGCGCGTGGGGCCTCTCTAACCTCCTGCTCAATTTTTCCGTAAAGTTAACACTGCTCTAAAAAACCAAACTCCATTAATTTAAAAAAATACTCAATTCATCCAAAGAAGGTAGGGAAAAAAGAACAAATAAGAAAAGATGAAACAAACAGAAAATAAATAGGAAAATGGCAACCTAAACCCCAACCATATAAATAATTAGGTTGGACAGATCAGATGAATATATACATATATAGATAGTTTAAACATACACTAAAAAGTTAAGAAAGCAAACTCCAAGAATAAACTATCTACAAGAGTATATTTTAAATAGAACATATATCTCGTGGCTGGGCGTGGTGGTGCATGCCTGTAATCCCAGCACTTTGGGAGGCCAACGTGGGCAGATTGCTCGAGCCCAGGAGTTCAAGACCAGCCTGGGAAACATGGCGAAACCCCACCTCTACCCAAAAATATAAAAATTAGCCAGGTTGGTGACACCTATAGTTCCAGCTACTCAGAAGACTGAGGTGGGAGAATCACTTAAGCCTGGGAGACAGAGGTTGCAGTGAGCTGAGATCACACCACTGCACTTCAGCCCGGGTGACAGAGTGAGACCCTGTCTCAAAAAATATATATATAGATATATACACACACATATATATATAATGACTCTGTGTCACATTTTGGCAATTCTCTTAATATTTCAAGCTTTTTCATTATCATGACATCTTTTATGGGGATCTGTGATGAGTGATCTTTGATGTTACTATTGTAATTGTTTTGGGGCACCACAAACCACGCCATGTAAGACAGCAAACTTAACACATGTTTTGAGTGTGTTCCAGCTGCCCCGCTGACCAGGAGTTCTCCACGTCCCTCCCTCTCCTCGGACCTTCCTACTTTCTGAGACACAACAGTACTGATATTAGGCCAAGTAAAAACCCTATAATGGGTTAAGTAAAGTGTTCAAGTAAAGAAAGAGTCGGACGTTCTCTCACTTTAAATCAAAAGCCAGAAAGATTACGCTTGGTGAGGAAGGCATGCAAAAAGCTGAGACAAGCCAAAAGGTAAGGCTTTTTCTTTTCTTTTTCTTTTTTTTTGCCAAGCAGCCAGGTTGTGAAATGCAAAGGAAAAGTTCTTGAAGGAAATTAAAAGTGCTACTCCAGTGAGCACACAAATGTTAAGAAGGCAAAACTGGCTTCTTGCTGATGTGGACAAAGTTTCAGTGGTCTGGATAGAAGATCGAAACAGCTACAACATTCTCCTAAGCCAAAGCGTAGTCCAGAGCAAGACCCTAAGTCTCTTGACTTCTATGGAGGCTGAGAGAAGTGAGGAAGTTACAGAAGATCCAGAGTGGAAGCTAGCAGAGGTCGGTTCCTAAGGTCTAAGGAAAGAAGTCGTCTCCATCGCATAAAAGTGCACAGTGAGGCAGCAGGTGCCGAGGGAGAAGCTGTAACACATTCACCAGAAGATCTAGCCAAGATAACTGATGAAGGTGGATGCTCTAAACAATAGATTTCCCTGGAAGAAGATGCCATCTATGACTTTCATTGCTAGAGAGGAGGAGTCAGTGCCTCACTTGAAAGCTTCAAAGGACCAGCTGACTCTCTTGTTAGGGACTAAAGCAGCTGGTGACTTCAAGTTAAAGCCAATGCTCATTTACCATTCTGAAACTCCTACGGCCCTTAAGAAGCATGCTCTATAAATGGAACAACAAAGCCTGGATGACAGCACATTTGTTTACAGCAGGGTTTACCAAGGATTTTAGGCCCACTGTTGAGACCTACTGCTCAGAAAGGAAGATTTTGTTCAAAATATTCCCGCTCATGGACAATGCACCTGGTCCCGCCAGAGCTCTGATGGGGACGACAATGCCCCTGGTCCCGCGAGAGCTCTG
>NC_045452.1:28965148-28969421 GCF_002776525.5 Piliocolobus tephrosceles | reverse complement strand
CTCTGATGGGGACGACAATGCACCTGGTCCCGCGAGAGCTCTGATGGAGACGACAATGCACCTGGTCCCGCGAGAGCTCTGATGGAGACGTGCAGGAAGATGAAAGTTGTGTTCGTGCCTGCTGATGCAATATTCATTCTGCAGACCATGGATCAAGGAGTAATTCAACTCCCAAGTCATTATTTGAGAAATGTACTTGATAAGGCTAAGCCGCCATACACAGTGATTCCTCTGACGAACTGGGCAAAGTCCATTGAAAACCTTGTGGAAAGGATCTGCTTTTCTAGATGCCATTAAGAACATCTGTGATTCACGGGAAGAGGTCAAAATACCAACATGAACAGGAAGTTCGAAGTTGATTCTAACATTCGTGAATGACTTTGAGGGGTTCAATACTTCACTGGAGGAAGTAACTACACATATGGTGGAAACAGAAAGAGAACAGAATTAGAAATAGAGTCTGAAAATGTGCCTGAATTACTGCAATCTCACAGTAAAATTTGAATGGATGAGAACATGCGTCTTATGAATGACGAAAAAAAAGCGGTGTTTTGTTTGTTTGTTTGTTTTCCAGAATGACTGGACTCCAAGACTGGACTTCTGTTTCCTGAAACAGAAGCTATTCCTGATGAAGATGCTGTGAACATTGTTGAAATGACAACAAAGGATTTAGAACACTCCACAAGCCTAGTTGATAAAGCAGTGGCAGGGTTTCAGAGAACTGACTGGGCTTTTGAAAGAAGTCCTACTGTGGATAAAATGCCATCAAATAGCTCGGCAACCTACAGAGAACTCTTTCAGGAAAAGCAGGCTCTGTTGACACGGCAAACTTCAAATTGTTGTCTTAATTTAACAAATTGCCACGGCCACCCCAACTTCAGCAACCACCACCCTGATCAGTCTGCAGCTGTCACTACGAGAAAAGACCCCCCCACCGAGAAAAAGATTACAACTTGCTGAAGGCTCAGATGATCATTCGCATTTTTTAGCAATAAAGTAGTTTTGAATTCAGGTATGTACACTTCTTAGACACAATGCTATTGTATGTTAATAAATTAAAGTATAATATAACTTTTACATGCATTGAGAAAGCAAAAAACTTGTGTGGCTAGTTTTATGATGATAGGTGCTTTATTGTGGTGGTTTGGAATCAAACGTGTATTATCTCCAAGGTATACCTACAAAAACCATTTGCCTTGCAAAGAAAGAAGAGTCTCTTTATTTGCTGATGACATCATTGTGTACAGAAAATCCTAAGGCATCTACTAACAAGCTCCTAGCAATAATAAGTGACTCTAGCAAGATTACGAGAAACAAGTAGGGTATTTTCCAAAAGTGGCCACACTGTCTCCTGTCCCACATGCTCTTTCAGGAGGGGACCATGCCACTCTGGCATCGAGAGACGGAGGCTAATTTCTCCCTCTTTGAATTAGAATAGGCTTGTGACTGCTTCCACCAAAAGCGTACAGGGGGCATGACGTCTGAGTACGGTGTGTGATTTCTGAGGCTCAGTCATGAAAAATGCAGCTTCCACCTTGTTTGTGGACAGAGACTCACCAGGAGCCTTGAACCATCCAGCGACAGCTCTGACTATCCCAAGGTCACCATGCCATGAGGACAATCAGTGCGTGGAGAAGCCAGGAGTGGGCGATCCAACCCAAAGTCCTACTCTTAGAGTCACGCAGGCCCAGGGCGCCAGGCTCTTAAATGAATGGGAGTCTAGATGCTTCCAGCCCCCACCCGAGATTCCAAACATCATGGTGTACAAATAAGCCGTCCACACCAGGCCCTGACGGGGATCCTGACCCACAGAACCCGAGAGCACAAAGGCACGGCTGCTTCCAGTCAGGGGGTTTGGGAGTCATCTGTTAGGCAGCAGCACCTGGGAAACTGTCCATTTGCAAAAATCAACTGTATTTCTATATACCCCTAGTATATCAATCCCAAATTGATTTACTACAAATCAATAGTAAAAAATCCAAAAGTAAAAAATACCAACAAAGCTATACCATTTGAAGTAACATCAGAAAAAAACAAAATATTCAGAAATAAATTTAACAAAGTATGAGCAATATCCTACACCAAAAACTGCAAAATGTTTGTGAGGATAAATTAAAGAATACCTAAATAAATTAAGAAATATACTATGCTCACAGATAAGAAGACTCAATATTTGTTAATATTGTCAATATGAGAGAAACTGACATACAAATTCCACATATTCTCATTCAAAATCTCAATAAGCTCTTTTTTTGGTAGGAAATGGCAAATAACAAACTTTATATAAAAATGCCAAGGACCAAAATTACTTAAGATAATTTTTAAAAAGAACAAGGAGGATGGTCTTACCCAACACCATGAAAATCTGCAGTAATGAAGACAGTATGAACCGGATTAAAATCCATTCGTAGGTCAATGGGACAAAACAGGGTGTCCAGAAACAGACACAATCATCTAATTTTCAGCAAAAGTGAAATAGAACAAAACTGTTTTCAATAAATGGCATTGTGTTCACCAGGATATTTGTAGAGGAAAAAAAATGAACCCTGACATCTTCCTTACACCATATACAGAAATTAAGTCAAGCTAGGTTGTAGACCTAAAACTAAAAACTAAAATTATCAATCATAACATGGGTATGAATCTTGGCAATGTGGAGGTAGGCGTGACATACAAAACTATTACGACAAAAGGAAAAAAGTGATAAATTGATTTTATCAAAGTTGAAACTGTTGGCTCATAGAAGACGTCGTTAATGAAATGAACTGACAAGTCACAGGACTCAAAAGCATGCTCAAAAGATCTATCTTGACAAAGGACTGCTATTGGAATTGGAATAAATGAAGACCCTGCGGGGGATGCAGTGTTGGAGAAACTGCATTCTGACGTGGTACAGCCAGAACTTAACAGGCGTCTAGAAGAAGATGTGGACATGAATGTTCACAGAAATATTATTCACAAGAGCCCAAGACCAGAAACAGCCTCAGCTGCCACCAACAGGAGGACGGATAAACTGTGATAGATTCACGCGGTGGAATACTACTTAGTAATCAAAAGGAATCTACTATTCATTCAGGCAACCACATGGATTCTTACGGTTTTCAATTCTATTGTAAATTAAATTTTTTAATTTTCATTTTTAAATTGCTTGCTGCTCAATGGTTCATTCTTAATGAACCTTCTGTCACAGCCCAGTAACTAACACATTCTTATCTGTTTAATAAACCTTTCTAAAATCTTGGCAGGAGTCCTCAATTTTATTGACTGGGACTTTCTGAAATCACCTACCTAAGATTCCTCCCCACAGGGGCACAGTTGAGCTGGCATCTGGGGCAGGTATGGATTTGACACATCTAAACGGACTTGGCGCTCCATGCATTCATTCTCCTACCCCAGGCCTCCACCAAGCGCTCCAATGCCCTGTCCAGGTGAAGACTCTGCTTCCTGACATACACAACAAATGCCAAATCAGAGCTCAGTTGGAGTGCACTTTCTCTCTGCCACCTTCCTGGGCATCAGACCAGTCCTTCCTTTGTTACTCTCTTTCAGATAATGACATACCCAGGGCTTAGTCCATTCCAAGTTCCAGCTGCGTGAGCTCATGGCGGAGGCTCCTGAGCCGTCCTCAACTGCCTTTGGCCGGCCCCCTCTGTGAACAAGCACTGTAAGAAGCCGCACGTCTCCCCAGTGTGGTGTGCAGGATAGGGCTTCCCCCAACTAACTACCCTATCTCCTCCCTGGTGTTAACAGCAATGGTCAACTCACACCAGCCCTACCTGAAGGGCAACACCTGCTGGCAGGTGAGTCCACTCCACCCCGAGTCACGGGCCTGGCCGTTTCCTGACCTTTCTCTAAATGAGTCACAATGCCACTGCGTTTCTGGCCTTTTCTCTGACAAGTTCCAAGATAATTTAGTCACTTTCCCCAATATTCCTATCACTTCCATGCCACCGACCAGTTCTTAGAATTCAATAATTCTTCCCCAAGGAAAGGAAATGTAAATGACTAATTATAAAAGGCAATGGTTCTTTTCTACTCAAAGAAACCGTCCTGTTAAGTAATGAATCTAAGGGTAATAGTATGACTTCAGGGTAGGCAAATATGGAAGCTGTAATTCAAGAAGTCATAGCGAACCGACAACCTTGGGGCGAGTGCTGTTAGTGAAATGAAGACTGGCAGAAGTGCAAGAATAATCCCCTAAAAGCCTCAGAGGGCCTCATCCAGCCTGAACATATATATATATATATATATATTTTTTTTTTTTTTTTTTTTT
>NC_045452.1:28900228-28965048 GCF_002776525.5 Piliocolobus tephrosceles | reverse complement strand
TTTTTTTTTTTTTTTTTTTTTTTTGAGATGGAGTCTGGCTGTCGCCCCAGCTGGAGGGCAGTGGCTCAATCTTGGCTCACTGCAACCTCTGTCTCCCAGGTTCAAGCAATTCTCCTGCCTCAGCCTCCTGAGTAGATGGGATTACAGGTGCGTGCCACCACGCCTGGTTAATGTTTGTATTTTTAAAAGAGACAGAGTTTTACCATGTTGGCCAGGCTGGTCTCAAACTCCTGACCTCAAATGATCCACCCGCCTCAGCCTCCCAAAGTGCTGAGATTACAGGAGTGAGCCACCGTGCCCAGCCCAGAACTTCTCACTGGATACCCAGTTTAAACCCCCAGGGAGAGGGAGGGGCTGAAACAGCACTCGTTCAGCAGCTTCCAGTGCCCAGAAAGCACACAGTCAAAGCCAGTTATCTTCAGGCCCCGAAGCCAACATGCTATGTTAAAGCAAATCCTTCTTAAAGAAGGATTCCATCAGCTGGAATCGGCCCAGGTGTATTTCTGTGATCTACACTAAAAATCATCCCCAAAACATAGCTACTAATACCAAATAGCATTAAAAGGACACATCCATGAAACCACTGAAAGAAACAGCCCACCAAATTATTTTTTTAAATTAAGTGACTGGAACCCTCACAGTGTACTTGGTAGAGAAGAAGAAAACAAACAAAAAAAACCTGGTCTTCTCATTCTGGCACCAGCTACTCCGCCAGCCGGTTGGGGGAGCCACAAAGGACCCTCCCTCCAACCTCACACCCCAGGTCACTACAGAAAAGCCAGAGCCCTGGAAACCCACACACAGTCAACCTGTGCACACCCACCCACCTCACATCACCCAGAGAACAAGACACACACAGAGTGAAACTCAGGCAAATGGGCACAAAGCCCAGCCGGGAAAGAAAGTGAAAAATAAAGACAAGAATGAAAAGAAATTATTTCTCCAAATTAAACTTACCTGAATTTTTTTTAAAGTACTTACAATCAAAGCTACCACATAACTGAGGAAGACAGCACAGAAATTCTGTCCTCAACATTGAGGATTAGCCCCCATGAGGCTTAAATGGGAGGTTCAAGGTCATCAATGCCTCACTGAGTGGTACTCCACTTTGAGGGCAACCCACCCCTGCCCCACCTCACACCCGTTTGCCCACAAGCCAGCCTGGGCACCCTCCTGCACTGTGGAAACTTGACCAGATGGTCTGCCGTGCCAGATCCAAGACACCTATTGCACCACAAAATACAGGACTTTTCTCACAACCTCATTCACTCTCAAGATGAAACCATCCAACTGGAGTCAGTAACAGGGTTACGCAGGTGGAAAATGTTGGGCCCAGATCCAATGACTGCAAGTGCAGCATTCCTACGCAACGCTTCTTACTGTGGTGCCACGAAGGTTCTTCCCAGGCGGAACTGTCCATGCAGCGGCATCTCCCAGTGATGGTAACCACCGAAAAGCACCCGACATTTCTAAGCGGCCCTAATGAGGCAGTAGGGCACCCCACCGCTGCCACCACTCCACACCGGGCACTTGCTCCGCATGGCCAACAAGGTCTACAGCTGGCCTCGGTGTTCTTGCACCTGCCCGCCAATGCCTGTCCCGCCACCACCTAGTTTAGGCTCCTGTTTGGGTCCTAGGTGAAACTCCCTCCTTCATCCAAATACAGCCCACATCCCTCTGCAAGCCCACAACCCTCTGCAAGCCCACATCCCTCTGCAAGCCCACATCCCTCTGTAAGCCCACATCCCTCTGCAAGCTTAGACGTCCCTCAGGGCAGTGCAAATGACCTCGATTCGTTGTTCACATGACCGGCAGGTCAGCAGCGGGTTTCCAGGCATTACTTGCTGGACAGAGCATCTCCCCTAAGACCAACACATTTGGAAATGTAGCTGCTTTGCCTTTTCACCCAACACCAAATGCCCCCGAGTAAAAAGACTGTCCCTTGGCCGGGCGCGGTGGCTCACGCCTGTAATCCCAGCACTTTGGGAGGTCGAGGCAGGTGGATCACGAGGTCAAGAGATCAAGACCAGCCTGGCCAATATGGTGAAACCCCGTCTCTACTAAAAATAGAAAAATTAGCCGGGCGTGGTGGCGGGCACCTGTAGTCCCAGCTACCCGATAGGCTGAGGCTGGAGAATGGCTTGAACCCGGGAGGCAGAGGTTGCAGTGAGCCATGATCATGCCACTGCACTCCAGCCTGGCGACAGAGCGAGACTCCATCTCAAATAAAAGAAAAGAAAAAGACTGTGTCTTAGACACCCGGCAGGAAGGGCCTCAATCCACCAGAGATGAGCGATGAGGCCCGAGTATCTGGGGAGGGCCACCAGGACACTTTCCAGAGCTGCCAAACATCAGCCCAGCTTCCCAGCCTCCAGCTCCAGCCCACACTCCTACTCCCTAAGCACTCTGAGTGATCCCACACCATGGCGTCTCAATTTAGTCTAGAATGCTCTTCTAAATCTGCTGATCCCCCACCCAGACCTTGGTCTACCTGCCTCCCTGGTAACTGCTGGCAGTGCCGTTCTTACAGATGTTCTGTGCAGGCTGGAAAAGAATGAATATTCTCTGTGTGCTGGATATGGGGGTCTAGGTATGTCCATTTGGCCAAACTGTGCAGGTGCGTCCTCCCAGATCTTGCTAATTCTTACCTGCTCGATCTATGGTATTAGCTCGTTTTCATACTGCTATAAAGAACTGCCCGAGACTGGGCAACTCATAAAGAAAAGAGGTTTAATTGACTCACAGTTCAGCATGGCTGGGGAGGCCTCAGGAAACGTAGAATCATGGTGGACCACAAAGAGGAAGAGGCACCTTCTTTGTAGGGCAGCAGGAAGGAGAAGTACCGAGCAAAGTGGGGGAAGAACCCTGTATAAAACCTCAGATCTCAGGAGAACTCACTCACTATCGGGAGAACAGCATGGGGGAGCGTGGGGGAGACCACCCCATGATCCAATCAGCTCCAACTGGTCTCTCCCTTGACACGTGGGGGATAATGGGGATGACAATTCAAGGTGAGATTTGGGTGGGGGCACAAAGCCTAACCGTATCACCTACTAATCACTGAGAGACAGGAAGGCTGGTGCTGCACTGTGTGGGTCTAAATCCCAACGCTGCAACTAACTAGCCACAAAATGGGAAGTGTCTTGTGGCTTGTTGTGAGGGAAAATGAACCAATATTATAACGAAGCACTCAGGACAGTGTCTGGCACTGACAACCACCACCCCCCTCCCATCATACTTACGTACATGTGCATAAATATGGGGTCAAGGTCATGCATTCAAGATTAACTCTTCCCTGGTAAACATATCCACAGACAGTGATACTCTTTGTCTCCAGGAATGTTTTTTGCCTTAAGAATCTATGTCATTTAATACCTCCATGGCTATTACACAGCTACATATGGGCTACAGAGCTACATAACTATTACTTCAGTTAATATTCTTCTGTTGCATATTTTTTCTACCTGTCTCCTTGTGGTTTAGGTGTCTTGCAAGCGGCAAATAGCTGGATTCTGTTTTTAAATCTAATCTGACTGGACAGCTATTTTTCTTCAGAACATGAGACATTATTCTCCTTTTTTCTGGCCTTTCTTCTTTCCTATGAGACTTTCTCTTCTCTTTCTTATTCAGTGGCTTCACTCTCATGTCTCTATAGGTAATTTCTTTCAACTCATCTTTCTGGAGATTTGTTTATTAGTAACAACACCTCATCAATGCTGAAAAATCCCAGCCAGAGCTTTACAAATATTGACTTTCCTCCAGTACATTTTCTCTTTCTAGTTCTATTTTTTAAATTCTATCTTTCACGTCTTAATCTGCTGTATTTTCAGCACCTCTCTGTGTTGCCCAGTTGGTAATTTTCTCAGCACTACATTCAATTCTAACTAACTCTCTCTTCTCTTTTGTCTAATGAGTTTTAAATGTCAGCAACTCTGATTTTGATTGCTAGAAGTTCTCTTTGGTTCCTTTTAAAATCTGTGACTTCTGGCCAGGCACGGTGGCTCAAACCTGTTAATCCCAGCACTTTGGGAGGCTGAGGCAGGCAAATCACAAGGTCAAGGGATTGAGACCATCCTGGCCAACATGGTGAAACCCCGTCTCTACTAAAAATACAAAAATCAGCCAGGCATGGTGGTGCGCACCTGTAGTCCCAGCTACTCAGGAAGCTGAGGCAGGAGAATCGTTTGAACCCGGGAGGTGGAGGTTGCAGTGAGCCGAGATCGCGCCACTGCACTCCAGCCTGGGCGACAGCGAGACTCCGTCTCAAAAAAAAAAAAAAAAAAAAAAAATCTGTGAGTTCTTTCTTCAGAGTCTTTATTTTAAAACTGTTTCTTTCTCTTTAATGTTTTAAAGTTACACATTGTCTGGTTCCTTTCAAATCGCTGTTCTAGTGTCTCAGGTCTCTGGGCATAAATCCTCCTAATGAGAGTAATAGCTAACATTTATTCCCGGCGCACTCCTTCTCCACTTGGTTTGTACTTCGTCTGCTGTGAGGTCATCTGCAGACGCTTCTTCCCATGGGAACGCCACAGGCCTGTGGCAGGAGATCATCCCTCCAGGGCAGAAGTTCTCAGAGGGTAGCCAGCCAACTGCTGGGGGCCACCAGACCTTTCAAGGGGTCTGTTACATTGAAACTGCTGTCATAGTAACACGAAGGCATGATTCACCTTCCTCACGGTGCTGACATTTGTGCTGGTAGTACACAGGCAGCGGTGGGTAAAACTGCGGGCATGCTGGCAGCAGGCAGGGCAGTGCCCTCACCACAGTCACCGTCACTGTGTTCCCAACAGCACATGCTCACGGTGTGGAAACGAAAGGCTGTTTCACTTAAGGATGCCCTGGATGCGGCGGGAAAGGTCACTCATCTTACTATTAATACTGTGTTCAGCCTCAGCCCTGAACAACAGGCGGGAAGAACACGGAAAGCCCAAGGGGCAAATCCAGAAACAGAGGCTTCGTCAAGGAGAGCACCTGGTGCGCGGGCTTCAGTTGTGAGCCGAACTGAACACTTTCTTCAAGAAACATCATGTTTACATGAAAGAAGGACTAGCAGACAAACCAGTTATTCAAACGTGGGTCTCTGGAAGATATTTTCTCAAAAATGAATGAAGTTGGTCTGTCACTTCAAAAGAAACAAGGAACTGTGTTTGTTGCCAATGATAATATCTGAGGTTTTAAAGTAAAATCTGAATTTTGGAAGACTTTTGTCTGCCACCCTGGGCCTGACAGCTGTTTCTTATGAGATGGTGGGTCTAAATCCCACTTATAATACTAACAAATTTGATCATACGATGAAATGTATCAACATTTAAAAGATCTGCACACCTCAGTCAGCCAATATTTTCCAAATCGCCAATGAATGATGCTACAGAGCCAATATATGGGTAAAAGATCCTATTGAAGTATGACAGGCCATCAACTTTAATGTAACTGAGTAGAAAACATTCACTGATCAGGTTTCAGATTTCATATTGCAACTAACCTTAACCTTTTTTAAGAAACTACCATTTGTTGAATAATAGTATAGTATTAATGAAAAAAGAATCCAAAATTACCTGAAAAGGCTATTAAAACACTTCCTGTGCCATGCGTGGTGGCTCACACCTGTAATCCCAACACTTTGGGAGGCTGAGGCAGGCGGATCACTTGAGGTCAGGAGTTTGAGACCAGTCTGGCCAACATGGTGAAACCCTGTCTCTAACAAAAATACAAAAATTACCCGGGTGTGGTGGTGTGTGCCTGTAATTCCAGCTACTCAGGAGGCTGAGGCAGGAAAATGGCTTGAACCTGGGAGGCAGAGGTTATAGTAAGCTGAGACTGCACCACTGCCCTCAGGCCTGGGCGACAAAGCGAGACTTCATCTCAAAAAAAAAAAAAAAAAACTTCCTTTTCCAACTACGTATCTAGGTAATGCTGGATTTTCTTCACATTCTTCAGCCAAAACAAAAACTACCACAACAAATTGAACATAGAAGTAGATATGAGAATTCTTCTTCTATGAAGTTAGACATTAAGGAGATTTGCGAAAATGTAAAACAATGCCTTTCTTCTCACTAAACATTTTTATTTTGAAAAATGTAATTTACCATAAAAGTATTACTTATAATAATACGTAATGGGTTTTTCATTGTTGTTTTTAAATAAATTCTAAGTATTTTTAATTTTCTCTATTTGAATTTCTAATATGGCAGTTATCAAGAGAATTAACCCCACACAAACAAAAGCTCTTCGAACTCTTCAATAATGTTTGGAATGCAGAGTCCAAGGCACACAGGCCTGGGCGTGTCCACGGCAGAGGTCGTGTCTCTGCTCTGGGCAGCACCTGATCTCCCTGCACAGGACTGGCTTCCGTGATCGCACCTTGCCAGGGCAGGAAAGCCTGCACTCCTAGCCATGAGGTGGTCTGACAATTCCCTCCAGTTCACCAGCGTCAGCCAGTGGAGTCAGCGCTGTTCACTCCTGGAGGACCTCGCTGCTGCTCTTAAGGAGACCCACAATGCGTGTTAAACAATCTTTGTTTAATACCCGCTGATATGGTTTGGATCTGTGTCCCCACCCAAATCTCATGTTCAGTTGTAATTCCCCATGCTGGAGGCGGGGCCTGGCTGGAGGTGACCAGATCATGGTGGGGAGGGGGGGCAGTTTCTAATGGGTTAGCACCATCTCTGCTAGCGCTGCATCAGGAGACCTGGTTGTTTAAAAGTGTGTGGCACCTCCCCCAAACCCTCCCTCCTGCTCCGGCCATGTAAGACATACCAGCTTCCCCTTCACCTTCTGCCACGATTGAAAGTTTCCTGAAGCCTCCTCAGCTATGATTCCTGTATAGCTTGTGGAACTGTGAGCCAATTAAACCTCTTTCTCTATAAATTACCCAGTCTCAGGTACTTCCTTAAGCAGTGCAAGAACAGACCAATCACCTAACGTTTCCAGGCAATTGTCGGGAGAAGAGTGGTTTGTTCTTTTTCCTAGTTTGCCGTCTATCTGGGGGCTAAAAGCCTGCTCTCCCAGCACTCTGTCCCTCGCCGTCATCAGCTGTCCTCCACCCCTGCTCCACCCCACCAGGCTCTGAGCTTCCTGGGGACAGAGGGGTGATACTGACTCACACCCCAAAGTCTTCCACCTATCTGAGCACCTGTAGAGGGCAGATGTTTCACACATTCTGGCCAAAATGACAAAGTTGATGAATTACTGAAAACAAGTAGAATACGGAATCTCAAATTGAGGCTCCAAGGTGAGTCAAAAACATAGTTATGACTATTCAGGACATCCAAAGGTAAAAAAAAAAAAAAGGTGTGGTTTCTGCCCTCTAGAACTTCCCCTGCAAATGGAACTCACTTCTATGTATTTCAGCCAGGAAAGGTCATAGAGCAGCCAACGTGAGTTTTAACACAAGCCATGTCACCTGGGCAATGGGCCTCATCTCTCTTAGTCTCAGCCTTGTGTGCTGGGTGTAACCGAGCTCCAACCTGTCCTGGGAATGCCCACACCAAGAAGCACCGTCACGGTGGAGACACTGTTAGTTCCTCACATTCATTCCCACGGTGACTACCCACCAATCACAGAAACTGTGGGGCTACGAGGCCCTTTAAGATCCTCTTCCTGGTGAGGAAGAGCCCCTGGCACACGGTTCTGGTTCAGCGGCTCTACTAAAGCCTCTGCAGCAATGGCGTGGACGCCTGCCACAGAGCTGACGAATAAACACGCCCGTGAAAGAGCACTGGGAACGACTGGCGGAGGCCAGGCTGAGAGTGCGCACTTCAGAAAACCAAGAGAGAGTCTCCCCAAGGGGTTCAATCAGGGTGATGACGTGATGAAAAGGGTGCTTAAGGAAGATGGTTCTAGCAGTTCCAGGAAGAATGAAATGGAGATAGTAAGACCAAGAGTAGGGAAAGGAGCTAAGAGGTAGAAGTGGCCAGGTCCTCCGGGAGCGGACACGCCAGTCCGCATGTTGCCTTGGTTTTAAGTGAGTACATAGCCTCATATTTCTCTGAACTTAAAACAGCGGCAGTGCTTGTAAACACTGAACAGTCCCCAGGAGGAGCTCTGCTCAGGCGGCCTTATCTACGGGAATCACAGCTGAGCTGCCAAGTCCCCTGGATGGTGGGACTGACATCCCTCAACTCTTGCTCCTGGGAGGATGACGTGGAATCCGTCGTGGCAGGTGAGAGAAAGATAAACGGCTGCCACGGGACGGTGATGTGCTATAAACACATGCGCCAGGAAAGCATGATCCCTTACACTCATCGGCCCTGCCAATAAACCATTACATCAGGCTACAAATCTCAGGTGAAAAATGAAAAGCCAGCATCGATTTCATTGTACGGCGGATTTTATTTACAAATAGAGGCCAGATAATCTTGTATTTAAATGGCACAAGTCCCATCATTCACCATCAGAGAAGTGACATTTGAAATTTATAAAGTTTTACGTTATGATTCAATCCTTTTTCTAAGAGGGCAAAAAGCCGAAAGGTCTAGGAGAAAGAACAAAATGTATGAAAATATTAGCAAAGGAGGGGAAATGATAAATTGGTGCTTGGGCCAAAATATGTCTCTAGTGGGCACATTTTTCTTTACAAGGAACAAAGTAAGTCATGAGGAGCCCGGACCAGCCAATAGATACGAGGTTTCCATTCTCCAACCGCACGGTAGGCTTCTACTTTCCCCTTTTTCATTCCTACATGATGAAAAGTAACAGCAAAAACCACACATCTTTCCTTAACAGAACCTTTTAGCTAATATATTCAAACTAAACCCGGAGTCTAAACCTTAGACCACAGGCTGTAAAAGCCATATTCTGACGACTTCGAATCAAGTAGACGAGCTGAGATCTCTTCACTTAGGGGCATCGGGAACAACCTTTACCGCAATGGCTCAGGAAAAGTCAAGCCCTGCTAGGAATGCAGATGACAAGTGACAACCCCGTCTCCGTCTCTCTCAGATGAGGGTCCCCTTTGAGCTGGGATAACAAGGATGCTGGTAGAACATGCAGAACCTCCCAGGAGGCCCCAGCTCTCAGCAGAGGGCCATCTACATGCGAACACCTGTGATGACCTTGGCATTTCCTTCCTCAGAAAACGATTATCGACCCAAACTGTGCTCTGGGCTTCGACCTTCCTCTGCCTGACAAGTCCTGCCTGCTCTGTCAGCAAAATTCACTGTCCCCTGAAATCTACTCTTTCCCACCTTTGGGTCTTTGGGGTCGAGTGCCTCATGTCCCCTCATGCCATACTTACTTACCCCGTCTACCCTTCACCCCCAGTGAGCTTCTGGAGCAGGACTCCCCCTTACTGGCCACTATTCCCGGGTGTGCAGCACAGCACCTCACAGGAAGCGGGTGTCTAGAAAGGATGTGCCAGCCTCAAATAAACTAAGATGCCCACACCCCCTCCAGGGCCTGTCCATCCCCCTCAGTCATTCCTCCGTAGTATCAGCTGGCTCCAGTCCTCGTTCCTGACTTGCCTACCAACAAGGCCCTTCCCAGGCACTGTGTGGAATTCTGCCCCTACACCATTCCATAGGATCGGCCCTGTCACTGGGAGACCTGTGGCTTTTCTACAAAAATCTCAGCCACTAACCCTAGTTAGTCTCTGCAGAGACCCAGAGAGCCCTCACTGTGGTGCAGGGGACTCCTACCAGCTCGTGTTGCTCTCTAGGAGCAGGCACGGCTGCAGCACCCCATGCACGTGCAGCCCTGGCCACCAACCCTTCAGGACGAGGGCTCACGGCCTGGTGTCAGAGACCAGGAGCTGCGGCCCCCGATCTGAGGCCCTTTAAGGGGGATCCCTCTTAGCACAGCTAGCCACACACACGCAGCTACTGTGAGCCTGTGCCCCATTTGGTGGCGGTGGCTACAGTCTGCAGGCAGCAGGGGATCAGACTCTGCACCTCGCCTTCCTGCTGGGCCCTCTGCAGGACACGGTGACCGTGCCCAGAATGACGGGCACATACACTGTGTCTCACACTTCGTCAACCCGGAGGGGTCTGTGCTATTCCAGAGGTAGGAAAGTGAGGCTTCAGAACAGACTGCACGGCCACAGTGAGACTCAGGAGCAGCCCAAGGCCTCAGGCTCTCTTCACCGCAGGGGCTGTGGACGTGGGCTGTGTCCCTGTGGGCGCGGGCGCTCACCTGAATGCCGTCCAGCAGCTTGCTCATGCACCAGTAGGTGTCAGCTTCAATGTTGCGCAGCACCTCTGCGGGCACGCCGGAGACGTCCACCGTGTCCACCTCCTCTGCCTCTGGGCGGCGCCGAGCATGCAAAAGACAAGGAGACTTAGCCACACGGGACCTTTACTCACGAGGAGGCCCACGGGGGAAGAGAGCTGAGCCCGCATCCAGCTCCCCCCGCCCACTCTCATCAGTCTAGCTAAATGACTCATGCAGCCTTCCACCTCATCACTTACTGCTTCTCAATCTTAACACCTAATTAGTTGCAGATAATTAATATTCTGAATCCTCTCCAATTAATTAACATAATTAATACATTATAAATTATTGCTTCTCAGGCATTTCACATTCTAATAAGAGAGAAAATAGAATATATTACTTAATCCTAACAGATCTGAAAGTTTTTTCAGAAGATTTTGAAAACTCTGCTTCTGATATATTTACATATTCATTTGGCAATCATTCCTCTAAAAACCTCTTTCCAACGTTAGAATTTCCCAAACTACACTGGGTAAATACTTCTACGCTAGGATCAAAAACCCCAGAAAGCCGTAACACAGATGTGCTTCAAAGATAGAATGGACAACCATGCTCTAAATAATTTCCTTCTTAAAGTACAAAAAACCTAATGAGAAAACATAATCTAAAAGTTTTTAAAATGTAAAACAGACGCCTAATTGAAATGGCTTATCAGATATTTGAACAAACTAATTTTAGATCCTTACAAAACTGTTGTCATCCAGCAAAATACTCATAAGTGTTTTAAAAATTATCTACCCTATTTAAAAATTTTTTTTTCACTTTAGTTTTATTTGCATGGCATCTTTGCAAGGAAAATGTTCTTTAAGAAAAGAAACATTTCAGCCCAGAATATATTTAGAAAGGTTTAAGCAGATAAACATCACAATCCTGATAGGGATGTTAACGCTGCTGGTGTTGACCGCGGGCTGCTGATGCGCCAGGCCCTCTCCTACGCACTGTGAACGTGCGCGCTCATTTCAGCTGTCACCACTCTGCCGTCACCACCCTTGAGCCCTGACAACAGTGGGGTAAAGAGGCGCAAGGCCGTGGCTATGACGAGCAGCCCGGTTCGCGCCGGGAGGAGGGTGCTAGATGCAGTGCCACCTACTGGTCCCAGAACCCAGGTCCCCAGATGCTCCCCGAGGACCCAGAGGCCCACCTCACATTCGTGTTGCGTACAGTCCTATCCCATCGCGCTGCTTCCCAGCTGCAGCCCTGGACAATCACTAACTCACACTGAAGCTCTGCACAATTGCTAACTCACACTGAAGCGTGACTGGAAGAGACGAGGTGACACGCCACCTCCCACGGTTTTTGGTTCACCCCAGAACCAGCAGGATAAAAGGGGAAGAGCGCCTCCGTGTCTGACCCTCCAGCAGGAGCGAGCAGCTGGGCGCTCGAGGGTCTGGACAGGGAGGTGACAGCCCCGGACACATCCGACGTGGCGGGGCCTGTGGGAACACGAGACGGTGGGCGGATTCCAGCCAGTTCGCACATCACTTCTCTCTCTGGGGTGGTGGCGGTGGATCCTCCGTCACTCCATGGGTATTACTTTGACTGGGTCCTGGGTTTTATAAACCGAGAGATAATTCATCCGCCATAAAATCCACTCTTTAGCGTGTGCGACGCAGTGGTCTTGAGTAGGGTCACAAGGCTGCGCAAGCATCACCACTAGTCCCAGAGCCTTTCCGTCCCCACAGAAAGAAACTCTGGACCCTTCAGCAGCCGCTCCCCACTCCCCACCCTGCGCCTGGCAACCACGAACCTGCCTGTCTCTATGGAGCTGCCTATGCTGGACATTTCACACGGCTGGAATCAGGCTCTGCGGCCCTCTGTGACTGGCTGCTTCTCACTGAGCACGATGTTCTCCAGTCATCCACGTGGCAGCCTGAGTCAGTGCCTCACTCCCCTTCACGACAGAGCCGCACCTCCTACGGCCAGGCCACGGCGCGTCTCTGCATGCCTCGGCTGTGGCAACCTGAGTCAGTGCCTCACTCCTCTTCAGGACAGAGCCGCACCCTCTACGGCCAGGCCACGCCGCGTCTCCGCATGCCTCGGCTGGTAGACCCTGGGCTGTCTCCACTGAGGGGTAACGTGCACGCAGAGAGCAGGTCCCCTGTGTGGGATCCCTCCCTATATACCAGGCACCAGACACAGACATGAGTGAGAGACTTGACGCTCTCAAGATGCTCATGAATTAAAGGGGAAAACAAGTGACTTGAAAGATTGAAAACATCCATGTAGGTGTCAGCGTCACCCAGTGGCACGGAGAAATGGATGGGTTCCTCCCGGGACCCGGCGTGCGCAGGACACCATTGTCCACAGCATACTGGGCGCCCCCAGGCCCTCACTCTCTTGGCCTGTGTTTTCACCCCAGAAGGCAGGTCCCAGTCCCCCGTTCCTCAGATGTGGGGCTAGGATGACAAGTGCTGCTGGCTGACCATGGCTCCGTCCCCTGACCCTCCTCCCAGGCAGGTGTGTCCATGACACTGGCACTCTCCTGGTGGCTCTGTCCACCCACCGGCCCCCTGCAGGGCTGCAGGCTCTCCCTGTAGCAAGTGGCAAGGTGTCTGGCCTTCAAACTCTGCTGGCACAGGAGCCCGGGCTGACGTGAGCACACCCTCTGATGAAGCCCTCACGGGGACTCCCAGGGACAGGCCCTGTCTCCCAATTGCCCACGGCAGCCCAAGGTGGGAGGTGTTGTTTCTGCCGGTCCACAGATGCAGAGACTTAGGCCTCCACACGCTCATCAGTGTGCTTCGTGAGGCAATGGTGGGAGTGAACAGGACAGGCCTGCCCGGACTCCAAGTCCGGCCCCCTTGTAACGCCTTTCCTACTGGAAGGAACGCCAGCAAAAGCCAAGCACGTAGACAGGAGTGTAAGTGGTCTCCCCAGGGCACCACTTCCTCCCTGGGAAAACAGTTTGGGCAGAATCAACTCAACATTCTGCCGGCCTAGAGCAGGTCTGATTTTTATGTCATCTCAGGGAACTGAATCAGCAACAATAATCAGCGGGCTTCCTCGGAGAAGTTTCCCATCGACGTATCCTCTTTCAAGGGCCTTCCAAGCATGGAGGCGTTTCCTCAGAGATAAAAAGAGTAAACAGGGAACTCAGGCCTCTCCAGGCCTCGACAGCCCCTCCCCGAGTGCACAGACGCAGCTGGGCTGTTGCAGCTCTGATTCGCAGAGCCAGGGGTACATGAGCCAGGCAGGCCTCGCTCTCTTGGTCTGTTTACCTGGCTTGTTATTTTATCTGAGGAAATGTCAGTGGCCTATTCTAGGTGTCATTTCTCACAATGGGCCATTTGTTACTCTTCAAGGTAATGAAGTAATGGCATTTAACTCAGAGAGCCCCTGCAGTGATTTGCCAGGAGAATTGGAATTACCCTTACTGTTAGAATGAGATAAATACCCCCCGCCAGAGAAAGCATCCCCCACTTTGGCAAAGGCACACAGAGTGGCACAGGACACTCTGGACTCCAGGCTGTGACAGCAGGGTCAGGACCAGGACAAGCTGCAGAAAAGACTCCCGGGCTGGTGTGTCTGGCCCCTGGGGAGAGAGCCTGGGAAGGTGCAAGACCACCCAGACGAGCCCTGTCCCTGGGTGTATGGCCCAGACAGAACTGCAGGCAAGATCAGGTTTTCCCTGGCTTCCATCTGTTGACGCTGATCTACAAAACCACCTTGCCCAAGGACTAGACAGAGTCCACTGTGGGGTGACAATGGTCTCCGAACCAAGACTCTGAGATGTCCAACGGCCGTGCCAGATTTTAACCCAAGACCTTCCCACTCGAAGGTACACACTGTCCACCAGGCATGCTGCCACCCATGGGGCAAGGAGGGAGGGAGACCGAGAAGGAGCAAACTGGAACGAGACACAACCTGGGAAGCCTCGAAGCCCGCATCGACCCGCACTGGGATGTTCACAGCCGGGCAAGCCACAACAAGGAGGACGGATTTACCTCCCAAAACGTGTCACTCGATAGGACAGCAGAGATGACAGCACTGACACCAATGGAAAGAAAGATTTTTCAGCTAAGATCACAAATGAGAAAGAAAAAGACACAGTCACGGTAATTCCAAGCAATCCCAGGGTTCAAAGGAAGAAACAAGATTCAAAGGAAAACATGATCCATACACAGGTGAAAGCAGAGGAGGGAAGCAGAACCAGATGCCAATCAATGGAGGGCGGGGCCTAATGAAATGGCAGCCATGGCTGTGGCCCTGGGGGTGGGGGTTGGGCGAGGGGCGCTCTCAGGCCCCAGGGCCTTGGGAGATCTGGGCTTAGAGATCTGAGTCATGGGAAATCTGAAGCCATGCCCAAGCTGCCTCGAAGCAGCTGGATGCCAGGAGGTGGGTAATTCACAGGGCACCCCTGGACTGTGGTGAGGGCGAGGGTAGACGTATACAACCTCAGCTTCCTCCCAGCCAGGAGGGACCGTGGCAGCCTGGGAGCCATGACAGAGATGGACCACCGCAGGGACTTTCGAAGTTGACATTTTTGCAAACACATAAAAACAAAGCAATTTAAACCACGTGTTTCCACATCTGAATATGATTCTATCTTTTACTTTTCTCATTTAATTATAAACATTAACACCAGCATGTAAAACAGTGTTCTGGAGCTGCATTTGGCCCTTTCTTCTCCTTCATCAGTCACCACACCTCCATACAAGGGGCAGTCCCGTCCCCCATACCCTGGGGACACCAAGTTGAGAAAAGTGTGAGTCCTGACCCCAAAGAGCCCGCAAGGTGGCGGGGTGGTGAGTGCACAGGCTAACCCCGAGGGGAACCTGGAGGAGGCAGAAAAGGCTCTCCCACAGCCCAGGGCAGAAGATGAGCAGGCCCAAGTGGACCACAAGAAAACGTGAAGTCATGGGACATAAAAACAGACGCTGAATTAAAAACCATCTCACTTGCCTTCTTAGACTGTAGAAAGGCTTTGGGGGACGATTTAACTAACCTTCTTTCTTTTTTTTTTGAGACGGAGTCTCACTCTGTCACCCGGGCTGGAGTGCAGTGGCCGGATCTCAGCTCACTGCAAGCTCCGCCTCCCGGGTTTACGCCATTCTCCTGCCTCAGCCTCCCGAGTAGCTGGGACTACAGGTGCCCGCCACCTCGCCCGGCTAGTTTTTTGTATTTTTTTTAGTAGAGACGGGGTTTCACCGTGTTAGCCAGGATGGTCTCGATCTCCTGACCTCGTGATCCGCCCGTCTTGGCCTCCCAAAGTGCTGGGATTACAGGCTTGAGCCACCACGCCCGGCCCTTAACTAACCTTCTTTGAAAATGCTGCCCTGCTATAGTATTAAGGAAAAAAACCAATTTGTAAAATAAGCCCAGCTTTATCAACAGCTCCATTTACATGGAAAAGTCTATCGCTGCATCTACATACATCTACACAGAGGAGCATCATCCAGGGATGCCACACACAGGAAAGTCTGAACACTCCTGCAGGGCGGGGGGAGTGGGGCAGGAAATTCGCACTATTTTCTGCAGAAGGGCGTAGAGTAAAAGGGAATCTGAGTTTTCACAACGAGCAATAGAAAAAAAACAATGTTTAAGCCTTTAGAACAGTTTCAATAAGGCCTGTCTTTTCTCAGATAACTACCCGTGGAGCAGAAGATCCCACAGGTGGTGGTGCTGCCCTCGTGAATGTTTGGAGAAACCTCCAGGGCATTTGGGGGTCAGAATGACTAGGGTGAGGGGTGCTGCTGGCATTCAGTGGGCAGTGTTACAAGGTGGGGACAGCTGCACAGTCACCACGCCCAGCCTGAGACTCCACCAGTTCACGTGGATGGAGAGATGGATGAGTGGACAGACGGATGGGTAGGTGGGTGGATGAATGGTGGGTAGATACACAAAGCTAAGTTTTTGAAATGCAGGATATTTAGCCTGGTTAGGAGAAAAGCACACGGGGATATCACTGCCACTCTGAAATATGTGAAAAGCTGTTTTAGGGAAAACAGAGCAGAAATTCTTGGCCCCTCTTTGCACATCCAGAAAACAAAAAGGGTCAGAAGATTAAAGGAACAGGGGGATGAATGACTCAAAATCCAGATGGTCCTGGTGATGAAGGCTGCCTACCCAGGACCGCCGGCCAGTGAGGACACCTGCCCACCCAGGACCGCCGGCCGGGCAGTGAAGACGCGTGACCACCCAGGACCACCAGCCACACAGTGAAGACACCTGTCCACCAACTGACAAGGCACTTGTGTGTTTCCACAGCTGGCCTTTCTGCACGGGAGCCCACATGTCCACACATGATTCCACTGCATCCAAAAGCCGCCAGGGGGATCCATGCCACGCTGCGCAGGTAAGGAGGCTGCAGGTAACATGCCCAGATCCTGCGCTAGGAAGTGGCAGAGCCTGGCCTGATTAGTCTACATGCTTCTCATCGGGTTCACAGCAGGACCCCGCACGGCACAGAGGCCTCTGACTCGGTAAAAAGCGTCCATGCTGGAGCCTCCCTTGTATAGCTCCAACTCCAGGCAAGTCTAATTCCAGAAATAAAACAACTCCGCAGCCACGCCATGGGCACCTCTCCTGTCATTCAGCAAAAGAGCCTGTCACCACAAGGCCACCCAAGCTCTGGGTCTCCTAAGCGGCTCATTTCCCTCATGGCCCCCCACCCCACCTCTGTGAGATGACGTCAGTCTCTAGAACTGGAGTAGAGGACTGGAATCGTAGCTTGTAATTAGCAGGAGGTACACTGGAATCGTAGCTTATAATTACCAGGAGGTGCACTGGAATTGTAGCTTGTAATTACCAGGGGGTGCACTGGAATCGTAGCTTGTAATTACCAGGGGGTGCACTGGAATCATAGCTTGTAATTACCAGGGGGTGCACTGGAATCGTAGCTTGTAATTACCAGGAGGTGCACTGGAATCGTAGCTTGTAATTACCAGGGGGTTCTCGAGAACAAAGAGGCTTGACGCGGGTTAGGTTCTCTCTCATATTAAACCACATGGAAGAGCTTGGTACTGGGGAAAGGGGAAAATCCCTTCAATTTAAACAGCTCCTTTCATTTCAAAGGATTCCAGGACACTGGTACCAAGGTATGGAAAGCAGTCACCTATAGCACAAATGCTGTGGGTAAGAGCCAGGCCCCACGGGGAGCGCCGAGGAGGGCGGGGAGGGAGCTATGGCCGTTACCACTACATTCATCACCTGCACTGCACAAACCCTGCAATAAGCCTCTTCACTTAATTAGGAGCTTAACTGGTAATCAAAACTGTTCTGTTTTATAAGCAAGATGGAATTGCTCTATGGATCTCACCTTTTGCATTTCCCAACTTGGGACTTTTAAATTGCAAACTCCAGCACTTTGGTGAGAGAGATTTGAACACTTCGTTAGGTAGATTTGGATTCTAGGACAGAGAAGAAAGTCCTGCCTTGGGGAGAGTGGCATCACAACTCAAGACTATAAATTCGCAAAACTCCTTGGTTCAGCAAAAACCACTAATGTTATGATCACATGGCTCTAGCAGTGGAAACGTCTAACGCTAATATAGATAACGTTCAACTCAATCAAGGTTACACAGACTGAACCACAGTCACAGTTGCCGACTCTGCTTCACGGCCGTAAGCTTGGGCCGTCCGCCTGTAGCCCACAAGCGCAGGCATGTGGCAGGAGGGCGAGACGCTGGCAGACGATTATCACAGGACGAGGACAACGCCCTCAGCATGGCTAGGTGAGGTGGCAGCATCAGGCCAGCTCCAACAATCAACTACCGTTCCCAAGAGTGATCCCAAATGATGAGAACCAACACACTCTTCTCACCAACAGCATGGCTGCTTCCCATCCCACCACCCACAACCCGACCCGCAGCCAGGGGTCTCCAACCTCAAAACCCAAAGCAGGAGGCCTCAGGGCCTGGGAACAGCACAGTGTCTGTGAAGCAGCTGGTCTACTTTTTGTATAAAGAACTTGGTACCAAATTCCACGTAGAAAATGTCCGTAGACAACACTTGGGAAAATATCAACCGTGGGATAGATACTGCGGTAAAAAGTGAAAGAAATCTTCTGTATCATTTACCGTCCTCATTTTGATGAGGCCACTTCTGCAAAAAGCAAAAATTCCAATCTCATAGCATTCTGGTGGCTTGACTGGATCTTCAATGTTTCAATAACGCTGTGAGTAGAAGTTTTGGTTCATAGAAAAGCTATTTGTTGAAACAGTGATGTCTTCTACTAACAGTACCAAACACTTCCATGTGGGAGAAACTGTGGGACGGGGAGAAAGGCGAAGACGAAACAAAGCACATCTAAGTGCCTGGAAGAGAGGCTGTGCCCATGCGCTCCTCTGACTCATCGACTTCACGCGCTCTCCCGATGCTGTCGACGGTCTGTTACAGAGAGACGCAGCTCACACAACCACACCATGTGAGCTGGAACCTGCCAAGCGGAGAATGAACAGGGTCAAGGGGCAGAAGGCACAGAGGCCGGCTAGGCTGAAAAGCATGAGCACAGAGCCCCTGGCATTCCAACCAAGCCTGGAGGGCGGCAGGATCGGAGAGAGTGCAGCTGATGGGAAAGAGGACAGAGTTCGCAGACGGAAGGAGGAGGAAGAGCTTGTGGGGAGTGTGATGCGGAGGCCCCCGAGACTTTCCTGCAGAGGGACGGGGAGCGCCGGAAGACAGCTGTGTGTTCGAGTGGTGCCCTCGGCACAGGGCCCCAGGAGAGTGCCGCGGCTGCGGGAGGAGTGAGGAGCCCGCCCGCCACGCATGGGCAGGTGTCGGGGAGGGACGTGATGTGCATTCAGTGCTGTGGAAATGAGGTGGGCACAGGCGGGTGGAGACGCTGCCACCTGGGGCCTGCTGGCCCAGCACTGCTGAGGCACACGAGGAAGGTGTGGGCCCACCACAGCTGCCCCTCCAGGTAGCAAACACACTGCCGGAGAACCGACGACTGCACCATCACGAAACCCCACACTGGACCACCAGCCACATGGACGGGATGAGGCAGACGGCGTGCCTGCTGCCGAGATGTCACCCCTGCTCAGGGCTCTGCCTGTGTGTATTAGTTACTAAATAAATTCAGTAAGATTCACCGAGCTCACTAATAAAATTGGCCAAGATCCCCAAGTTTAACTATTCCCCCACTGATATAAGTAACAAGAAACAGATCCTCTGAAACACAAAGACCACTCAAAACACAGTTCTCCATTCACTGCTCCAGAGACGACGATGCATTCTGCAAAACAATCTGACAAAGCACGTCAAAGCCTTTAAAATCCACGGAGTTCTGCTGAGCCCAGACAGTGCGCCCGGTACTGAGAAGGGGCCATCGCAATCCAGGAGAAAAACAGTCCCGGGCCCTGCACGTCCATGGCTCATGGTCTGGCAGGGGAGTCGGCCACAAGACAAGGCCCCACAACAAATGAGAATGGGCAGGGCACCCCGCGCCCCCAGAGGTCAGATGGCAAAATGGCACGCTGGTGTGGGGAAGGTGCCCTTACACTTTACTGTTAATAACACAACAAAAAAACAAGAAATACACCCGTGGAAAAACACACCGCAGGTTACTCTGCTATTCAGATGAGGTGGCTAGCATCCAAAAGTGCTGGCTACCTGGAAGAGCCTGCTGCTCTAACTAACAGACAATCCAGCTTTCACTGACGGCTCCAGCAAGTGACTTTGGTTGGAGCCACTTACAAAAGCCTACGTCCCTTTCCTCATCAATCCTTGGTCTTCGATAAATCACTCTGACGCTCGGCCCCAAAGTTCTGCTCCTGTTTGGGTGCCGCTTACAACCCAGCTGGCAGCCCCACCACTCAGAGCAAGAGCGGGCATGCAGCTCACCAGTGCCCAGCATGGCTGTGGCCCCTGTCGCAATTCTAACGAGCCTGCGTGAAAGGTTGGCTGTGATCACTCACCAGGCATGGCCTTGCCAGGAATCAGGTTGGCAACTCGACCCCTCAGCCCTCAGTGCCCCTGTTGGCCCATCCATCTGGAATCGATACATTTCAAAACACTCCTCCCTCTCTATCATACCCAGAAAAGGGACCATAAAAATCAGGTAAAAAACTGCTTACATTGTAACTATCCAAATTGGATGGATATAATCACAGAAGGATATGAGGCTACTGTATCAAAACCAAAATTGGACAGACTGTGCGTGTATTACAGCACAAAGCCAAAGCAAACTAAGAGGGCTTCTTTCAGGATGTTTTTCAGTATACTTCTGTTTAAAACAATTTAATCAATTGTATGGCTCTTCAGTTTCTCAACAAAAAGAAACATGATCCACTGAAAAGAACATATGGGACTCCCTTCAACACAGAGGGCCCTTCCCTTCCAGTTTCTCAGGCCATCCTGGCTGGCAGAGGCCACATGCTCTGCAGGTCATCTGTAGGTGGGGAGTGCCAGAGGAGCCTCCTCATGCCCAGAAGGTGCTCAAAAGGTATGACTGCGGAACAGCCCCACAAATAAACTTCTTCCTAAGTGACAGATACCTATATAGCTTGCAAACAGCCCTGCTTGCTCTCCACGCCTACCCTGAAGAGGCTTCCCATAAAGAATGTGTTTCGGATGGCCCAGCTTTCCTACACAGAGCGGCACGAAACCAAGGCTCCAACCAAGTGCACAGCCAATGACTGTGCACCTGCCAGAAAATCCAACGGATGCTGCTGGCAGCCAAGGAGGGGCAGGAACTCGGCCCTCACACTGACAGGCAGCTGCATGGCCCACACTCAGGTCCTGGTGCTCTGTTACCTCAAGTGAACATCTCAGCACCCCACGGAAACGTGCATCGCTCCTGCTCGACCCAAGATCAGAGCACACAGAAGGAATGGTGGCCAGCCAGCTCCGAGAGCCTTCAGATAACAGGTGTCCCCGCGGGCCCATGCCCTGCTCCTGCACCTGCCTCGCCACTGCTGAGGCAAAGGCTGGAGAAGCTGGCGCACAGCAGCAGCCTGTGTCCTCCCCAGCAGGCAGCGTGGGGGCCCGGAGGGGAGGTGCACGGCCCCAGAACGCAGAGAGGCCTGCTCAGCCCAAAGACCCCATACCCTGCCCGGAGAGGCACCTGGTCCAGAGAAGGATGCAACCTTATGCCTGTAAACTGCCCTATGCACCCTTGATTCAAGGATGAAAAGAAAGGAAGATACGAGCCTTCTCAGGCTTCCAAAATGGCCTGTCTCTTGGGTTTTATACTTGCCAAGGTTCTACTTTCCTGAACAATATGTGTAGCACTCACTGGGAGCTGGAGAAGGCACAGGAATAAGTGCCTGCTCCGTTCAGAGCCAATACACTAGGCCGGGAGAAAGCAGAACACCACACAATCGTGGAGGCCGGAGAGCTCCCTCCACACTCCCTGGGCCTTCCCAGCTTCAGGCACTGCGGGACCCAGGGCAGGCAGTGATGAGCACTGTGTGGCCCAGGCAGGGTCTATAGGGCATGTCCAAGACACCATGGGGTAAGGTGATCAGGCACTGATTTTTTTTTTTTTTTTTTTTTTGAGACGGAGTCTCGCTCTGTCGCCTGGGCTGGAGTGCAGTGGTGCTCAGTCTCGGCTCACTGCAAGCTCCAACTCCCAGGTTCACGCCATTCTCCTGCCTCAGCCTCCTGAGTAGCTGGGACTACAGGTGCCCGCCACCACGCCCGGCTAAATTTTTTTTGTATTTTTAGTAGAGACGGGGTTTCACCGTGTTAGCCAGGATGGTCTCGATCTCCTGACTTCCTGGTCCACCCGCCTTGGCCGCCCAAAGTGCTGGGATTATAGGCATGAGCCACCACGCCCGGCCCAGGCACTGATTGTTTTAAAGTCATTGTCACAAAAAAAAGTTTAGGAACTCACAATACTAAAGAGAGAAATTAGCCACAGATACATTATGTAAAACACAGCCAGGATATCTGTTGGTCTAATTTTATCCCAATTTGTTTCTACGTAGGTTTTGTTCAACTGTTACGTGACTACGGTTGCATTATAAATATAAATGTGTGCCCTGCTGAAGCTGACGTTTGTAACAGGGATCTCCCATTTTATAACATGCTCTTTGAAGCTGTCCCTCAGCATGCTCCATGATCATCTAAAGGACTGCAATCTCCTCGTCTACACAGCCGCACCCCTACTTTGGGATGCTGGCATTGTTTCAAACATCTTACTGTTACAAAGAATGCCCCAGTAAGCCTGTTTTCTATATAAGGTATGTGATCCACACTGAGAGAAATTTCCTTAAGATAAACGTCTCAAATGAAATTGGCAGGTGAAAGAGTAGAACATTTTATTGAGATATTGGTAAAATATTTGAAAGACACGTTGGAAGTTTATTCTACAACCAGCAGGACCCAAGATCATCCACCTCACCGATCACTTCTCAGCACCATGACCCTCTGTGCAGCTCTACTCACTGGGAAGGTAAAAACATCCATTATCATGAGATCTAATTCATATTCTTCATTTTCTGGTAAAGTTTTGCTGTTTTTCACACATTTGTGACTGTTCCTTAAATCCATCTTTGATTCCTGTGGTTCTCAGTTAAAGCCACGCAGAGCAGGAGGGGTGGTGAGACGGTGAGTACCGATCCCAGGCAGAAGCCAGTTCTCCTTGGCTGGGATCCTAGAGACACCCGCATCTCCTCCCAGACGGCACACTCCCCCAGGGCCAGAGGGCCGGCCACAGCCAACCCCACTCAGGGACTTGCAAGAGGCAACCACCTGCCACTGACAAAATCTGCAGGAACCTGCAGTGACTTTTCGAAAACACGCAGGAAACCAAGCAATCCAACTCACACAATCTGGATACATCTGCCAAAATACACACTCAGACACACTCCCACTCACGCACACACAATACTCTCTGCTAGCAAATTCCCCAGGGCTCTCACATGCCCGATGCTGGTGACGCCACTGGTTGTGCCACCCTCACGCCACGGACCGAGTCCCTCTGTGCTGCTCTCGGGGTCCCTCTCAAACCCTGACAGAGCCATCCGTGCCCCGCATCCTGGAGTGAGGAAAACAGCCACTGAATGGAAAGCCTGGGTTCAAATCCTGGTCTCTATCAAACAAATTACCTGAAGAAATGACTTCGAGCTTCTTCTTCGCCATGCTCACGTGGGAATTATAAAACGCAAACCCAGGGCCGCAAGCACAAAATGTTGCAAGCCATACAGAAAACTGGAAACTTCACTAAAACCACACAATCATTTGCTGAAGTTTCTGTATTTGTTTCACGTGGATACAAGCTCTAAGGATGGTCTCTCGGAAATGTCTGGAGTCGCTTGAAAAGCTAAACGTAACATGAATACAAAATTACACAGAAGTGCACTACAAGCTAAGGTGCTAGTGTCTTGCTGGCTGTGGTAGGACTTAGGTATGAATCTAGAGCAATTATTCAAATTGAATCTGAGGACAAATATATAAGGAAGGTGGATGATTCTTGACATCATTTGCCGTATTTTCCAAAGTTCTTAACTGATTTTTTACAAAACAAAATTGTCTTAATATTATGGTACAATGAATATCTCTGTTTACTCAAAAGCAGTCTAGAAATTAGAGTTCAATATGATAGCTGCCTAGGATAAAAAGTAAATTATCATTGACTAACACTAATTACCAAGAAAATAAAGAGTTTAAGCCTCAAAATGAGGCTTCAAAGATTTGTGTTTGTATCTTCCATGAAGGGTGCAGAATTCTCTCCATGCCAGGAGTCCTGGGAAAGGGTTTTTGTTTCTTGTCTCTGAGCAGATGTGTCCTCTTAGCTATGGACTGGGTTTTTTTTTTTTTTTTTTTGACGGAGTCTCGCTCTGTCGCCCAGGCTGGAGTGCAGTGGCCGGATCTCAGCTCACTGCAAGCTCCGCCTCCCGGGTTTATGCCATTCTCCTGCCTCAGCCTCCCGAGTAGCTGGGACTACAGGCGCCCACCACCTCGCCCGGCTAGTTTTTTTGTATTTTTTAGTAGAGATGGGGTTTCACCGTGTTAGCCAACATGGTCTCGATCTCCTGACCTCGTGATCCGCCCGTCTCGGCTTCCCAAAGTGCTGGGATTACAGGTAAGAGCCACTGCGCCCGGCCACCCAGCTAATTTTTTGTATGTTTTAGTAGAGACGGGGTTTCACCGTGTTAGCCAGCATGGTCTCCATCTCCTGACCTCGTGATCCACCTGCCTCGGCCTCCCAAAGTGCTGGGATTACTGGTAAGAGCCACCGCGCCCGTCCTGGACTGGGTATCTTTTGTCTTCAGCTATGCCTGTGTGGTAGTGGCAGAGCAGACTGCCTGGATGGGGACACTGCCAAAGAACCAAAAGATGCCAAGAGGCTGGGCGTGACGGCTCACGCCTGTAATCCCAGCACTTTGCGGGGTTGAGGCCGGCGAATCACTTGAGGTCAGGAATTCAAAAGCAGCCTGGCCAACATGGTGAAAGCCCGTCTCTAACAAAAATACAAAAATTAGCTGGGCATGGTGGCAGGTGCCTGTAATCCCAGCTACTCAGAAGAATAGCTTGAACCCAGGAGTCGGAGGTTCCAGTGAGCCCAGATTGTGCCACTGCAGTCCAGCCTGGGCAACAGAGCAAAAACTCCGCCTCAAAAAAGAAAAAAAAAAAAAAAAAAAAAAAGATGGGTCCAACACTGTACCTCCTACGTAACGTCTGAAACGGCACTATGTAACAGGCCAGCACTGAAGACCATGAAAAATGCACTAATAACAAGATTCCTGTTGGAGGCAAATAAAAAGCACTTAGTTAAATTGGAGGTAACAGAAAAGACTCAGGCCCTTTTTCCTGCTCCATCACTAGCGGTCAGTCCCACTGTGTGAGTCCCCTGCTAACTAATGAGATGTTAGTCTCTGACACCATCCTCTACGACAAGGAACCAGGGCTCTCAGCTGATGCGGGTTTGGGCCAGAAGAATTCAAAAGGAGGCTGTGAACAAAACTAAAGGAGGCTTTCAGAGGTGTCTGAAGGCAGGGCTAAAAAGGCTAAGTAAAACCAGTCAGTTCCGAGGGCCAAGAAGCCAAGTAAATGTCAAAAAAGCAAATGCCGATGGCAGGTCATTAGAAAACCAGGAGTCTGGAAAAGCCAAGTCCAGACTGACAATAAGCCACAGGGAAACCTTCCGACAAGAGTGAACTGACAGGTGCGTGGCTGCCCAGAAAGCCGGGAGGCGTGGCTGGGCTTGGCCGGCTCTGACCAAGCAAAATGAGAGTGCATCCGAGGTCCATGGCAATCCCGGGCACCAGAACCAAGCCGAAGGACAGGGGAGGGGACAGAGAGGCCATCAGCACAAGGGACCAGGAAATGGGCCTTTCCCTCCTGGGGTCTGTCTGTCTCCAGTGTGGCAGCAGGGAGGTGGCCTGACTCCCAGCAGGCCTCTCAAACCCGGGACCGCAAAAGTCACAGCACAGAAGCAGAAGGCCAAGGTTCATCAGGGGCAGCCACACCCACACCCTGTGTCCTGACACACCCTGCAGCTGGCCCTGCCAACCAACCAGAGGGTCAGTGTCAGGACCCACTGTTCCCAACAGTGCACATCTAGCTCCATGGCTGAGTCCAGGCAAGACCCAATGTGTGCGTGTCCCTCTCCTGTGCCACCCTCACACCAGCCCCATGCCACTGACTCCTCACAAACTCATCATCCATGCGTCACAGAGTTTAGGGGTTGCTTTGGTTTTAGTTTTTGTTTGGGTGGAATGCAAAACACAAGGCAAGATCCTAAAGCCCCACAGCTCCTCGTCCAGAAATGCGGAAACTAACAAGAAAACGTTCTGTCTGGCCGAGCTGTCAGGGGAGACGGCCGGGGGCTCATTCTCATAACTGAAGCTGCCTCAGCAAGCCACGGCCAATGCCTGTTTCATTTTCTACTGAATTAGAAGGAGAGCTTCCTGCTTCACAGACAGCGGGAAGAATGAGCATGGTGTGCTGCATCGTGAAAACATGGTCTGTCTCCATGCATTTCATGAAGGTACTCAGACAATGAGAAGGCCTCAGCTGTTTCAGGAACTGCAGGCCTAGGCAGAGGCAGGAGCACATTCAAAGTAAACAGAGTGATTCTCCTTTCTAGAAAGAAACGCTAATTCCCTCCAATCCAGTAAGCCTATGGGTAAGGCAAAGGTCAAACAGCAAGTTTTCAAAAGAAGCAAAGCCTGCTGTCTCCTTTAAAACACAGAAAACTGTTCCAGCAGCTGGGGGAAGAGTCTCAACACTGGGCACAGAGCTAGAGACGCCCTGCTACAAAACGCTTATGCATGAAGAGCTCATCCTTATGCCAAGTAGACACGGAGGCTGGCTGAGTGAAGACAGGCTGGAGGATTAACTCTGCATCACACATGTGAACAGGTGGAACTGGCCAGAAGTCCCAGCTCTCCAATGGTGAGACGGACACCCAGGTGGACAAGGTGGGGGCCTCTCCACATGCACATGCCGAGCCCCCGGCCCCATTCCAATGTAACGACTGAGGGTTGAGCAGCCACAGTGCAGAGGACACGGGCTGCCCTGGGACCACAGCCACAGGGAGACGCTAAGGGGCTGGGGGTCACGAGGTTTGCACAGCCACTCAGAACAGGCAGCCAGCTTGCACCTCCAACCCCAAAGGGAATCAAACAGAGGACCAAATGGACCTGATCAATAAACCTCCCTGGTTCTACAAAACTCCCAGGAGGTCACAACCACCAGAGAAGGGTGCCACATAGAAATAGAAAAGAAATGGTCAATCCTTGGGCCAAGCCCTCAGGGCTCCCTGATGTGAGCCACACTCAAGACCATGACTGCTCCTCCACCTGCTCCTCCACCTGCAGAAACTCCATCCAGGCAGCACCCTCCTCCGGGATCCCCCTGGCCTGTCCCATCACTCCCCCAACCCCGCCAAATGTAGGAGCTGCAGGGTGCTCTGTGTGGGTTCTGCCACCACAAGTTCGGGGGGGTTATTGTGTGCCTCCTGCCCCTGAAGCTCCCACTCCAGTCCATCCTCCATCATCTGCAAATGGATTTGTCCACTATTGTTAGAAACGTGTTCCATGCTTGCTGTTTGATGGCCGTCCCTCCCCTCGAGGAGGCAAACTGGGTGCTGGGTAGCTGCAGGAGGTGTGATCCACTTCCTCACATAAGCAGCGCAGGCACAGCCTCACCTCTCACCTGCCCAGGATGGCGTCTCCTGCACTGGAAGGCCCCACTCAGCTCACCTGGCCCGTGCTGTCCTCATTCTGGGATCGCGAACCAGCTCCAACCCATCCACTGACTGGCAGTCAAGGCCCTTGATACGGTCTGGTTCTGTGCCCCCACCCAAGACTCATCTCAAATTGTAATCCCCACGTGTTGAGGGAGGGAAGTGATTGAATCGGGGAGCAGTTTCTCCCAGGCTGTTGTTGTGACAGTGAGTTCTCACGAGATGTGCTGGTTTTATAAGCATCCGACATTTCCACGGCTGGCACTCACTGTCTCCTGCTGCCTTGTGAAGAAGGTGCCTGCTTTCCCTGTGCCTTCCACCATGATCGTAAGTTTCCTGAGGTCTCCCAGCCATGCTTCCTGTTAAGCCTGCAGAACTGTGAGTCAATTCAACCTCTTTCCTTTAATAATGACCTAGTCTCAGGTGGTATTCTTTATCGAGTGTGAGAACAGACTAATACAGCACTACTCCAACCTCCCTCTGTCAGACCTTTATTTCCAAACAGTTGTATGCACAGGTGAAGAGGGGCGCTTTCATGGGGTCCCTTGGCCCATCACACCTGGCGCTGGCAATGGACACATCAGCTGGCTCAAAGCTGGAGACCACGTCCCTCTCTAACAGAAAGGCCTCAAGGCTCCCAACTGTCTTCAGAGCAAGGCCTCCAAATGCGAGCCTTCAGGGACCTGCCATGGCCTCTACCCAGCACTGCCCGGGCTGGCTGCACCCCAGCCTTTCCTTGGGTTCCTTGTTTCTTATCTGCCCAACTCCCACCAACCCTTCTGGAACCTAGTTTAAGCTGGATCTGGCCCCAGCCTAACAAGCAACACAAAAAAACATGTAAATTCCTGAAAGCCAGTGCTCAACAGTCTGTGCTGGTTTCGAATCTAAGCCTCCATCTGAAAGAGAGAGGAAGCGCCTCACCTAAAGCCCCTAGTATCTCCTCAGTCACACCCCTCGGCCGTCTCACAGTGGCCTGTGTGAACCATCACTGCCACACTGAGAGGAACGCGCCCCACAGACGGCGAACCACAGGTCCACAGACGGCGACCCACAGGCCCACAGACGGCGACCCACAGGTCCACAGGCTTCCGCACACACCACACAAGACGCACATGGCTTTTGGGCTGGGCAGGGCACCACACATCCCAGCACAACGCCTTCAACTCAGAGCTGACAAGGCTGAGCCCAGAAGAGGAAGGGGCTTCTGTCGGCTTCTGCTAAGTCTCTCTATACAGACCAAGGAGGAAACTTCCCAATAACGCTTCATTACATGATTCTTGTAAGTAATCTGGAGAATACAGAAAAATTTAAAAAAGAAAATTAAATCATCCATAAATGTACTATGCAGATATAACGAATATCTTCATTTAGTTTCACTGTATTAGCCTGGGATGCTGTAATAAACTCCCACAGACTGGGCAGCTTCAACAGCAGAAATGTATCTCCTCACAGTTCTGGGGGCCCAAAGTCCAAGGCCACCGTGTCAGCAGGGCTCGTTTCTCCAGAGGTCTCTCTCCTGGGCCTGCAGACACCATCTTCTTCCTGTTTCCACTCATGGTGTGCCTCCGTGTGTGTCCCTGTCCTCGTCTCCCCGTTTTTTTTTGTTTTGTTTTTCTTTTTTTTGAGACGGAGTCTCACAGGTATGAGCCACCATGCCCAGTCAATACTATTGATTGATTGATTGAGACAGAGTCTCGCTCCATCACCCAGGCTGGAGTGCAGTGGCACGATCTCGGCTCACTGCAAACTATCCCCTCCAGGGTTCATGCCATTCTCTGGCCTCAGCCTCCCGAGTAGCTGGGGACTATGGGAGTCCGCCACCACACCCGGCTAACTTTTTGCATTTCTAGTAGAGACGGGGTTTCACCATGTTAGCCAGGATGGTCTCGATCTCCTGACCTCGTGATCCACGCACCTCGGCCTCCCAAAGTGCTGGCGTTATAGGTGTGAGCTACCTCACCTGGCCCCTCATCTCTTCTTATCAGGACATCAGTTCCATGGGGTTAGGATGCACCCTAATGGCCTTACTTTATCTATATTACCTCTTTAAAGACCCTATCTCCAAACATCTTCTGTGGTATAAGGGGTTAGGACTTCAACAGATGAATTCTGGGGAAGCAATTCAGCCCCTAACATTCACACACACGAACATTTTTGATAAGCCAGAATTGAGACTAAATATGAAGTTTTATGTCCTACTGTTTTTATTTACACCCTGATCATTTTCACATACTGAGAAGGGTTTTTATGAAATCATGTTTAAGGTGACACAGGAATCAATGTACCCGGTGGCTTTAAACTTCCTCTATCGATGGTCATCTGGGCTGGTTCAAGCCTCAACTCATGCACACATTTGCCTCCACCGTGAGCCCTGGGCTCAACCTTCACAGGCATCACCTTCCACGTCCTTGGGGCAGGGAGACACCAGGCTGTTCATTGGCCACCAAACTGCTTTCCAGAATGGCTGTTTCACAGCAAAAGACTGGAAGAGTGTCAACTTCACCTCGCCTGAAAAGCACTGAGTATTATCTTGTTTAATTTGTGATGATTTGATAGACAAAAATAGAACTGCATTATTGGTTCAATTTGCATTTTCATTACCTGTGAAGTTAGATGGTTTTTTCAGCTTATTAGTCATTTGTGTTTCCTGCTTTGTAACATGTCTACTTATTTCTAAAAGAAAGAATTTTAATGTATTTATCTTCCCGAACATAAGAAATGGCTCCTAAAGACAAATACTACCACACACACACACACAAAAGAGAACAGGTGTCAAGGTGAGTAGCACAGGTTGTTTTGAAAATGCAAATACGGCCTCTGCTGGTACATACGCCTAAGAAGCTGCCAATCACAGCAAACCCTTCCAGTCAGTGTGAAGCTGCCTTTTACATAAACATGAAAGATTGCTAAAATTCTGAAACTATTCAGGGTGACTGGAAAATAATTTATTTTGTTTGGCCTTATTCAATTCATCATTAGTGTACTTTTAATCAAATATATCAACATGCACTAATTAACCCTGCTTTGGGTAAATCAAAATTAACAAACCACTTCAATAATAAATCAAACATAATTGGTATTTTAATTTTTAATTTTTTATAAGTAACATACCATGTAACACTAGGCTGAACATTACATTACCACCACATAATGACCTCACAGCATAGCAACAGACTGTCCTTTACACTGTTACCAGACTCATGAAATACGCTTCCAGAATGAGAAAAAACAGCTGTCAACAGCCGCGTCTTATTATTCAACTATTAAACTTCCTTAATCATCAATCAGTTTAATTGCTCCTGACATGGGTTATAAATAACATTTTGTGGTTCAATAAAATATCACAAGGATAACCCCTTCACTCCCTAAGCTGATCAGAAATTCCTCCTTGAAATATTCCAGTACAATCCATTTATCCTTTGCTGGGATTCAATTATTTCCACTTCACTTGCATGTAACAGTTTGAAGCATTTCGCTAATTTGGGCTAAAAAAAAAATGTGAAGAAATCACTGTATTAAATTGCACGGTATTATTTTCAATTAGATCCCTAATGGGTAGACGACCCATTTCACTCTGGCCCAAATCAGTCAGCTGAACACAGCTGGTACTGAGCCACATTCGGGGGCTGTTTTGTCCCGTCCTCCACTTCACTCAGCTCAGCGTCCTCGGCTCCTGCTCTCCACCCAGAGCATGGAGCCACAGCCACAGTGACATCGTGAGGGCTGTGCTTTGGAAAGATGAGCCCCGGAGAGGAGGCCAATCGGAGGGGTTGAAGAGTGAGGCAGGATGCTAGAGTGTGTGCTGTGCCCACAACTCTCAGCCTTGAATGAGGAAATCAATGTGGTATCTGACCTGCACAAAATCCAATTCATTCATTCATTCAACAGGTAGGAGTGAGCACACCCCAACCAAGACAACCTTCCCAGTGTTGACCGCAGCACTCACACACAGCATCACGTTTCCTCATCCTCATCTAAGGCAAATGGTGGCTCTCACCTATGTCAGAGGTGAAAACACAAACTGAGCAAGGACATGTTCAAAGTCACACAGCCTGCAAGAAGCAGAGCGGGACTGGAGCTGAGACCTGTCCGACTCTAGTGCCTATGGACTCTCTATTGCAGTAACAGCATTTTAACTACACTGGTAAGACCCTGACCTGATCCTGGACCTTCTGAAGAGGATGAATTCAATAAACAGTGGTTAAGATGCAGATTGTCTCTGGCATCAGATCATCACAGCTCTGCTACCTCCTAGGTAAGTGGCCTTGAACAAATCAGTTAACCTGCTTAACTCTCGGCTTCCTTACCTATAAACTGAAAAATATCACCTACCTCCCTCCCTTTTAAGGGTGTTGGGAGAATCACACACACGCACAGTGAAGCTGAACAAAGCACCTGATAGAGGTAAATACTCAGTCAATGTTAATATTGGAGCTGGCTAACTTTGACAGAATTCTACCAAATCCTCAGCCATGGACCAAAGATAATAATGACAGCAGACTTCCCATCGGAAATTATGCAGGACAAAAAGACAACAGAATGACAGTGTTAGAGGACTGGGAATAAAACCAGTAACCCAGGATTCTGTACCCAGTAAAAATACATTGTGAAATTTTTTTCAGACAAATTAAAGCTATACTACAAAAAGTGTTAAAGTTCTTCAGGAGACCTACACAAAGAAATGAAAAAAACAAGAAATTTTAAAAATAAAGGTAAATATGAAAGGCTTTTTAAATATAATTTCTTTAAAAGGTAATTCACAAGGAACACACCAGGCATACAGATCTTGGTTTTAATACAATCCACCAATAAAAGGAACCAGAGATCCTTGGAGAAATGGCCACACACACACACCCACACACACACACACACACAGATGAGAGTGTGTCACGGGACCCAGGGGCCAACTGAAAGAGCCCCCAGTGGCAAAGCTGAAACCATCTGAACAACAAAACATATAATGTAATACTGCACTACAGTCCAAAGTATGAAGTATTTAAAATCCATATTGATATAAATAATTGGATAAATTAACAAATGTGGAAAACAGAAAAGTCTCCCATGCAGAAAAATTCCAAATAATTTCTGAACATGCTCTCCCCTCAAGGAAGTGAAGTCTGACCCCCAACCCTTCCGTGTGGGCTGCACACAGGGACTTCCTTCCAGAGAGTGCAGTATGGGAAGCAGGGAAAAAAGAGTGACTTTACAGTGAAGACACCCGGCAAACACTTCACCAGGTGGTCAAGGTCACAGACCTTGGCTGCTAAGACAAAGATGCCACCACCCTCAGATCAGACCTGGTGAAAGGCCATCCAAGCAATGTGGCAAGAGGAAGGCCAGAGGCAGGAGACAATGGGGTGGTCCCGACGTGGAGGACAGAAGGAGAAGGTAGCCAGGGACAGAGTTAGATCTGGTACCAACAATGTTGAGGGGTTGAGAGACAGAATCCAAGGGCCCTTGGGTTTCAGCAGACTGGGCAGATGCACTGACCAAAGAATACAGCCAAGGCAGCAGGTGTGGGAGGACACGCTGCCTCTGCCTCCAGCAGGTGTGGGAGGGCACGCTGCCTCTGCCTCCAACACTGGACTCTGTGGTACCAGCATCTTCAAGGAGCTGGCAAGGAGGCAGGTGGATACCAGGGAGTGGAGCTCAGGACACAGATCTGGCCTAGAAAGCTGACATTTCACAGCACTAGGTCTTAATCTTGCAGGCCAGCACCCATGCCCAAAACTGACAAAAAACGATGCTTCTTTTCTCCAAAAAAACGTATAGAGATATAACATTTGGCATCACGTCAGGAGGCTCCTAAACCTGCTAAAAGCCACTTGTGGACTTTTAAGTACACAGTGTAATGAAGACACTAGCATGCAAGAGCAGAGAACGCAGGATGAAAGCGGAGAGGGTCAAGAAGAACGCTCAAGAGAACCAACAGCCCAGGCAGAGGAGGATAAGAGGCACACACAGGAGCGGAAAATGATGGGGAGGAGGGACAGGGGCCACAGGAATGCCAAGGCCAGGAAGGTTTGCTGTCCCAGAGCATGGGAGGAGAACGCTTTCAAAGACGTGGACGTGCTGTGAGGGATATGATGGCTGCAAAGTGTCAACCACACACGGGGCAGGCCAGTCACTTGTGACCTCAGTAAGAACTTGCTCACTGAGGGACAGTAAGAACTGTCCCCCTGTGGACATCCATGTGCCCTGTGCTGTGAGGCTCAGCGGGATACATCTTATCTACAAAACGCGTAACAAACAGCCTCCTCTGTGACTTATGCTCTTAATGTGATCATTGGTCCAACTCCAACAAGCTAAATGGGACTTCCTGCAAGATGAAAGGAGACCAGGTGCACCTGCTCCCCCGTCTCCCCTCATGCAGAGTCTCCGGTGTCATCACCTGGACATGCTCGGGGATGAAAGTATCAGGACACCTTAAAGAACAACATTTCCTACTCAACAGAGCTCCGCATTTGAGCCTTCTGCTTCCAGCAGCACAAATCCCACTGGTTATAAATCAGGTTTATGTATTTTGCACGGATCTGAAAGAAAAAAACCCATCAGTCATCACCGAGACGCTCGTCCACGTTACGCCTCGCTGTAAATGGACAGCTGACACAGGTGCTCAGCCCTGATGACGCATTATCACCAAGTCAAGCTCCGAAGGCTCCAAGACGGCGCCAGCTGCAGTGACAGCCCCTACCTAGAGTGAAATACAGCCGTGTCCATGCAGACGTCCCGTCACTCTCTTAGTACGACTGGCCCAACTGTACATTTTCAGTACTCACTGCCCCAGGCAATCCTGCATGCTCTTGATTATTCTTTGAAAATGCATAATACATGAATCATGAAACCGATTGTGAAGGCCCAAAATTAGACACTGCTGCCCGGCCTCAGAAAATGCTATCATTTTAGAACGTTCTTCTAAAGTGGTTTGTGTTTTATTGGCAAACCAGTATATTATTATTGTAATAATAATGATTTACATATAAATACCATTAGAGCTACAATAATAATACACATATACTTTGTAATTTTACTTCAAAGGCTTCCCAGCACTATACACATACTCAATCACTAACCTCCCAGAGAGAAGAAAAGCTGCAAGGATTGTCTCTGTTTTGCAGACGGAGAGTCTACGGCAGAGAAGCAAAGCGTGGGTAGTCCCAATGCCACGTACAGAAACAGCCAAAAGCTCCGGAAGTGCTGGGCCGTTTCTGCCCACAAACATGCACGTATGCACACATACTTCTACAGATGGATGCAGACTCAACATGTGTATCTCAGGACAAACACATATCCCAGACATTTACAAGGAATGTGAGAGGGAGATTATTTACAAGGAATTTCTCTAGAGAAAAGGAACAGAATTAAAACTACACTGGTAAACTGGAGAAAAATAACACAGAAGTGCAGAGGTGTGGGGTGTGTTTGGTTTTGTATTGTCCCTGGCTCTCCATGCACACATCTATCCAGGAGATGCAAGGGTCCGTAAAAGGTGCTCTCTCTACCTCTTCAGATTCTCCCCCACACTCACCTGTCGTTCGCGCTCATCTACCGTGAATAACTCAATCTAGGAAAGCTGCCACCACCGTCCTCCTGCTGTTCCTTGCAGCTTCCTGATGAGAGGAGACATCGCCATGTCCACACTGGAGAGGAAGAACAGGAAGCTCCAAGATAACAGCTGGCTCTGTCCTCGGACAGGAAAGTAGGAGCCAGCAGGCCCTAAAGCCTCCATCCAGCCATCGGCCCTAAAGGACAGTCCAGTATTTCACAGCGGACATAAGGACCTCAAAACGGGGGCAGAAATCAACGACTGCCTGGGAGGACAAAGTAAAGACCCGTGGGGTTTTGACTAAGAGTGTTGAATGATTAGAACGTCCAGCAGGCCACACAAACAGCACCCATCCAAGACTCAGCTCCTGCCATCCTTCCAAACGCAGAACCTCTCCCACCAGCCACTCAGGAATGGCAACTCCACCCTCCCTGCCAGTGAGGGAGAAACCTCGGAGCCATCTTCAACCACCCTCTCGCTTGTTCCTCCAATTCATGAGCAAACGCTTTCATCAGCTCAACTTTCAAACCAGAGTCAAATACAACCACTAATTACCACCCTCTTGCTCCAAGCCACCACCAGTCACCCCGACCTGGCTTAGCACAATGACCTAACTGGTCTCCCGGAGTCCACCCAGCTTCTCCCTATAACCTCGTCTCAGTACATTCCCAAGGCGACCCTTTTCAGAAAAGACCATGTTAACCCACGTTAACCAACGTCCCTCCACTGGCCTCCAGGTCCCAGGGGATCACTGCCGCTCAGATGACACTGAGTTCAGCCCTCCCTTGTTCAGCCCGCTCCAGCCCCAGGAGCCTCGGCTCAGGTCCTCAGGGACCCCTGCAAGTCTCCGCACTCACTTGCCTGCCCTTGAGCATGGCGCTCACCACTCCTGTCACTTCTGACCCACTCAGTGAGGTCTTGCTGGGCCGGCATTAAAGACTGCAACGCTTTCTTTCCCTGTCTCAGTTCTTTCTTCTCAGCACTTGCCAATATCCAACTTACTATATACACTTCAATCTTTTTTATTTTCTCTCTCCCCACCAAAAGAATAAAAGTTCCTTGAGTGCAGAGATATCTGTTCGGTAGATGGATGAAGTGATACAAATTTGCTAATAAGAGACCAATTCAAATGCTTCCATGTGAAGCATCCATTTGCTCCATCACCAAATGAGTAAGAATAACCGCCAGATATACCCCAGATCTACATGGGAACATTTAAAGTAGGCCATGCCCTCCTCTAGGCCCCACACAAACACTGTGGCGGGAGGCAGGGTTGAGGGGAGCATCAGAGCAGAGATGGGGGACGGGGTCAGGGTCAGGCTCAGCTCCATCACAGACTGGGCCCTTGGAAAACCAACTTCTTTCCCTGGCATAAGCTTCCCTGAGAATGGGGAGGATGACTCAGATGATCCCGAGGTTCCCTCCGGCACTCACAGCCTCTAATTCCCTGAACCACACGAGTGTGGCCGGCTGTTGTAACGCTCACGGTGGTTCCAGGTTTGCGGGTGGACCCTGGTGTTGCATCTTGTTTGAGGGTCAGCTGTGAAGACAGGACGCAAACATGGAAGAGAAGCAAAATGAGGCACAATGAGTCTCTTGAACAAAGACTATTTTTGGACCCCAAATTTGTGCTCCCTCATTGGGCCAGACTGTCGTTTCTTGCCAGTCTCAGATGAAATGAGTGACCCTCACTCAGAAGTGGCACCCCGCTCGCTCCTGCTTCCTGCAGGGCTTCTGCTCCTCAGCGAAAGGCGGACAGCACTCCCGTGCCTGGAAGCAGGCTGATCTGCCTGTGGGGCTCTCACCCACTTGTTTTTGTCGACCCGGCATACAGTCTTCAATCCGCGTAAGGTAAATGTGTGTGACGGGCCTCTCCAGTGATCTTCTGGCTTCCGTAACATGTATCTGCGTGTTGCTGTTTGGCCGTGCTTGCAAGATGAAATTGATTCTGTGGGGAACGGCAAGGTCTTTACCTGTCTCACGGGGCCACTTAACAACAAGAGCCGGCTCCGTTTCAGCAACTATCATTTCTTTCTTCTTGAGAAATTGCAGCTTCTGCCCCACGGGGACAAAGACTGAAGAGGAGAGGCAGCCTCTGTGCTGCATCAAAGATTTCCCAAACCAAGCTGAGCACAAACCATCACCACGGAATACGTGGAGACCAACTCCAGAGACTCAAAAGGGTTATTGACCAATACACGCCTGGATTAGAACCCACCGTGGGGGGACGAGTAAAGCTCATGACTGTGACCAAGGCTTTGGGAGCGGGAGACTCTACCCCATGGGCACCCACCATGCGGGAAAATCTCAAAGGGCATTACCAGAATGTGGAGTCTTGCCTACGAAGGCATGACCATGTATACACATGACTCTTAACTGGTGAGTGGTCAAGAGTTCGTGAGAAACTCTAGTACTGTTTCTTTAACAAAGTCTTGCTCTGGAGTAGAACAAAAGGGAAAAAGGTCTGGATGCCATCTTATTTGTCAATTTAAGAGGGAAAAATGAAAATCTTTCCTGCTTAAAGGGCTTTGATTTCTTGTTTTCTCTTTCACCTAAAATGTTTTATTTGAAGATATGCAGGTTTGTTTTTATTTGCTTTGTTTCGCAAATCTCTCCTGTTCACCTCTAATACCCCAGCCCTCCGTCCTTGCGGCCCTCCAAATGCACGTTTCCTAGACAACCCAGCATAGCTCAGAGCACCTCGTTTATGCAAGTGTACAAAGAGCGTCCTTCTCTCATTCACAGCTGGCATTAAAAGGCGAGTTTATCAGGTGAGAGCAGGATTCTAAAAGGCCTGGCAATTTTTCTGAATCTCTCTCAATGAGAAAGAGCTAAACAAACAGATCCCCAAAGTTAGCAACAGAATGGAAAGGTGGTCACAGAATCCCCAGAAAGAATTTGAACAGGCTGATACAGAGGGCCAGGCAGTCCTCCTGACATCTCTGGCCAGGTTCCGGGGCAGGCGTCTCTGCCCACATCCCACTCCTGGCAACAGGGTGAGGGGGGAAGAGGGAGGGAGGTGGGAGGCAGGCGGGAGGGAGGGATCACACTTGCAAGGGCCAGAGTCAATGTAGGAAGAAAACCAGGACATGCAACACAGACGAACGCAACACAGACGAACGCAACACAGACGAACGCAACACAGACAAACGCAACACAGACAAGCATCAGCAGCAGCCCGTGGCTTCCACGAGGCCTTGAAATAAGCGCAACAAAGATGGTGGCGGCCTGGAGGGGGCATCTAGAGACCTGTCTCTGTCCCACTAGCAGGTTCAGCAGGTGCTTGGCCCTTACTGCCCCACCTGTAAGATGACGGTGGAGGACTGAAGGGTCTCAGAGGCCCACCCGTCCACCTTTAATGCGCAGGGATAAGTCACTGAGCCCCACGTGGCCTGGGCCTTTTTCACTAAGAACAATGGCTGTACTCGGATGACCCTGACTTCAACCAGCCTCAGCCATTCAACTTCACACATCTGGGTCCAGACAGAGCGACTGAGAAGAACCCAAGAACCACGTCCAAACAACAAAACCCAGAGAAACTGGGTGATTTGGGGTCCGTAAGTTGATACAGCAAACATTTTCCCCATTCAAACTGGGGATCTATTAGTATTTCTTTTTTTTTTTTTGAGACAGAGTCTCACTGTGTCGCCCAGGCTGGAGTGCGGTGGCGCGATCTCGGCTCACTGCAAGCTCCGCCTCCCGGGTTTACGCCATTCTCCTGCCTCAGCCTCCCGAGTAGCTGGGACTACAGGCGCCCACCACCACGCCCGGCTAGTTTTTTGTATTTTTAGTAGAGACGGGGTTTCACCGTGTTAGCCAGGATGGTCTCGATCTCCTGACCTCGTCCGCCCGTCTCAGCCTCCCAAAGTGCTAGGATTACAGGCTTGAGCCACCGCACCCAGCCAGCATTTCTTTATACTGATTCATGTCACTCTACAGAGAAAAAGCACAAAGCTCTACTACCTCATCCACATAACAGGGAGTGGCGTGGGGAGACTGGACCTGCAGTCTCTGAAAAGCCCTTGGCCTCAAATTCTATGACGCAGACTTGCTCCTCCTGGAGAAGGCCACGGCTCAATATTCAGGCCACCGGAAATGATCATACAACTGGACTGTACTACACACGTCCCAGAAAGAAGGCGCAGCTTCAATCTCTCTCTAAAACCTACTGGAGACATAATATGCCAACATAAAAGTAGGAGGAGGTGTTATCAGGTTGCAAAGAAACCTCTAGAGATTTGCTCAGAATGTACTTCCTAATGCAGTCAAGCACGCTGGTCTGAATACCAACCTAGAGGAAGGGCCCCAGGCTCATTCCTGGTAGCACAGACTTGCTGAGAAAGCAGCTGAGGATGCTGACTGAATGAATGAAATAGACTCACCTCAAAATGAAACTCGGCCATCAACAGGAGCCCATGTGCCCGCACAGCCGTGGGACTCACGCAAGCACCATCCCAGAGGCCCTCCTTGGGCACCTACTCAGTGCTTCTGTGGCCGAGGCAGTGAGGCGGCCCCCTGTGCCCTTGAATCTTACAGCTGTATCTACTCTCCATCTGGCTGGCTGGCCTCGGGCTTCTATTTGCTTCTGAGCCCAGTGCCACTCTTTACACAAGAAGAAGAGTCACTGAGGCTCACCAGCCTCCTGAAGGAACAATGGGGAGCAGGGGGCACCAAGGCCTCTACTCGTCAGGGGCACCTTTCTCCTGCAACCTCTTACAGCCTGGCAGGAGAGGCCTGTGTGTGTTCTGGCCAGCTCTCTTCCACACAGCATCCTCTGTGCAGCCAAGGATGGGAACACGGTTCAGTTCAGCCACACAGGCCCAAGCAGGTACCATCACACTGGCTGGACGAGGCCCGCAGCTCCCACAATGTACAAGCTTATGCTGGCCATTCCAGAAGAGAAAATGAACCTACGTGGAGGAAGCTGGTAGCAACAACATTCTATTCCCTCCCTTTGGAAAGCTGTGTACACACACCTTTAAGGGTGAAATGATAAGAGTCAATACTGTGCAGAATCACAGGGCTCCTAAAAACTCCTCTTCCAACCAGAGTGAGAATTACACAGAATGTCACTGTTGCTTCAGCCGCTGATAAAAATCATTCTAAAGTACTTGGGGTCCCAGTTCTGCAGTATTAAGTAGGAAAGTAAGTTCTAAAGAAAAGGGTACAAAATACTAGTCAGCCGGATGGAGCTCACTGCAACTAATTTTGAGCTGTGGGCCGTGGATGAGCGATTTGCTTCTTTGTGCCTCGACCCGCCTCTACAGAAGGATCGTATCGCCAAACCCAAGGAAGGCACGAGGCAGGTAATATTCCATCAGCAAAGTGTGTGCCCTGACAGAGGGTAACTGGGGGAACCCTGCTCCTGTACAGGCCCACAGAGGAAAGGACAGAAGGACTCAGAGGCTGGGAGGCAAATGCAGACCCCAGGACACAGCCTTAAACCCCCAGGGCTTCTGATGTCAGCTGGTTGGTCACACTTTTCCCCATAACCAGAAATGCCGCCAGCACAGCTGCAGCCTGGGTTAGGATACTGGCTCAGACCCTCAGTAGCTCTGCGACCCTGATCAAGTTATTCAATCTCCTGTAAAACAGGGGTGAAAACAGCATCAACTTCATGAATCAGTGAGACATAACAACAAGGAAAGTTCTTTAAAAGCTTCGGAAACAACGTGCTAAATAAATGTCAGCTGCTGCCTCCAACACAACCGCCATCACGGGCCTTGTAATTTTTGTCACCTCTGTTTCTACAGCCCCCAGCAATAAGTGCTGAACGAATGAGTGAATGAACACTATAAATTGTCGTGGATCCCTCCTGAAATTTAAGCTGCCTAAGAGCAAAGATCATGGCACACAATCTGGCATTTCGAAAACCCACCAGTATAAGTAGTTTTTCAAAAGTTTGTGGGATTGAACTGAAAATCAAGGAGACCAGAAGATAAGGATTCCATTTTGACTTTTAAGAACCAAGGTCATGACCAAACTACAGATTTGGAAGCGGCTCACAGTTGCTAAAAGCATGAAGTTGCAAAGTTTGAAGTGCTTGCCTCTTATTTCCAAATTTCCCTTTAATCTCTTAGGCACAAGATGACAGAAATTGAGATAATCAATACATATTTAATTATCTATCTTAAAAGAAAAATCATCTACACGTTCAACTTTCAGCTGTTGTGAATTAAAAAATAAATCAAATTTTCACACTCATCTTCAAGGATTCTTTTTTCCTCTAACCAACAAAAAAGACAAAAGAGTAATAATTATAAAAAAAAAAAAGTGAGACCAATTCCACTCAAGTTATAATAGACCAAAGAGCACGGAATGGAAAGTTTTATTTTTAAAAAAATGGAATACAGGCCAAGCACGGGGGCTCACGCCTGCAATCCCAGCACTTTGGGAGGCTGAGGTGGGCGGATCACGAGGTCAGGAGATCGAGACCATCCTGGCTAACATGGTGAAACCCCGTCTCTACTAAACATACAAAAAAGTAGCCAGGCTTGGTGGCGGGCGCCTGTAGTCCCAGCTACTCGGGAGGCCGAGGCAGGAGAATGACGTGAACCCGGGAGGCGGAGCTTGCGGTGACCCAAGATCCCACCACTGCACTCCAGCCTGGGTGACAGAGCGAGACTCCATCTCGAAAAAATAAAAGAAAAGAAAAGAAAAAGAAAAAAAGGAATGCATAGAATTTAATGCAAGTAAAATAAATCTAAAGTTTAAAAATTTTTCAATGAATCCAATCAGTATCAAATGTAACTGCCAATGAAGAAATCATCCAGGAAATACAAACAGAAACACAACGAGCTACCACTTTATACCCAGTAGGATGGCTAAAATAAAAAAAACAATAGTAAGTGCTGACAGGGATGTGGAGAAACAGAACCCTCATCCTTTTGCTGAAGGGATGGTAAATGGAGCAGGCACTTTGGAAAACAGTCAAAAGGTAAAACATAAAATTCCCATATGAACCAGCAATTCCACTCCTACGTATATCCCAAGAGAAACAAAATAATGTCCACATAAAAACTATACTAAATGCTTACAGCAGCACTGTTCATAATAGTCAGAAGTGGAAACAACCCAAATGTCCATCCACTGATGAACGGATAAACAAGATTCCATATTCTACATGGAATATTCTAGATGGAATATTACTCAGCCGTCAAAAGGACCAGAGTACTGATGCGTGCTACATCAGCGAACCTCGAAAACATTATGGTCAATGAAAGAAGCCCATCAAAAAAGGCCACATGCCATAGGATGCTGTGAACATACAACATGAAATATCAGAACAGGCAAATCCATGCGACAAAAAGCAGATCAGTGGTCACTGGGGGCTGAGGAAAGGAGGTCATGTGGCTACTGAAGGGACCGGGGTTTCATCTTGAGGTGAAATGTCTTGGAATAAGAGTGTGGCAACTGTTGCACAATTCTGTGAAGACACTACAAACCACTGGATTATACACATTAAATGGAAGACAGACAGATGGACCAGACGGAATACACAAGTAGGAGATAGGAGGAGTATTTTCCCCTTCCCAAGCACAGTCCCCGATGCGCCAGTCCTGGCCAACCAGCAGACCATGCCATTACTCTGTGCTTACAGCTTTCAAGGTAAGATTCAAGGCTGAACGTTTAAAGCCTCAGATAAAACACAATTTCTTTCTCTGCCTTGGGTTTTAAATTCTGTTCTTACAAAAGTAGAGGTATTGCAAAGGTCTATCATGTGCGGAAAAAACACAAGGTTGCTTTCTGCCCCCAGCTAGGACGGCAGGGCGGCCTCCAGTCCAACTCTACCACCTCCTGGCTTCTGAGTGGGAGAGAAGGCTCATTAATTACACCAAGATGGATGCCACGGGGAGGCTGGGAGGAGAGCACAAGCCAAAAGTGAGGTGGGCAGCTCCCTCCGGAGGACATTTCTCTCCTCATAATTACATTAATTGCAATTAGCTCTCTCCTCCTCCATAATTCTTTTGCACTGACACCTGCGGAAGTCTTCTGGCTCCTGTTCAACGCCATTTTCCTGCTGCCACGGGTCCTCCAGCTCATTTTCCATTTGGTTCCAGAAGCACAAAGCTGCTCCACCCTGCGGTCCTGGGTGACACACCTCCGTGTGCAAGCATGCTCTGCTTTCACCAACCGGCCCACACCTCATCTTCACACTGAAATTAATTTCTCCTCTAGTCAGCCCTGAAATAAAGTTACTAATGACGGACAGATACTTCATCTTTTCCTCCTAATTCATTCACCCTTAAGGAAAAGTTTCATAAGTAATTAAATTGATTTTTCCTTTCTATTTGGGACACAGGTCTATTTGGAAAAGCAAAGTAATAGAAAGCCTGATTTCTCAGCAAGGACCCCTCAGGGAGGCCTGACGATGTGACTGCTACAGCAAGAGACACTTCCTGAAGCCGGCTTGGAGGGGCCTCCGTGGACCGGTGGCCGAGCGCACATCAGCCCTCTTCCTAATTGACATGTGCTGTATAAATTACACTCAGAAGGGATTTGCAGGCACTTTCTGGATCCGAAAAGCTCTTTAATATTAATGCAGTTTGAATCCTTCTTGAATACTATTCAATTCTTATTACTGAAGTAAAAACTTAGATGTGTAACGTTAGTGGCATAGCTAAGCAGCTGAAACGGTGTGACCGGAGTAGCCATGTCTAATTACCCACAAAAGTCACTGAAACGTCCCCAAAGAAACAAAAAGTAGTGGTGAAGCTTGAGGCCTTGTGAAGTCAATAACATAGCTTTATAAAGCTCAGCTTTTCACCCAAATACACAACAGGATTTTTTCCTATTTACAACTCAGAATGAAAAAACACCTCAATACAAAGTTAAAACAAAAAACCAAAGCTGGCTCCATCATTGATACCTAATGTGAATCTCATGCTGGGCAGCCTGCCTAGTCCTGTAAGACTGTGGACTGTGTATATATATGTATGCTGGTGACCCCAGCCTCCATGCTGTTCAAGGGTGGACTGTGTATATATATACATATGCTACTGCCCTAGCCTCCATGCTGTTTGAGGGTGGACTGTGTGTGTGCGTGTGTGTCTGTATACATACATATATACACACACACACACACACACACACACACACACACACTAGTGCCCCAGTCCCCATGCTATTCAAGGGTGGTGTGTGTGTGTGTGTGTGTGTGTGTGTGTGTGTGTATATGTGCTAGTGCTCCAGCCTCCATGCTGTTCAAGAGTGAACTCTTTATGCTTGTGCCCCAGCTCCCATGCTGTTCAAGAGTTGTGTGTGTGTGTACATAAATACAATACATATACACATACACACATATACACATATATATACACAAATATATACACACACATACACACACACATATATATATATACACATACACACACACATATATATATATATTCTAGTGCCCTAGTCCCCATGCAATTCAAGGGTGGACTATGTATATGTATACATATGCTGGTGCCCCCAGACCCCATGCTGTTCAAGGATGGACTGTGTGTGTGTGTATATATACATACATACATACATATACACATATATACAAATATATATACACATATATATACACACATACATACACACACACATATATATATTCTAATGCCCTAGTCCCCATGCAATTCAAGGGTGGACTATGTATATGTATACGTATGCTGGTGCCCCCAGACCCCATGCTATTCAAGGGTGGACTGTGGGTGTGTGTGTGTGTGTATACATACATACATATATACACACACAAATATATACACACACACATATACACACACACACACACACACACACACACACATATATATATTCTAGTGCCCTAGTCTCCATGCAATTCAAGGATGGACTATGTATATGTATACGTATGCTGGTGCCCCCAGCCCCCATGCTGTTCAAGGGTGGACTGTGTATATATATACACTCACACACGTTGTTGTATTGTGCTTTGCTCTATTGTGCTTCACAGATCCTGCATTTTTTACAAACTGAAGGTCTGTAGTGACCCTCCATCGAGCAAGTCTATCAGTGCCATTTTCCCAACAGCATGTGCATGCTTTGTGTCTTTGTGTCAGCATTTTTTAGCAAGGAAGGATTTTAAATCATGCAATGTATGCTGCTTTTTGAAACATACTGCACACTTAATAGATGACAGGACAGTATAAAATATAACTTTTATATGGACTGGGAAACCAAAAAACTCATGTGACTCATTTTCTCACAATACTCCCTTTCTTGCAGTTGTCTGGAACCCAATCTGCAGTATTTCCGAAGCATGCCTGTATAGTGGATCTAAAATGGGCAATATCCCGTGAATGCGAACGACTGCTCACCAACGGTCATCACTGAGCCTGGGCCACATCTGCAAACAGTGATGCTGGCTTTCCAATTCCTCTCTGATAGGTCCCCTCTTTGACACTGCTTTGGGTTCTTCTTGCACTGATGTTGTTGAAACGCAACTGTGATTCTAAATTTCAAATTCGTCTCTAACAGGTTTTAGCTCATCATTACTTCTAGCTCTTTCTCCCATATTTTCATTGTCAAACCACAGTCTCTTTGAAAACTTTGATGGCTTACAATTTTGTTGAAGATAGTCATCTTCAGTGTTCCAAAATCGGAAAGGATTTTCATTTTTAGATTTTAAGACATCAGTTACAATGACCAAGCCAATGGCTATTTTCATTTCTACCTCTATTTCCTTCCAATCATCTCCTGATTGCTTTTAGCAATTATCCATTTACTAAGTATCAAGGTGGGTCATAAACACCTTAAAAGACGAAAGACTACTGTCACATATCTGTTTAACAAAAGGGGACGGTCCACATTCTTGTCATAAAACATTATGTGATAAAGCCCATCCTGTTGAATGACTAATTGGATGAGAAACCATACTCCCTCCATATTCTTAGAATACTATTCACTCGTTGATGCTTGATTTTAAGAAAATTCATCTAAGCTATCTTCCACTGAAGGCGCACAGTCTGCGAATTCGCTGATATGATCAATTTCACCATCATCATTAGCATCTAGAGAGCTGCTCTCAATCTGTCTGCATTCATCTTCTGATTCATTTAATAATGGTGAAATGTCTTCCTCTGCCAATTTTCCTCTCATTGCTATTACAAGTGAAAAATAAAAAATTCCAAATTCTCTGTGTTTAATGAAAACTAAAAGAAAAACAGACTTCAAAAATGGTGTCTCCAGGTTGTTTTCATACCTTTTTGAAAGATAATGCAATCGTGTGGGTAACACAGTAAGAAAATTCAAGGATCACATAAAAGATATGGTTTATTTCACTATCACATGATTCTTGATAGCATCTCTTATTCTTCCATTCTATTATTTTAGTCTATTTCTCCCACAGTTAGAAATAACTGGCCGGCCATGGTGGCTCACACCTGTAATCCCAGTATTTTGGGAGGTTGAGGCAGGCAGATCACCTGAGGTCAGGAGTTTGAGACCAGCCTGGCCAACATGGTGAAACTCCATCTCTACTAAAAACACAAAAATTAGCCAGGTGTGGTGGCAGGTGCCTGTAATCCCAGCTACCCTGCAGGCTGAGGCAGGAGAATTGCTTGAACCTGGGAGGTGGAGGCTGCAGTGATCCAAGATTGTGCCACTGCAGTCCAGCCTGGGCAACAGAGCAAGACTCCACCTCCAAAAAAAAAAAAGAAAGAAATGTTGAATAATGCTAAAATAGCATCGAGAAAGAGAAAACAGCAAAATGTTTCCAGCTATAGATTAAAAAATATCATTCAGATGTGATAATGCAGCCATGCACTGCTTAACAGGGACACATTCTGAAAAATGCATCACTAGTCTATTTCATCGTGTTAACGTCACAGAGTGCACTTACACAAACCTAGAGCGAAGCCTACTGCACGCCTAGGCTATACGGTATAGCCTGTTGCTCCTGGGCTACAAACCTGTGCAGCGTGTTACTGTGGGCAAATGAACACAGAGGTCAGTTTTTGTATATCTCAACATATCTAAACACAGAAAAGGTACACTACAGATAAAGTAGCGGAGACAAAAAACTGTACACCTGTATAGGGCACTTACGACAAGTGGAGCCTCCAGGGCTGGAAGTTGCTCTGGGTGAGTCAGTGAGTGAGTACTGAGTGGCTGTGAGGCCTGGAACATTACAGTGCACAACTGGAGACTTCACAAGCACTGTATACTCAGGCCACACTACATTTATGATTATTAATGTCCTTCTTCAATAATAAATTAACTTTAGCTTACGGTACCTTTTTTACTTTATGAACTTTTTAACTTGACTCCTTTCTAATAACACTTAGCTTAAAACTCAGATACATTGTACAGCTGTATCAAAATTATTTTTTCTTTATATTCTTATTCTATAAGCTTTTTTCTGTCTTTAAAATTTTACTTTTTACTTTTTCAACTTTTTTTGTTAAATGCTAAGATACAAACATTAGCCTAGGCCTATACAGGGTCAGGATCATTCATATCACCGGATCATTAATACCACATTAATTCCACCTCCACACCTTGTCCCACTGGAAGGTCTTCAGGTGCAACAGCCCAGCACCTAGGGAGCTATCATCTCCTCTGATAACGATGCCTTCTTCTGGATACCTCCTGAAAGACCAGCCTGAGGCTGTTTAACAGTTAACTTTTTTTTTTTTAATAAGTAGAAGTATTACATTCTAAAATAACGATTATAGTATAGTAAGCACTTAAACCAGTAACACAGTCATTTACTATCATGATCAAGTTATTATGAACTGCATTTCTTATAGACCAGCAGTGCAGTAGGTTTGCTGACACCAGCATCACCACTAACACGTGGGTAATGCATGGTGCTAAGACATTACGATGGCCATGATGTCACCGGGCGAGAGGAATTTTCCAGCTCACACACACTTCTGTGGTATACGCCATCCAGTGCTGATAAAAACGTCATTACGTGGCACAGAACTGTATGTCCAAGATTTCCCACAGATGCAGTGGGTCTATGTGGTAACTGCAGGCTAGAATGCATTTTCTTCTATTTTTCAAAAATAAGATTTTATCTTTGTTCTTTAAAGAACAGGATAAAAATCACCAAATGTCAATCCTTATAAACAGTCTGAAATGTTCAAACAGGAAACCTAAAATGGACACGAGATGACGCCTTTCTTCGAAACAAAAGCAAAGCACAGAACATACCTCCGCCGGAATACAAACGCCCACAGCCCTCCGCAGAAGACCACAGAAGAACCCTCTCTGTCACTGCCCCCCACAAAAAAGCCAAGCCTGATGACTGTCAGGTGAAAATATTAATCTCAAGAATAGCTGGCTGGGCACGGTGGCTCATGCCTGTAATCCCAGCACTTTGGGAGGCTGAGGCAGGTGGATCATGAGGACAGGAGATCGAGACCATCCAGCCTAACAGGTGAAATCCTGCCTCTACTAAAAATTCAAACAATTAGCTGGGCGTGGTGGAGGGCGCCTGTAGTCCCAGTACTCAGGAGGCTGAGGCAGGAGAATGGCATGAACCCGGGAGGCAGAGGTTGCAGTGAGCTGAGATCGTGCCACTACGCTCCAGACTGGGTGACAGAGGGAGACTCTGTCTCAAAAAAAAAAAGAATAGCTATATACTTAAAGATAATGAAACAATTTTCAGTCCCCAAGACCAGTCTCATTTGTTTATTTTTGTGAGTTTGCTTTTTGGTGAGCAGTTTTGTTTTCACTTTGAGTTAAAAACTTTAAAACTTCTGCAGACCAGGTAAGAGTGGCTTATGAAGAGCAGGGTGAATACTGCTCCTTGCCAGCTTGGTAAACACTCAGGACTAAGTTTCTGCTCTACTGGGCTGTGTGTCCTCGCAGAGCAAGGCTCCCGTTCACACCTGACTCTTTTGTTCAGTGCTCCACTGCAGAGCCTGAGCGGGTAACTGACAGCCCTTGTCCGGAATTCGACAGAAAGATCCGTAATTACCTTGAACCTGTCTCATGCTCCACTTGTCAGGCTGTCCGCCGAAACTGTTTGGTAACGGAGGTCATCAAAGGAGGATGGGAATGCCTGAGCTGGCCCCAGACCCCAGCGGGTACAGTTCATTAAACAGATACGCTATGTACTGTTTGGGGCACTCCCTGTATATTCTCAGTTGCTTCTGGAGGACTCCTGAAAGCTCCCCAGCAGGGAGGCTGTGCAGGGAGCCAGGAGGAGGGCATGCAGAACCGCGAGGACCTTGGGCCCAGCGGGACCCCCCACACTGAGCCTCCCAGGCCTCACCCAACCACAACGCAAAGGCAGTAAGTCCCTACAGCCATCACAGGTGAGGGGACAACTCAAGGAAAGAATCACGGATGTCAAGGTGACCGGCACATGCCCAGCACCCTCTGGCATCTAATAAATGGCAGCTACATGCATGAATTCTCCACTAAGGTAGAACAGTGCTTAGGATGAGGCACTCAGACCCTGGCATTAACTCAAAAGCTGATGAGGACAGAATAACCCAATGCTGACAGTGATCAAGTGACAGAAAACAGTTGCATAAGCACAGTGCTTCAGAGTTCAGAGGAGGGGCCCAGGAGACAGCGTGACAACCAAGACCACAGAGACACGGGCATGTTTGAAGAAGAGACTGGGATAGAAGGACAGGGAGGAAGTCTAACTGGTTCCAGCGCACAGACAGCCCACAGCACAGCAGCAAAGCTGCCTGGGGAAGTGACCGCTGCAAGACTCCTAGACTCGGAAAGGAGGTGGGGGCGAGACAGAATCACAGGGAGAAATGTCACCCAGACTTCAAGCATTGAATCCATTTAATGACTGGTTGTTTCCGAAGAACTTGCTGAAGCTTCATGGTTTCTATCTGTATTTTCACACTGCCAATACAGCCCTTGTGACAGGGGCTGCGGGGGAGTGGGGGTTCACCTAAATTTACTGTGCGAACTAAGTAACCCAGAGGCAACGTCAGGATTATAATTTTTTTAACTCACTTTTTCACAAGAATTTCCATTTTTTCTCGCTGTACTCCAGGATATCACTTAGAGTCCTGAATGTTCAACCAAAGCTTCTGATTTGCTGAAATACAGGAGCTTCGTCCCAGCCCTCTGAATGTGAGCTACAGGAGAGAAGGTGCTCATGTTGGCCTCGACTTTGCTCGGCTGACATCAGAGGTAATATTACTTGTACCTTCTTAAGGCCACTTTCAAAATCTACTGATGCCTTCGTCGCTGGGCGGGTCGCATCCGTGACCAGCTGTGCCTGACGCACAGATGCCTCGCCCTGAAAACCTTCATGATCAGACAGTCAGAGGAAGCCAGCACACCCAGGCCCCCATTTGACAGAAAAACAAGTTAACTGAAACCACCAAACCACCAAACCTCTAAATATGATATCAAACAGCTTTCTAAAGGAGACATCACCTCCCCTCCACATGCTCTCTCTTCGCCAGGCGTGCTGGCCTTGTGAAAACGCTGTGGCCACCACAGGGTGATGGCCAGCAAGCCCAGGGAGGGCCCCTGGACAGGCGAAGGGTGAGCAGCCCATATTTCATGCGAGCTGCTCCCTCTCCGACACCGTAACACCAACACCAGAGGCAATGCTGAGCGGGAGCAGCACACATTACCCTGCACTGAACCAGAGAGAAACAGACTTAGAGCAGACCCTTCCTGGAAGCGGGTGACGTGTCCCCGGGCTACAGCATGAACGCGCCTCGCTCGCCCTCAGGACTCCATCACTACTGCAAAGGGACTGCAATGGCAGAGTCCTTAGCCTCCCAAGTAGCTAGGACTACAGGCACCTGCCACCACACCCAGTTGATTTTTTGCATTTTTAGTAGAGACGGGTTTTCACTGTGTTAGCCAGGATGGTTTCAATCTCCTGACCTCGTGATCCGCCCGCCTCGGCCTCCCAAACTGCTGGGATTACAGGCGTGAGCCACCGCGCCCGGCCGAGTGTCTCCACTTTTGAAAAACACATAACTTGCATGTCCTTTTTTGCTGTTACTTAAAATTTCAAGATAAAGTAGATTCCTTAGTTATTTGCAAAGAGAAAATTTAATTTTGATCATGAAAACTAAATATCTTTACTTGGATCACGAGAAACAAAAAGTTTGCAAACTTACCCATTCACTGGGTCAAAAAGGCTTGCCTTTGCCATTTTGTTTTTCCTTTCGAGAAGATAAAGGTGGCAAGAAAACCAAACAGAAAAAAGAAAATAAAAAAAGACACATATCGAGTATAAACTCCCACACACCGCAAAGTGGGGGTCCAGCTTTCTCAAGTGTGAAAAGCCTAAATGCTGGAGACCGCGTGGCCACACAGCCTCGACTCTGCTTCCTCTCACACTGAAGCTGTGCTTCCCAAGACCAGAACCAAGCCACATATGGCCACTTAATCTGAAATACATGAAAATGTAACACAACTGAACCTTCAGGGGTGCTGGTCACATTTCCGGTGCTCAGGGGCCACGCGGCTGCAGTCAACACCCACCCCGGGCAGTGCAGGGAGAGAACACATACATCCGAGTGCAGAGGCTGCCGGTCAGCGCCACCCTGGCACAGGGGGTGTGCCTCCCCCTGCAAAACCCCTCCAGTGGTCTCTCCCTGTCTCTGTCCTCAGAATTAAATAGCATCCCTGCGTGGAAGTGGCCAGAGGTGGAGAGACTCAGGAGAGGAAGAAGAGCTTCCTCTCACCCCGTCAGAGACTGTCTCATTTCCCTCCCACCAGGCTGACCAAGAGAAAGCCCTGCCCAGCTTGGCCAAGAGAAAGCCCTGTCCGAGAGCAGAACCTTCACACACCTCAGTTCGTCTCCATGGCTTCGAGTAACTCCAAGCCATGCTGAAAATCCTGGATCTGGAGCAACCTCTCCTTCTACTGAGGATCGGAAGACACCACTTACCTAACACGGAGGCCCACCTGAGGCCCGGGAAGTGCAGCTCACCTGATCGTCCTCTGCCCTCTGCTCAGTGTGCATGCTGTGCTTATGATCATGATTAACTTTTATTTGGAGAAAGTGGTCCTGAGAAGAATGCCACCTGCTAGAACTGCTGATGGATCCTAACAGCTCAAATATACGAATGGAAGGCAGATAGGTGCTAGGCAGAAAATGTAAAATTTCTAGAGGGAGGAAATACAAGTAGCAGAAGACAAGGGCAGCCAGCAAGCTACCTGCTCCCAGCAGTTCCTCCCAAACGATGCCAAAAAGTAAGGAGGAGGCCGGGTGCGGTGGCTCATGCCTGTAATCCCAGCACTTTGGGAGACTGAGGCAGGTGGATCACAAGGTCAGGAGTTCAAGACCAACCTGGCCAACATGGTGAAACCTCATCTCTACTAAATATACAAAAATTAGCCAGATGTGGTGGCACGCACCTGTAATCCCAGCTACTCAGGAGGCTGAGGCAGGAGAATTGCTTGAACCCGGGAGGCGGAGGGTGCAGTGAGCCCAGATCAATCACACCACTGCACTCCAGCCTGGACGACAGACGGAGACTCCAACTCAAAAAAAAAAAAAAAAAAAAAAAAGCAGACAACGCACACTGCACTAAAACCCTATCCTCAGACAGAATGCCTCACTGCCAGTGAGAAGGAATCATCTCCACTGGTGATCTCCCCTCACCACCCACCCAAGGCTCCATGATGGGTAGAAAACCATGGGGAGGAGAAGAGAAAGGAAGGCGGCCATGGGAAATGAAGGAAACTTCCTACTTCCTTTTATGAGGCAAGCATAACATTTACTCCTAAACCTGAGGAAAAGGGTACTCCACCAAAAAACCCTACACACCACTGTCACTCATAGATACAAATGCAAACGCTGAAGGACAAATATTGCAAACATATGAACAAGAAAAAATCAACACCACATCGGAATTCTCAACAGGTCTTTCTCTGGCCTTTACTCTTGGAGGTGACAAGCTGGTGGAGAAAGCATGAGTTCCAGGGCCAGGAGAGCTGCCACGCCACGGCCTTGACAGGCAACCTGGGGGAATCACAACAGTAACGTATGGTGATATTGCCAGAGGGCATTTAAGAATTACAGGGGATAATGTGATTATCTGCTTAGCACAGTGTCTGACACGGTGAACCCATTACTAGTCGCAGTCATCTTCACTGACAGTCTTGCTCTGACTAGCACAGGACTTACACTTTCTATAAACGCACAAATGGTGGTATGCATGAGCCAGGAAAGAACCTGCGTAACATCAGAATAAGACATTCCTGGACAATGAATCAATTTGTAAGCAGAGATTTGTTTTTCCCAGGTTGTGACACTGAATTGGAAATACAAAGAAAACAATAGATCACAGAACATACCATAAGGATCTCATAACTAAATGCCATTAAGTTTTTAAAGTCCATTAACATTTCTCGGAACAAAATGAAAATCATGTATAACATGCAACAGCAGCCAGGAGTGGAGAAAACCACATGAAAAATGAAGCTCCGTCAGATCAGTCTTGACCACGCTCCTCGGTATGGCGTTAAAGGGATTAAGAATCAGACCCAGGAAACAGAGTCCATGAAATTTCTGAAACTTTAATCGAAGGGTGGGGTCAGGCGTCTGTCTAGGGAGAAGAGGATCCACAGTCTTCAGGACATTCCCAAAGGTGCCGCCCCCAAATCACAAGGACTCCTAACACAAAGCAGACACCCTCTGCTGGCTGGAGCCGACTTGGATGAATTTAGTATTACGAGTTTTCTAAGGTGCTGGTTTGAATTACTCAAGGTCCTGGATATTAAAATATGTGGCATTTACATAAGGAGGGTTAAAAGGGGGAGGATCTCTCTTATGTATGTGTTGGTTTATTTCCTCTTAGAGCCAGAACCACTTCAACAACGACTGTCATTTTAAAACTGGAAATGAAGAGAAACTCATTTGTTAAAAAAGAAAATGAACTGGGAAAAACATGAAACTGCATTTCAGTGGCATAGAAATAGAACTTGTTCTCCGAAGGAAAAGGTCCAAATTAACAAGGATAAAAATCCCGACATCTCAGTCTTGAGGACCAGATTCAAATGAATAAGAACTCTGGCTGTGTATCATTAAGAAAAGCCAGATACTGGAGAAAGGAATCCTTTGATTTAACTACCAGCTGCATAAAAACCACGTGACCAAGTAATTCCATGGCAGGCTCTGAGACAGCGACTTCCAAAGCTGCCTGCAGTCCAGAGGTAGAATAGGAGGGACTAGAACTCTGGAACTGAAACGGTAGGGCCTTACAAGCCACTTAACCTCTCCAGGTCCCTTCTTCTAAACTAAGAGCAGTAGTATCTACCTTACAAGGCTGCTGTGAGAATTAGGGAGATATACGGTGAAGTTAATCCAACTGGAAATTTAGCTTAGGTGGATTCGTGTAAGGTAGAAAGGCAGGCAGGAAGGAGAGCCCCTTATTTATCCCCATAATCCCACATCATTTAAACTAGATACTGGCTTTGGCTCCAAATAAATGGAAGCCAGGATTTAAAAGCAAGGAAAGGGTGGGTGCCATGGCTCATGCCTGTAATCCCAGCACTTTGGGAGGCCAAGGCAGGTGGATCATGAGGTCAGGAGATCGAGACCATCTTGGCTAACACACTGAAACCCCGTCTCTACTAAAAATACCAAAAAAAAAAAAATTAGCCAGGCGTGGTGGCGGGCACCTGTAGTCCCAGCTACTCAGGAGGCTGAGGCAGGAGAATGGCGTGAACCTGAGAGGTGGAGCTTGCAGTGAGCCGAGATGGTGCCACTGCACTCCAGCCTGGGGGACAGAGCAAGACTCCGTCTAAATAAATAAATGCAAGGAAAAACAAACAGGTTAATTCTTGGATGTTGAGTATCAGAGTCCCCAAGTCCTACTGACTTCAGGGACTATGAGAGTAGTTTTAACTCCCAACAATTTCACTTTAAAACCTAACCCAAGCTATCCACTAGCATACGCATATAACACTCGGCCTGGAGTGAACACTCAATAAATGTCATATACTATAATACAAAATGCTTCACCAAGACCAGTGTGTTGGTAATACAGGAACAGACTGCAGGCCGGCGTGGTCTGATGGGGGAAGAGAGTGAGAAGGAGCCAGGGAATGAAGAAAACAGAAAGCAAGGTCCCAAAAACAGGCGCAAGGCCAAAGAAACGGCTGACTTGCTGCTTGGGGAGCTTATGATGATCTCCAGGTTCCACCTCACCGTTTACAAGGAACACTAACATCGTCCTCTGCATGAAGTACATCAGGCACTTGCAAGATGCTGACTCAGGCACTGCACTTCCATAAAACGGCCCAAACTGAGCCCTCTACTGCTGCCTCCCAAAGGGGTCCACACACACCTCAGGGGCTGAGGAGCAGAGTTGTGTGTGTAAAGTTCCCAGCACACCAGGTCCAGGGAGCCACTGGGCACATGCTTGCTTCTCCCACTCTAAGTACGAGGCCTGCAGTCCCCGGGTTCCAACCCAATTGTTCAACTGTTGTTTTAGCACACATATGCATGCATACACGCGCGCACACACACACACACACCCTTGTCTTTGCTGACTTTTTAATCAGATCAGTTGAATAAGGTACCTTTAGGTTGAAAACTCACATGTCAGTACTGGAGAGTGTATTAATTGCTCCTGGCTCTTCAATTCACTGAGTCACTTAGCATCTTTGAGCTCGTGCCCATGTGGAAAGCAGCCTTGCGTGTGAATACTAAAGCATCTATCCATGAATGAGGTACATCTGTAAGCACACAGACACAGATGTTTTTCCTGTCAAGCCAATCAAAGACCTATTAATAATTAAGGTAACGAAAATACCAAAGATAGGGTAAGATGGCACTCTCTCACATGGTGGTAAGAATATACATATTCATTTCTTTCTGGAAAACAACCTAGCAAATGTTATCCAGACCTAAAAATACTCATAGCCATCGATTCAGTGACGCCTCTTCTAAGAATGCATCCCAAAACCAATCCAAAACACAATCAAGGATTTGTTTATGCAGCCACCACGTGCATTATCAACAGTGAAAAAGCAGAAACTACACAACGTTTGTCGATAGAAAACTGCCAATTACATCTCCTTACAACAGAATAATGAGCTTCCACTTTCTTTTTTAATGCTTAACTGAGATATAATTCACATACCACATAATTAAATTATTTAAAGTGGTTTTTCAGATATTCACTAAGTTGGGTAACCACCACTACAATCTAATTTTACAACATTTTGCCTCCCCCCAGAAGAAACTCTGTACCCATTAACAGTCAATCTCCCAGCCCCCCCATTCTAATTTCTCCACGTCCTTGCCAACATTTGTAATTGTTAAATTGTTATTGTTCATCTTTTTGATAGTAGCCATCCTTGTGGGTGTGAAGTGGTATCACACTGTGGCTTCTGATTTGTATTCCCTAATGATTAATGATGTTGGTCATCTTTTCATATATTTATTGCTCACTTGTAGATTTTCTCTGGAGAAATTATCTATTCAAACACGTTGCCCATTTTAAAATTAGGTTTGTCTTAATACTGAGTTGTATGAGTTCTTTGCACATACTAGATATGAGTCTCTTTTCAGATATATGATTTGCAAACATTTTCTCCCATTCTGGGGAATGTTTTTTTTCATATTCTTGAGAGTATTATTTGTAACACGGAAGTTTTCATTTTGATGAATTCCAATTTATCTATCCTTTGTCCCTTTTGCTGTTATATCTCAGAAACCATGGCCTAACCCAAGGTCATGAAGATTTCCTCATGTTTTTCTTTAAGAGTTCTGATTTCAGCTCTTACATTTAGGTCATGATTCACTTTATTTTTTGTGTCTACGGAGAGGCAGGAGTGGAACTTCATCGTTTCGTATTTCAGTGTCTAATAACCATCCCAGGACTACTGGTTAGAGAACACAAATTTCCTCATTGAATTCACTTGGCATTTTTGTCAGAAATCAACTGACCAAAAATATGAAGGTTTATCTTTGGCCTCTCAATTCTATTCCACCGATCTACGTGTCTACCCACATGGCAGCATCACAGTCTTAACTAATGCAGCTTTGTAATAAATTCTGACACCAGAATGCATGAGTCCTAATCTTTGTTTCTCTTTTTTGAGACTGTTATGGCTATTCTGGGTTCTTCTAATTCCCAAATGAATTGTAAGACAAGCTCGACAATTTCTGCTAAGAAGCCATGTAGGCTTTGACAGGGATTACACTGCATCTTTACGTCAATTCGAGGACGAACGCCACCCTAACAATATTAGGTGTCCAATCCATAAACATTGGATGCCTTTCCATTTATTTAGATCTTCTTTCATTTATTTCAACAGCATTTTGTAGTTTTCAGAGTGCGAATCTTGCACTTCTCTTGCTAAACTTATGTCTAACTATCTTATTCTTTCTGGTGTAAGTGGATTTTCCCAGTTCCATTTTTAAATATTTCATTGCAAGTGCATAAAAATGTAACTGATTTTTTTATCTTGATCTTGCATCCTACCAACCTGAATTGGTTTATAAGCTTTCATAGTTTTCTAGTGGATTCCTCGGGGATTTTCTACGTACAAGATCCTGTCATCTACAAATATAAGTTTTATTTTTTTCCATTCTGGATGACTTTTGTTTCATTTTCAGGCTTAAGTGCCTTAGCTAGAACCAATACTAAAATAGAAGTGGAGAAAGTAGACATCCGTATCTTACTCCTGATCTTAGGGGGAAAACTTTGTCTTTTAAACTAAGCATGATATTAGTCATGGAATTTTCATGGAAGCCTTTATTAGAGAGGAAGTTCTCTTCTATCCCTAGTTTGTTGAATATTTTTCTCATAAAAGGGTGTTGGATTTTGTCAAATGCTTTCTCCATATCAACTGAGATGACCATGTAGTTTTTGTCCTTTACTCTGTTAATACAGTGTGTTACACGGATTGATTTTCAAATGTTGAACCATCCCAGCATTCCTGAGATAAATTCCACTTGTAATAATGCCTAATCCTTTCAAGATGTTGCTAGATTCAGTTTGTTAGGACTTTGCTGAGGATTTTTAAGTCCATTGTGATAAGGAATACTGTTCTATCTTTTTCTTTCTGTGTTATGTCTTCACCTCACTTTGGTCTCAGAGTAATACTGGCTTCATAGAATGAGGTGAAAAGGGTTCCCTCCTATTCTATTTTTTGAAAGAGTCTATGAAGAAATAGTGTTAAATCTTTGTTAAACATTTGATCAAATTCACAAGCGAAGTCATCTAGTCCTACGATTTTGTGGATTTTTGAAATTATTATTTCACTAACACGAATAACAAGTTACCTTAACATTATTTAAATTGATGAAAATTAGTTCATTATTAATTTTAAATTCTTAATAATTAATTCAGTCTCAAACAGAGACTTATTTTGTGGAACTGGCTCACACAATTGTAGGGATTGGCAAGTCTGAAATCTGTAGGGTGGGCCAGCAGGCTAGGAACTCAATCAGGATTTCCCATGATGCAGTCTTGAGAAGAATTCCCACTTCTTCAAGAAACTTCAGTCTTCGAGCTCAAGGCCTGATTAGATTAGGAGACCCACCTACACTGTGGAGGGTAATCCACTCTACTCAAAGTCCACCGACCTAAACGTTCATCACATCTAAAATATCTCTACACTGCAGCTACAAATAGACTGGTGTTGGACCAAACAACAGGGCACCAGAGCCCAGCCAAGTTGGCACAAAATTAACCAGCACAGTCAGTTTTGGCAATTTGTGTGTTTCTAGGAGTTTCTTTGTTTCATATACACTGCCTAGTTTGTAGAGTTGTTCATAGTATTACTTTAATGCTGTGTATTTCTAAAATTTCTCATGAATGTAATAACTTGAGTTTTCTCCCTCTCTCTCTCTGGTCAGTCTAGTTACAAGTCTGTTTCACTTATATCTGTTCTAGTCTTCATTATTTTCTCCCTTCTGTTTGTTTTGGCTTTATTTTACCCTTCTAAGTTTCTGAAAGTGGAAAGTTAATGATTTGAGGTCTTTTTTAATATAGTCTGTTACAACTATAAATTTCTCTTGGATCACTGCTTTAACTGCATCCTGTAAGTGCTGATATATTGTGTTTTCATTTTCTTCATCGCAATTTCTAATTTCCCTTACAATTTTGTCTTTGACCCACTGGTTATTTAGGGTATGTTCTAAAATGTCTACGTATTTGTCATTTTCTTCAAATTTCCTTCTGTTACTGGCTTCTAACTTAATGACACTGTGGTCAAAGAACACACTTTGTATAATCTCCATCTTCTCAAAAGTATTAAGGCTGGTTTTATGGCCCAGCATATGGTCTGTTCAAGAGAATGCCCCACAAGCACTTGAGAGGAACATGTATCCTGCTGCGGTTGGGTGCAGTGCTCTGTGGATATCTACTAGATCTAGCTGGTTTTCTGTGTTGTTTATTCTTCTAGTTTCTTGCTGGTTTGTCTCATTTCTCTAGCCATTATTGAAAGTAGTATGTTCTACTTTTAAAAAACGTATTTTTTAAAAATGTTGAATGACACTGGAAAATGGTTAGATACTCAGCAAAAAGCAATACTGAAATGTGCATGTATAACATAACAGCTACTATGGAAAAGAATCTATAGAGCAAAAGGCCAGAAAAAATTAGCCAAATGTTCAAGTGACAGCTTCTGGGATGGCAAAGCCATATTGTTATTAAACTTTCCAATTTTTTAAACGGTAGGTCCATTACCCTAATTATTTCCACAACGTTTTTAACTAGAAAAAATGAATATATATGAGTCATGGGCAATGGAAAGATGTGGCACCTGTACTGTCAGTTCAGGGGCTGCAAAGCCAAGCACTTCCACTTTGCTATTCTACCCACGGGCAACCCCAGGGAGCTCTCTGCTTGTCTCATGTGGGCCTAGAACTGCCATAGAAAATGTGCTATGCTCAGATGCTTTGGTTTTCACCTTTCAATGTTTCTGAGATTAACTGTGGAGCACAAAAGCACCTAAGCTGTGAGGAACATTCAAGGAAGTCAGGCAAAGGATGTATTTGGCAGCAGACTTGCTTGAGACAACACAGAAAAACAAGGTAGAGTGAAGTGAAATTTAAATGCAAACAATGGAAAGCTAAAACAAATCATTCTAAAGCTATAACTTATCAATGAGAAACTAGCACCAGTTCTTCCTTCCCTAACTGTCACTCAAAGCCCTAGTAATACTCTGATAATGGAAATAGGCAAAAGAATGACTGTGCTGCTAAAATCCACCAGCTGCGAGCGTGTTCTCTGCATTATTCCTCTCATGTGTCCCACTGGCTGTGGGGATTTTACCTGCCGTCCCAACTGCACACGGATCACAGCTCTAGCAGTCCTCCAGCTCCAGGAACCATATGCTAGAATGTCCTCTCTGGGCAACTACATGTTTAAGAACAATCTATACTTCAAGAATTTGACTTACAAACAGGAATATAAAAAAATATTTTTTGAGATGGAGTTTCACTCTTGTTGCCCAGGCTGGAGTGCAATGCACAATCTTGGCTCACTGCAACCTCCGCCTCCTGGGTTCAAGCAATTATCCTGCCTCAGCCTCCCAAGCAGCTGGGATTACAGGCACGTGCCACCACACTCGGCTAATTTTTGTATTTTTAGTAGAGATGGGGTTTCACCATGTTGGTCAGGCTGGTCTTGAACTCCTAACCTCAGGTAATCCGCCCACCTCGGCCTCCCAAAGTGCTGGGATTATAGGCATGAGCCACCGTGCCCGGCAAAATAAATATTCCTAATGTTCTTAAGTAAATGCGCTGTTTATTCCCAACCCATTGCACATTTGCTTTCAAGAGTAATTTATGGGAAAATGACAAAGAGAATCAAGTCAATTAGATATTAAACCTCCTGACAGTAAGAATCCCTTGTAAAACACTCTTCACCTTCCAAAATGTGGTCCTACTGCTCCCCTGCAGCACAACCAACAACCAGTCAGTCCGAGTTATCAGTCCAAAGTACTCAGTCAAGATGGTTTCTACATTTAAATAGCATGGAGACATCAAAGATTGGGGGGGGCAAATACTTCTTTGTTTCTTGCTCTGCTAAAAATGTTTAAGCTAAAATACAATTTTCTGCTTAAACTGTGGAATTCAAGGTGATGGAATAATACTCCTTAATTCAAAATCAAATTTAACATACTTAAAAGTAATATGACAGTCACTGTTTGAAAAGTGCGGGCTTTACTTAAAAATTACACCCTGCCTAAAGGAAAGAAAAACTAAAAAAAATTCACCAACACTGGATGGTTTCAGAAATTATGCTACATGATCTCAATAGAGTATTATGTACAGAAGGTAGAAATCACTTCTATAAAGATTTCTTAATAGAAGGAAAAGCTTATATTATAAGGTTAAATGGGGAAAAAACATGACACAAATGTTATAGATAATATGCACTCGACTATGTAAACACAATGCATAGAAAAAAAGACTTACAGGAAATACAGAAAACAGCTGCTTATGCACAGTGGTACGGCGGCTGCCTGGTGGTCACACACAGGACAGTAACCCCTGAGTGAGCACTGAGCGGGCAAGTGCCCAGCACCCTGGTGCAAAGGACGGGCTGGAACCACAGTTCAGGCTCTGGGCTGGATGAGTCCTCCTTTCTCCCAGCCCAGACCTAGACACTGGGACCCTAGCAGCCTAGATAAGAGACCCAGGCTAGCTTAGAGGCCCAGCCCCAGGCGGGGTAAGAGATGGGAAGGGCCCAGACTCACACTGCTTGCCACACAGAGGTGATGCCATGATACCACCCCCAAGGAACTGAAGTAGAGCCCAGGAGTCTCCCCATGCAGATAGCCACTGGTCTCTTGGGAGCAGAGAAAGTAGGGAGACCCTTCTCCAGCCCTCCCAGTGTGGCTGCGTGGGGAGAAAGGATCTTAATCAAAGGGGAGGCAGCACGGTGAGGAGACAGGCTTTCATAAGTCTTCTCAACAGTGGGATGGCCAAGTATTTTAATTGCTTCCTTCATAACTTACCTATGTCTTCCAGTATCTCTATACTGTTTCTGTTAAGTATTTAAAAGCCATGCTTTTACATTACTCTGTAACATTGAAGGAACATACTTCAAAACAGTAAGAGCCAATTATGACAAACCCACAATCAACAGCACACTGAATGGGCAAAAGCTGGAAGCATTCCCCTTGAAAACCGGAACAAGACAAGGATGCCCACTCTCAAAGCTCCTATTCAACATAGTACTGGAAGTCCTTGCCAAAGCAATCAGGCGAGAGAAAGAAATAAAAGGCAACCCATAGGAAGAGAGAAAATCAAATTGTTTGCAGTCAATATGATTCTATACCTAGAAAAACCCATAGTCGCTGCCCAAAAGCTCCTAGATCTGATAGCTTAAGTTTTAGAATACAAAAATCAATGTACAAAAAGCAGTAGCATTTCTATACACCAACAGTGTCCAAGCTGAGAGCCAAATCAAGAATGCAATCCCATTTACAACAGCCACAAAAAGAATAAAACACCTAGGAATACAGCTAACCAGGTACATATAAGATCTGTATAGCGAGAATTACGAAACAGTGCTCAAAAAATCGAGAGGAATATACAAATAGAAAACTACTCTATGCTCATGGATAGGAAGAATCACTATCGTTAAAATGGCCACACTGCCCAAAGCAATTTACAAACTCAGTGCTATTCCTATTAAACTACCAATAAATGACATTTTTTGCAGAATTAGGAAAAAAAAACTATTTTAAATTTCACGAGGAATAAAAAAAGAACCTGAACAGCCAAAGCAATCCAAAGCAAAAAGAACAAAGCTGGAGGCATCACAATATTCACACTTGTGAATATACTTGAAACTATACTTGAAGGCTACAGTAACAGAAACAGCATGGCACTAGTAACATGGCACAGTAACAAAAACAGACCCATAGACCAATGGAACAGGACAGAGAGCCCAGAAATAAAGCTACACATTTACAGCCATCTGATCTTCGACAAAGTCGACAAAAACAAGCAATGGGGAAAGGACTCCCTATTCAATAAATGGTGCTGGGATAACTGGTTAGCCATACACAGAAGATTGAAACTAGACCCCTTTGTTATACCAAAATCAACTCAAGATAGATTCAAGACTTAAATGTAAAATCTAAAACTGTAAATACCCTGGAAGATAACGTAAGGAAATACCACTCTGGACACAGACCCTGGCAAAGATTTCATGACCAAGATGGCAAAAGCAATTGCAACAAAAACAAAAATTAACAAATGGGACTTAATTACACTAAAGAGCTTCTACACAGCAAAAGAAACTATCAACAGAGTAAACATACAACTTACAGGAGAAAATATTTGCAAACTATGCATCCAACAAAGGTCTAATATCTATAGGTCAGAATCTATAAGGAACTTAATAAGCAAAACACAACCCCATTAAAAAGTAGGCAAAGGACACAGACACTTTTCAAAAAAAAGACACATACGTGGCCAACAAGCATATCAAAAATGCCCATCACTAATCATTAGAGAGATGCAAATGAAAACCACAATGAGATACCATGACACACCAGTCAGAAAGACTATTATTGAAAAGTCAAAAATAACAGGTGCTGTGGAGGTTGTAGACAAAAGGAAATGCTTTTACACTGCTAGTAAGAATGTAAATAGTTCAGCCACTGTGGAAATCAGTTTGGCGAATTCTCTAATAACTTAAAACAGAACTACTATTCAACCCAGCAATCCCATTATTGGGTATACACCCAAAGGAATATCAATCACCCCACCATAAAGACACATACACATGTATATTCATCACAGCACTACTTACAATAGCAAAAAATATGACATCAACCTAAATGTCCATCAGTGGTGGACTGGATAAAGAAAATGTGGTACATATACACTATGGAATACTATTCAACAATAAAAAAGAACAAGATCATGTCCTTTGCGGCAACATGGGTGGAGGTAGAGGCCATTATCCTAAAAGAACCAATGCAGGCACAGAAAACCAACTACTGCATGTTCTCACTTATAAGTGGGAGCTAAATATTGAGTACACATGGAACCAAAGAAGCAAACAATGGACACCAGGGCCTGCCTGAGGATGGAGAGTGGTAGGAGGGTGAGATTCGAGAAACTACCTATGGGGTATATGGTTATTACCTGGGTAACTGAATAATAGGTACACCAAACCCCTGTGACTCACAATTTACCTATATAAAAAACCTGTACATGTACCCTTGAACTTTAAAGTTAAAAAAATAATAACATAGTGGCCAGGCACAGTGGCTCATGCCTGTAATCCCAGCACTTTGGGAGGCCAAGGCAGGTGAATCACTTGAGGTCAGGAGCTCAAGACCAGCCTGGCCAATATGGTAAAACCCCGTCTCTACGAAAAATACAAAAATTAGCTGGGCATGGTGACACGCACCTGTAATCCCAGCTACTCAGGAGGCTGAGGCAGGAGAATCACTTGAACCTGGGAGGCGGAGGCCGCAGTGAGCTGAGATCGTGCTCACTCACTCATGAGTGGCTCAGGCCTGTAATCCCAGCCGGGGCAATGGAGCAAGACTCCATCTCAAAAAACTAAATGAATAAATAACATAATATTAACTTCAAAAAATAAATAAGAATTCTATATTGTTTCAATGTTTCAACAAACATTAACAAAGTGCTCTGTAAACACAAAAGCTTTCTGTAGGGATCCAATTCAACAGAGTTTCTCCAATCCACTGAGCTTCTCTGTGCAAAGCGTGACACACGCATGAGACACAGTCCCCAGTTCCCTCTTATGACAGTGAATGTGGCACTGGGCACAAAGGCTGTCAACACTGCAGGTGTGCTGGGTTATGGGGAAAACAGCAGCACTGGGGAATTTATTTGTCTTTACAAATAACAATTTCTATAGTCAACATCCCTTCTTATCTGAGTTTTTACGAGTTTGAGAGTAACAAGCAGAACTTAATCTCTTTAAATTAATATACGGTTCAGTAAAGTCCTCAAAACTAAAAAAAAAAAGTGAAAGATAATGACAAGTGTTGATGAGGATGTGGACACACTCCTGCGGGAAGACGAAACTATGCTCCTCCCACATCGCACCAGGACGTGGACACACTCCTGCGGGAAGACAAAACGAC
>NC_045452.1:28887595-28900218 GCF_002776525.5 Piliocolobus tephrosceles | reverse complement strand
TGCCACACCGCACCAGGACGTGGACACACTCCTGCGGAAGAGGAAACTACGCTCCTCCCACACCGCTGTGGGCAGGGAAAATGGTGCCGCCACGTGGGAAAGCGGTCCAGCAAACAAAAGGTAACTCAAAAGGTTAAACACAGAGTCACCACGTGACCCAGCAATGCTCCCAGTTATATACCAAGATAAAAGGAAACACACATCCACACGAAGACTCGTACATGAATATTCACAGCAATGTCATTCCTGTTAGTCAAAATATTAGTCAAAAATGGAAACAGTATTAGTCAAAAAATGAAAACAATCCAAATGTCCATCGATGGATGAGTGGAAAACACATGTGCTGTGTCCGTACCAGGGGCCGCTACCTGGCTACAGAATGAAGGAAATACTGATTCACATTGCGTGGATGAACCTTGAAACCATGATGCTGAGTGGAAGAAGCCAGGCACATGTAATTCCACTCACGTGAAATGTCCAGAGAGGCAAATCCACAGACACAAAACGCAGATGAGAGGCTGCCTGGGGCTAGTGGATAGGAGAAGAGGGAAGGATGGGGAGTGACTGCCAATGGGTACAGGATTTCTTTTGGGGATGATGAAAATATTCTAAAATCAAATGTGCTGATGGTTACACTCCTCCAAATAGTCTAAAAATCTTTCAACTTTACACTCTAAGTGGGTAAAAGTTATGGTTTCTAAACTGAATCTCAATAAAGCTGTTTTTAAACAGTAGTAGTAAGTGCAGTTGGATGTGAAGGTCGGGAGTGGGTGGGGGACAGAAGGAAGGAGAACGGTGACTGCTGGTGGCTGCTGGAGTCAGATGACAGGCGCGCGGGTTCTTCCGACAATTTTGTTGACTTTGTGTTTGAAACTTTCCATCATAAAAAATTATTTAAAATGAAGTTGCAAGAGGCTATGGTCCACTGAGTGCAATCTTCCCCCAGCACAGAAACACTCAGGCCCCCATTTCTGAGGGAGGGCGGGGAGCTGATGTGACAGTTTGCTTGCCACCATTCTTCAGCCCGTTTTTGGCAGGTCGCTAGCGAGATCCCCATCATCAAATGCTTTGACCAATTTTCGGTCTCCATCCCTGTGGGCTCTGCTGACCACTCCCTCCTTCCTGAAGTTGTCCCCTCCCTTGATTTCTGTGATACCTCAGGCCTGGCCTTTGTCCTACCTCTGAAACCACTTCTTCCCCATTTCCTTACCACACTGCCATAGCTCTCCCGGGGGCACACACTGGTCTGGCAGCCTGCACGCAGGCACACACCCTCCTCCTTGCCTCCTGTCTCCACCCACATCTTCTCCAGGCCCCCAGTGGCTGGTGGGTGGCAAGGGTGTGGCCGATGGAGGACGTCGTCGTGTGCATTCCAGGAAAGCTTCCGAAAACACATGGGCTCAGCTGATGCACGCTTTGGCCCCAGCCCTGCACCCTGCACCCTGCACCATCTCCCTCTCTCCAAACCTAGGACAGGGACCTAGCGGAGGTGCGGCCACCATTTTAAGCAGAGGAAAGCCACAGGCAGCGACAAGGAAAGTGACAGTACGATGATCACCTGCTGCGTTCCACACCTGGTTCTAAGCTGGTTTTGCCTCACTCGGTCTTCACGCCAAAGAGACTAGTGCCATTATGATCTCCATTTCGCATCCATTGCAGAGATCACTGAGGCACCAAGGCCGTCTGCAGCTCTTCAGGGGCGGCGCCTGGATCTGGACCCCGGCGGTCAGACCCCAGCGCCGCACTGCATCCTTCACAGATCCTGATGGTGGCCCTCAGCAGCAGGAGCCACCTGGATTCTCAATGCCCAGACTCCTGCATGGGAGAGCGCCATAAACCTCCCCGTGGGACAGCCCCACTGCCAGCTCCTCGAGTCACAGTCACACCTTGGAGACCCCTGACACATCAGACAGCCACTGGATCCTGTGACCCGCTGCACTCCACTCTCCCCAGACACACACATCCACAGCCGTGACTGTCAGCAGCCATTTCCGGACCGACAATTTCCAGACTAACCTCCACTGCAGATCTCCTGCCAAGGCCCGGATCCCAACAGGCTCTTCTACTTGATCACTGCCGACAGAGCACACTCAGCACATCCTAAATCAGAACCCCATCCCACCTCATCCACCTGCTCTTTCTACTCCACGTCTCATCCTGGAAAACGGCACCACACCCCTCACAGGGCCAGGAATCTAGGAGGCCACTGGATTTTTCCTTCTTGTTCACACTCCCCTCCGCTCACACCAAGCCACTTTGGTGCCCTCACGGCAGCCTATTTGACATCCAGGACCAGGGCCTCCTCTCAGGCCCCGTCCTCCCTCAGCGAGTCTCCTGCCTCTGCTGGCCTCTGGTCTGGGCCCGCTCCTGTGCCCCTCAGTGTCTCTAGACCAGGTGTTGCTCCTCTGCTGTTATAAACTCTAAGATGCGCTGGACCCTATGTTATTCTCATCCTAGACCTGCCTCCTTCCGTGGCCTGAACTAAGTCCAAAGTAAAATGTGCCTTGCTGTTTCCTTTCACTTCCAAAAGATTAGACTAAAAAGTGGGTCTTCTGCCTGTTCCTAGCTGAGTGTCGTCCCCAGTGAGTGTGCTAACTGGAGTCTCCTCCATACTCTACCCGCCCCGTGGGTCAAGGACGCAATCTGCAAAAACAAGCACCCACGCTCGGCTCGGAACTGGAATGGGCACACTCAAGCTTCAGCAAATCTATCACCATGCGCCTCTAGTTTCTTCCCCACTCCCTAACGCTTCAACCTCTGAAACTTACGAGCTGCGAAACCTTCCTGGCACAGAGCACTTTTCCGTGATCGATCTCTCCAACCAAACTATACCCTCTCATTTCATTTTCACTTGTAGGGTTTTCTCCCCAAGCTTCATGAAGTGATGTCTAACTGGCTGTATTCACTGGACTTCACGATCTTCACATGCTTTGCACGCTGCTGCTCCTGCCTCTGAGGTCATGAAAGATTGCTTGACCTCTTTCTCTAATGACAGGCTCCTCCAGGGACGGAGCGAGACTGGTGGGTGCCCCTCAAACAAAGGTTAGTTACAGATTTGTTCCCCATATGCTTGGAGAGGTTGAGGTTAGCACTAGTGAGGAGTGTGCAAGCGGGTTTGTGTCTCTGTGTGGTTGTGTGTGTCTGTGTGCATAAGCCTGCACACCTGTGTGCATAGCATGTGTATGTGCAAGTGCATGCGCTAAACATCCATTTACAGACTCTGCATTCATCAACAGCAGGACCAAACTGCCCTTCCTAAACAGTGGCAAGCTCCACGAGGAGACCTGGGATGCATACCATGTATTCCTGACTCAGGCTGGCAATGTCCGGGCACCCACGGAGACCCATCGAACCCTGACCCCCTGAGCACACCTCCTCAGAGCTTGAGCATTGCTCCCCCACTACAAACTGTTTCTCTGACTCTGACATGCTGGCCGGCCTCCTGCGGAAGATGAACACACTCTCCTGTGCTGGGAAGCAGTTCACCTAGTTGACTGGTCTGCCTTCAGACCAGGTCCTGTGTGTCAACCTCAACCACCGCAGCTCTCATTAGTTGCTTAGCAATGAGACAACCTCCTATGAAATCATAAATGGAAACAAAGTGTCAGAGGGGTTGCAATAAAATTCACCACATGGATATGTCCTCATCCTCGAAGGATAATCTGTCCTCGGGTAAAGCTCATCTCTCCAGATTACAGCAAGGATGGGAATCTGAAGCCCACCACATCCTTCTTTCCAAGTCAAAGAACGTAACACTGAGAGGGCTCTGAGTACCAGCACGTGCACTGTCGGAACCTCCCACTGAGAGCCAGAACGAGGAGCCAATGCAGCGTCGGAACCTCCCACCGAGAGCCAGAACGAGGAGCCACTCCCGAAGAGCTGTTCCTGCTCAGGACCTGTGCCACGCTCCAGGATTCCCCACGGTCCGTGGAACCCGTGGGAGCATGTGGCAGGCCAGGAGCTGTGGATCTTTAAAGGCTCTGGACACATGGCGAACACACGTCCCCAGAAAGAGCCCAGCTCCCACTAAGGCATCACAGATCCGTCTGCTGTTGTCTGAAAGCCCCCGGAGAAATCCCACACCCCAGGGATTTCTTAAACCTTTGATTAACTGGGATTCTGTCCTGTACTTCAAAGAAAGAGGAATATCCAAGTAACAACACAAGCTCACCGCCAGGACCAGGCCAGCTGCAGATCTCAGGAGGTAGCCATGCCCGGGCTAGTGCTACAGGCAGCGGCACCAAAGGTGTACGAGCGGTCACGTGACAACCTGAACGCTGAGGCCCAAGGACTGGCAGGTGCTCAGGTGTCAAAACCACAGAATCCCATTACCAGGTTCTACTCTCTGAAGGAACAGTCAATCTTGAAGATCTTCACTAAGCAGAGCGTCTGAGGTTTACTGGCTTGAAGACTCAGCAAACTAAGAGTTCAGCAAACCAGAACAGCCTCTCTGGAGGGGACCTGTGCCTCTGCCGGTGCTGGAGCCTGCAGGTCCCTGGTCTGTGAACTTCCCCAGAAACCCTCCAGTCTCATCCATGCAGCTGCCAGAGAGAATGTTCAAAGAGGAGAACCTGAGCACAGCGGCTGGGGGTTTTGCATGCCCCTGAGACTCAACCCCAAGCTCCTCCTTCTGAGCACCGCAGCCCAAGTTGCCCTGCCCTTCCTCCCAGTGCCACTACTTGTCACTGTGCCTTGGATTCCAGGCCGGCCCTCCTGCTGCCCTCTCCGGATGCCCAGCCTCAACCTAGCTCCTCCTCATCCTGTGAGACATGGCTAAAATGTCACCTCACCCTGGAGGCCTCCCCGACCCCTAAAAGGGGACAGGTCCTCACAGCAGCCCAGGCTTCCTCTTGATAATGTGAATGTTAATTACTTTAATTAAGACTTTAAATTACTCATCTAAAATCCGTCTTCCGTGCTACAACCACAAGCTCTGAGAGGGCAGGGATCAGGCTTTCCTTGTTCTCCTGCCCCACGCCCACAGCACAGGGCCAGGAGATGCTCCGTCAACACTGGCTGCATTGAACTGAAGTCATATCCCCACCCCAGCGCTCTGCACCAGACCCAGCAGCAGGGCAGGTGCTCCATGAAGGGCCGCGTGAATGACAAAACTTCAGCCCCACAAGGAAACTAGACAGCACACCACGCAAGTTAAACGCTTCTTTACAACATAATGATAGATAGACTTGGACTATACTAATGAACATTGCCCAAACCTAGGAAGCAAGATCTAAAAAGGACTACAAATGTAATAATCACATGTGAAATCTGGGACCAACTTTTTTTTTTTTGAGACGGAGTCTCACTCTATCGCCCAGGCTGGAGTGCAGTGGCACCATCTGGGCTCACTGCAACCTTCGCCTCCCAGTCTCAAGCAATTCTCCTGCCTCAGCCTCCTGAGGAGCTGGAACTACAGGCACGTGCCACCACATCCAGCTAATTTTTTGTATTTTTAGTAGAGATGGGGTTTCACCATGTTAGCCAAAATGGTCTCGAACTCCTGACCTCGTGATCCATCCTCCTCAGCCTCCCTAAGTGCTGGCATTACAGACGTGAGCCACTGTGCCCAGCCCAAACATTTTTATATGTCCACTTAATAGCTGACCAACACAAATAAATATGTTTTACACAGATGTTTGAAAGTGACACTGTATACCCACACAATGTGTGGTTGTGTTCTGATGTGTGCATACGTGTGTGTATGTGCCTGTGTGTGTGACAGGGGTGCAGGAAGGACGGGGACGCAGGAAGGACGGGGACGCAGGAAGACAAGGAAAGTGTCTCTGAGCTCATCTGAAGACACCACTTATAAGACACAAATTCCATTTTCTCCAGTCTTTCTTTCTTCTGGACAATTAAGATCGTGGTCATGCCCCTTCATCCTGTCTTGCAGATAATCAGGCAAATGCATTAAGAATCACTTGGGTCTTACAACAGAAGTTGGTGGTAAAGTAGTTAAAACAAACTTATTTACCACATTAATTAAATGGTCTATTTAACACGGAATATCAATTCTCTAATCACATCTCAGTTGAACTTCTCCTTTCAATTAACAACTCTGAAGTCTACTGACAGAGGTCCTACTGTTCTAGGAGCATTAAGAGCATTTTCATTATCTGTCAAATGAGGGGTAAGAGGCAGAAAAGCAAGCACCCTCAGGAGCGGCCTCTCCCCTACTTAAGAGATGATTAGGGAGTGAACCGCAGCAGCTCTCATTAGTTGCTTAGCAATGAGACAACTTCCTATGAAATCATAAAGGGAAACAAAGTCTCAGAGGGGTTGCAATAAAATTCACTACATGGATATGTCCTCATCCTCGGAGGATAATCTGTCCTCGGGTAAAGCTCATCTCTCCAGATTACACCAAGGATGGGAATCTGAAGCCGACCACAAACTGGAAAGGCTGAAAACATCGTGTAATAAAAACAGGCAGGCGCCCAGTCCAGAAGGCTTGCAGGAAGACAAACCCGGGTTTAAATTAAATTCTGTGAGTCAACAGTAAAGTCCCCTCTTTCCTATTTATTTTTTATTCATAGATGAATTTATAAGCAGATCCTCACTTTTATTATCAGAGGGTTTAACTTAAAAACAGATTCAAAACAGATTAAGTTATATTACAGTTGATTGTGATAAAGGAAAACCATGCAGTGCTTAAACAGAAACAGCATAAAAACATAGCCCAACCGAAACCGCTGTTCAACCAGCTATTTCACAGGTAATTAATACTCTCATAAAACCAAATGTTACTAGTATAGCAAAAGTAGAAAAGGGATGAAATGCCACAGAAACGCAATTAAAGAAGATGTGATTTTCAGCTTGTAAGCAAAATATGTGACTGATACTCTATCACCTTAATCTTAAATTCAAACCACTGACTGGGCATGGTGGTTCATGCCTATAATCCCAGCACTTTGGGAGGCCGAGGTGGGCAGATCATGAGGTCAGGAGTTCGAGACGATTCTGGCCAACATGGTGAAACCCTGTCTCTACTAAAAATACAAAAATTAGCTGGGAGTGGTGGTGCACGCCTGTAGTCCCAGCTACTCAGGAGGCTGAGGTAGGAGAATTGCTTGAACCCGGAGGGCGGAGGTTGCAGTGAGCCGATATCATGCCACTACACTCCAGTCTGGGTGACACAGCAAGACTCCATCTCAAAATAAACAAAATAAACAGACTGATTGATTGATTGAAACCATTAAAGTCAGTACTGTGATGGCCTTTAGAATAAACGACACTCCCCAAATATATTATCTATCTTCAAATATTGTTAAAAAGAAGATATTAATCATTATAACTAATCATTATAACTGCAACTTAATGTCTTCAGTAGTTGAGCATGTGGATTAAAGACATTTTGGAAAGCTGTTGTCGATGAGAAAACTATTCTTCTCTAATATTACCTATCATTAATAACGTTAAACTTAGTGGCAATTCTCAATATTGTTATAATTGTGCATAGTAACACACAGCAAGTCCACTGAAGTTCACGTTTAATGTTTGCGAGAAATCTTACCTATGTATTCACAAATGAAGACCACAAAGAAGGGAGTGACGAGATCATTTATCCCCTGAACGTATCCACTGGCGGGGTGGCGGATCGCCCATATAAACAAGATCCTTTCAAAAATCTGAAAGAAAATGGAACAGGTGGTAAAGCAAAAAGTAAACATGGCAGAAACTTTAAAATGAAAGCATTCCCTTACTTAAAATGTATATTGTATTTTTTCATGGTTCCTAATATTAAGATACAAATATAAACAAAAATCAATTGCTTTTTTTTTTTTTTTTTTGAGATAGGGTGTTACTCTGTCGCCCAGGCTGGAGTGCAGTGGTGCCATCTCAGCTCACTGCAACCTCTGCCTTCCAGGTTCAAGCGATCCTCCTACCTCAGCCTTCCAAGTAGCTGGGACTATAGACACGAGCCACCATGCCTGGCTAATTTTTATATTTTTTGGTGGACAGGGTTTCACCATGTTGGCCAGGCTGGTTGTGAACTCCTGACCTGAAGTGATCCACCCACCTCAACCTCCCAAAGTGCTGGGATTACAGGCGTGAGCCACCACGCATGGCCCTTAATTTTTTTTTTTTTTATCACATTTCAATTATCTTAACTACTTATTATCTCACAAGCAATGTGCAGCATTCCACCAGCCCCGGCTCAGTCCGTCCCTAAGCTGGCTCTCACAGCAGAGGCTCTCTGCTCCTCCACACCCCACGGGCCACTGTGCAGCAGCACCTGGCCTATCAGTGGAGACTTCCTCGGGGAGGGAGGCATGGATGAGTGAGGAGGTGGATGGACAGGTGGGTGGATGGATGTTCTAAATTTCCCTCATTAAGTAAACAGGTTTCTTTAAACCTCTGAAAAGTTATCACCATTCAAGAAGACAAACTTAAACATCTTCCATCACTTACAAAATCTTAGCAGGGATTCAGGTACCAAGGCCAGGCACACAGGAGTCATCCCGGCCTCCTCCCTTCCAATACTCCCAGTATATTCAGTTGATCCCTCTCTCCACCATGTCTTCCTCCCAGCCACTCCCTTCCATCTTCACGCAGAAGGAGGGTTTTATTACACCAAGGTGCCACACAGTCCTATCACCCGCACCACACACGCGCTCGTGTGGCTGGAGCCCTCTGCGTGCTCCCCGCCTCCCACGGACAGAGCCCCCACCACCACCAGCACAGGCCCAGTGCAGCGTCCCTGGCCCCTCAGTCTGGTCGCTGCCCCAGGGTCTCCCCAGCCAGCACCCACATTGTGGGTGCACTGAGCTACAGCATTCTTCCCCGACGGAGCCTGCCCGCCATCAGCCATACTCCGACCGCTGCCTGGAAAGCCTGTCACGCCTGCATCCTGAGTCTCCACACCCCTGGCTTTCGGGATTCACCTCAAACACCACCCCCTCCGTGAGGACTCTGCTGCCACCTGTTCCCTCTCCACTCTGCCTCTGGAAGAGCCAACCACTACCTGCTTTGTGGCCCTCTAGTTCCCGCTCCTCTCCACTGGGTCACTGGCTGATGGCTCCGGCCTGACCTTCGGGCTGCCTGGCAGCTAAGGCCACGTCCAACTGCTCTGTCCAGGCCCATCCACACACGCAAGGCACAGGAGGTAGACTTCAGGAACACACACTCCGTCAGATGGATGAATTACATCGCTTCCATACAAACTCGGCCCCGCGGAGCCGACTACGCTCGCACCCTGAGGAGTCGATCCCTTCCCATGCTGCCTACAATCCTAAATCTTACTGGGCTTGGCAGGCTCCATCCCCAAAATCACTATCAACCCGGGACTTACAAAGGAGGGACCTGGAGCCGACAGGTGAAGCCTCTCAACCCAAGGAACCTATCTAGTGTGGCATCAGCAGCCCTCGAGTCTAGGCCCCGCCCTCTCCCCACGCTAGCATGCAGTCCACACGGCTGTTCAGATGAGTAACAGAGCAACTACCTAACACAGCAGGCACCCGAGAGACGCCGGTGGAATGAGTAATACATTCGCGCATATATATTCATACATGCTTTTCATTTTCAGTCCACAACTTTCTAGAGAGAATTGAATATTTAACATCAAAGACCAAACCCACTCAACAACACAGTGCCATTGAAGAATTTCTCACATACCACAGCTTCACAAAGGATGTGAATGCTATTTAACCGAGCTGCAAGTAGTGGCCAGAGGAGCCGTGTGGGGGCAGCCCCTCGGTGGCCCCAGAGGGAGATAAAGAAGCGGGACGGCAACAGGAAGGGCCCCTCGGCCAACAGTGCCGCACCACGAGTCACCAACGCGCAGCCCCATCCCTGCCCGGCCACTGGGGCATGAAGGAAGAAGCCCAGGGGCCAGCGTGTGACTAGAAGACAGGGAGGCTGGGCCCACGAAGGCAGGCACGGGGCACAGGTCCAGCTCAACAGCCCTTGGGTCTGTTCGCCAGCAAGCCTCTGAGGGGCCTGTGAGGCCCCGAAAGGGTCAGGAGCAGGAGGTGGAGGGGAAGGGGCCACCCGAGAACAGGAGCAGCAGCAACAGAAGGAAAAAGGAATGACAGAGGCGGTGACTCCACGGAAGCTGACCACACAGTCATGAAGGAATGGAGAAACTCTGCCCAGCTCCTCCTCACCAAAAAGGTCCAGGGTGAGGCCACTGGATAGCCCTCCACACACATCCAGGGGGCCACAGCAGCCAGCAGCCACCGGACCCGTCCCTGCCACCACACGGTGTCCTCTACAGCCCAGGGAACAGGCAGTGCAGTGCCCCAGGAGCACACACCCTGGACAGAGGGAGTCAAGGCAGGCACCGCCCAGAGCAGGGGGCAGTCGCACTGCAGAACGAGAGAGACAGACAGAGAGAGAGAGACAGAGAGAGAGAGACAGAGACAGAGGGAGGGAGAGGGAGGGGGGGAGAGAGAGGAAGCCCGTGTGACTGTGTGTGTAGGAAGACTAGGCAGTGCAGCACTCCCACCATTTAACAAGGCCCCTCACTTTCAGAGGGCTTGTCTCACACATGCACGCATGCACACACACAAACACACTCTCAAGCCTAAATCTACTCATACGCATGAATGCGATACTTCCCTTGGCAGCCTAAGTGCTGGAGAAAACCAATTTGGCAAATAGGACATACCCAGCTTCACCCAGGGAGGACGCCAAGGGGAGCCCAAGTCCTCTCGGCACAACAAGTTCCTGGGCTGTGTGGAACATGAAACAGGCTGCTGCAGGGACAGAGATCTGAGCAGGCCGGAGCCCCTGACTCGGTTCCACAGCAGAAGGCTCCATGAGGCCGCATCTCTGAGCTGTACCTGAGATAGACTGAGTTCTGCCTGAGCACAGCCTCGGGACAGACACGGAATGTACTACGGGGCAAATCAGTAGCACCAAACAGGCACAGCAGGAGGTGGCAAGGCCGTCAGTTAGCAAACAAACAGTGCTGAAGCACTTGCCACGTAAGTGCCCTTTCACAGGCAACCCAACGACCCAGCAATTACCTTCTTCCCCTCCTCCAAGTCAGGGCAGAGGGCCTCCACCCACCCAGACTCCGGGACGCTCTGCACCAGCCTGGGTAGTAATGCACTTTAAAAGAGCACGCGTGTACGACTTTGAGGAAAAATGGAGAATTCTGATTTCTTATTGACTGAAGAAAGCTATCGGTCAGTCCAAATTCTTCAGATTGAACTCTGCTTGATGTCCGCTGTCATCCCACTAACATGTAAATAAAGGACAGCCAGCTCAAGCATTGAACAAAAGAGACCTTTAACGCAGCAAGCAGGCTAAAACAGCGAAAAGCGGGTGTCCTGTGGCAGTGTGTGACACTACACACAAAGCCTGGCTCTGCCACTAAAGGCACATGCTTTTAGGCCATTGCTCCTGAGGCCCGCCCCTCAGAGAATCCCAGGGAGACCTGCAGACCCCAGAGGCCACCACCACTATAGCAAACCCCAGACGGGTGTGGCATCCAACCCCTTCCCCCACTCCACTGCCACAAGCCTGACCACCACCACCTTGTGCCTGGTCCACAGTGACAGTCTCCTGGCTGGTCTTCCTGCTAATACCCCCACACCCCGCATCCTGCTGAGCAGCAGAGATTGCTGCTGAAAATGTCAGGTCACACCGTCCATCCCCCGTGGCTTCCCAAGACCCTGATGAGACAACGCACTCCTGAGCATGGCTTCAGGTGCGTGCCCAGCCACTCCCTGCTCTCTGGCCTCCTCACCAGCACTGGCTGCTCTCTCACCAGGCCCAGCCACTCTGCAGCTGTCTTGGGGCCTTTGCACTGCTGCTCTTTCCACCTGGAATCCCCATCTCCCAAACTTCCCACGATGTTCCACCCAAGGTCTTAGTTCACATGCATCTCCTCAGAGACAAGCTCCTCTACCACCTCCCCACCCAGAGCAGCAGCTCCTCCACCGCACCAGCCTGGCTCTGGCCTGCGGCTCTCGCCCAGTTCAAGATGGGTCCCTGGGAAGGGTTTCCTCCACACACTTTACTGTGGCACCCTCAGTCCTGCACGGCCAGCACAGAGGAGGACTGGGAAGCTCTTTGTGGCTGAATGGAGGTGCGGACGGTGGAGGCGCGGACGGTGGAGGCGCGGACGGTGGAGGCGTGGATGGTGCAGCTGCTCCCTGGTGCCCTGCATGTGAGCCCCTCCCTTCCTCCCTTCTCCAGGTTTTGTGCCACTGGCAGGGCCTGGGCTCATTCTGGGGGTCTGTGGGGACAGATAATGAATGCCATGGGTGCCTGCCTGGGTTTGTGATCAGCCTCTCCCATCTGTTTCCTCTACCAGGCAATGCTGCAGCCTGGCACTTCAAACATCAACCTCAGGGCCCCCACTGTCTGAGTGGAAAAACGCACAGAGAGGAAGGGGCAGAAGTAACTCCATCGAAAGGGACAGGGAAGATAGGAGCACTTGGTGAAGGGAGACTGCAGAGAGGTGACGGGAAGAGAGGGGGGTGAAAGCTGAGGCGGGAGGAGGAGAGGAGCCTTCTATGCAGAGAAAAGAGCATGTGTGCACACACGGAGAAGAACACACGCACACACACAAGAGCGCACACACGTGGAGAAGAGCACACACACAGAAGAGCACACACACGTGGAGAAGAGCACATGCACACAGAGAAGAGCACACACACATGTGAAGAGCA
>NC_045452.1:28877477-28887585 GCF_002776525.5 Piliocolobus tephrosceles | reverse complement strand
GAAGAGCACATGCACACAGAGAAGAGCACACACACATGTGAAGAGCACACACACATGTGAAGAGCACATACACATGTGAAGAGCACACACGTGAAGAGCACATGCACACAGAGAAGAGCACACACAGAGAAGAGCACACACACATGTGAAGAGCACACACACAGAAGAGCACACACACAGAAGAGCACACACACGTGAAGAGCGCACACACACGGAGAAGAGCGCAGAGAAAATCCCGTGTACACACACACAGAAGAGTGTAAGGGCATCAATCCACACCCACAGAGAAAAGCTCATGTGCACATGCAGAGAGCGCACACACACACGAAAAGCTCATGCGCACATATACACAGGGAGGCAAGAGCCCGTGTACACACACAGAGGCACATGCGCACACACACAAAAAAGAACACACACACACAGCCACAGGCCAGTGAAATAGCTCAGGGTCTATCTGGGAACTACATGTGGCTGAGAAACGGAGTGAGCAGCCTTTCCTTAGTGACTTGCTCGTAGGTGGAGAGCTGTTTCTTTTCTCCCTGGAAAGCCTTCCTATTTCCAATAAGCCCAGCATCTGGGATGGAGAGGCCCTGCCAGACAAAACCCACGGTGTGTGCTCCTGCATCTGCCATCAGTGCTGAGTCCCTGCTACTAAGAGAAGGCCTGAGCACGTTTCCTGCCTGCAAGCTGTGTCCAGGCCCACCGTCCCCACTGTAGAAGACAGCGGCACCCAGGCAGCTCACCTATCCTAAACGCACACCAGCCTCGCCAATTAAATCACTGCCACAAACCGCGCAGAGCCATGCAGCCCCTCCCCAACATTTATTCTGGGCAGGCTCTCCTTGCTCTCCGTGTAATTATGGATCTAAACTCACCTTCTGGCTGCTTAGCTCCCTCCAACGATAGCTATTAATTTAGAAAGTAAGAAAACATATATGATTTACATTTCTTTGGGTAGCAGCAGGGAAGAAAAGGTAAATTACTTGCTTGAATATCCTGCAGCTGCCCTTTCTCCCATCACTGCTGTGCTGGGGGCACACCAAGAACCAAGATGGCTCCATCCTCGACTAAGCCAAACGCAGGTCACGGGTCGCAGGTTGCAGGTCCCAGGCGCCCCGCACGTGGCTGAAAGGCTAATGTGAGCCTCACCTGCCTGCAAATCATCCTAGCTCAACCTACCCCAGCAGCAGGACCCCCCACCAACCCACCAGAAAAGTGCAAAAGCACCAGCCATCCCACCAACGCAGCAGACAGAAACCGATCTCTTAAAATGCTACCACAGATCAGCCTTGTCTAGACTCTGAAGAGGAAAATCCCCACCACCTACGACAATGGAAACAAGTTTCCATAAACAGAGAATGCCTGGGACACTGGAAAGTCATGACCCCAGAAGGATGGTCTGATTCCTGCCTGCCCACAGGATGTGGAACAACCTGCGGGAAACCAGCAAGGCAGGGGGAAGCTCGGCCCCCAGGTTCAGGACATCTCTGGCCATGCCCCAGAGGCTCCCTTGGCCCCAATCTCTAGGACCTCTGGCCCTCGAGTGTCCGCCTTGAGACCCCCACTCAGCTCAGTCCCCAGAGACCCTGCCTGTCCCCCACCTGCCAGCCAACTGTAGGCTCCTCTTCCGGTGCCCACCCCGTGCCCTCCTTCCCAGGGCCGGCTGCAGGGCTGGAAGCTAAGAATGCTGGCCCAGGGGGTGGCTACTCAGGACACCCTGCACGGACCCAAATCAATCCGCTGCTTTACCAACTTGTTCACGAAAAGACTCTGAGCAGAGGCGACAGTCACAGATCCCGAGCTCCTCTTCATGCTGGCAAGCTGTGAGGCCAACTGACAGGATGACTGTCTCCATCAGAAAGGACAGAGGCCTTCTCCAGGCCCGGGCTTCCCTTTCCTTGCAGCTGCTGTTGTTCTCATTGACTCATTCCTTTTACCTTTTGTCTTAAATCACTTCATACGAGTTATGCCAGTGTTTTGAAATGGCAAAAACTAGTTCTAATCCCAAAGTAATTTAGTATCATTTTATAAACTCCTTCCCAAATCACCTGATTTGTACTGTGGCACCTGAGGGTCCCCACCGTCCCCCTCAGAAAGCTGCAGAGGCTTTAAAACATTTTCTCGGCCAGGCGCGGTGGCTCACGCCTGTAATCCCACCACTTTGGGAGGCCAAGGCGGGCAGATCACCTGAGGTCAGGAGTTCAAGACCAGCCTGACCAACATGGAGAAACCCCGTCTCTACTAAAAATACAAAATTAGCCAGGTGTAGTGGTGCTGCCTGTAATTCCAGCTACTCCGGAGGATGATACAGGAGAATGGCTTGAACTCGGGAGGCAGAGGCTGCTGTGTGCCAAGATCACGCCATTGCACTCCAGCCTGGGCAACAAGAGTGAAAATCCGTCTCAAAAAATAAATAAATAAAAATAAAAATATAAAAATTCTCATCCTAGTCACCAGCAAGCAAGCCAGGAAAGCACTCACAGCTGAGAGCGCATTCAGAAGGTATTGCCAAGGGTTACCCTGAAATTATCTTGCCGCGTGATTTTCACCACAATGAGCTCGCCACATAGCAGATATCACTGAAAGCCTGTTGGAAGAAAAAGAGGTCCCATCCCCAACACCAAGGGACACATGCTGTGAGACTTTGAAGCCCTGCATCAAATAATCGTACCTTCCCCCCTCCCCCAAAAAACCTGCATTTAGCTAGTTCCAAGCTTTTGCTCTCAGACTGGTAAATATATACATATATATACTTTTTAAATTTAGATATGTGTATATATACACACACACATATACACATACATACATATATATATATGACAGATTTCATATCATTTTTCCAAATAAGCATTTTCAAAGTCTACAGGGTGACACTTAAAAGGGCTTGGGTAAAAGTTAAGCACGCCACCTCCCTTGAAGGTGCATCCACGGGCGGCAGGGCCCTTAGCAGCAGCCAGGCAAGCTCTGAGCAACTGATGCTTTTCCCGGTTTGCTGGGAGTTTCTGCCACCCCTCAATCCCAACCACTACCCAGTGCCTCCACTGCTGCCTTAGACAGTCTCAGCCAGAAAAGAAGTCAGGTAAGAATCTCTTCAAGGAAATTCCTTTCCTCCCCGCTGCACTGGGGCCATCTCACAGCAGCGGCCCAGATAAAAGGAAACACGCTCCTGTGTGCTGCTTCTTATTGCTGGGGCAGGCACAGGAAGACCCGGCAGCTGCAGAACATTGAGGGGGCCTCTCAGACTCCCCACGCCGCCAGACAGGGCCCAATTCCTCACAACTCCCTCAGGACCTTGCTGGCCCCTCTAGACTCACACTCAGAGCAGTGACCAGAGGCAAGAGCTAGGGTGGAAGTCCACTACAGCGAAACAGGAAGAGCCGACAAGTCCCCAAACTCAAGCGGCAAAAGCCAGAGGTACAGAGTCAAGAATCTCAGAGAAGAGGCCTAGCCAGCCGGAGCAGCCATCAGGGTGGGGAGGGCACACAGACTGGCTCGATGCAGGGAGAGGGCCTGGTCCACAGCTTCCCCGAGTACAGCAACCCCTGCAGGCTGAACCTTGCTCTGCTACCATCCTGTGGGTTCTCGAAGGGGAGCCCATTCGCCTGCAGCCTGGGATGGCTGGGCCACTGAGCTTCACCTTGGCCCCTGGCCCCAGGCACTCACCAGGCCACGGTCTGTGCACCCTGCAGGGCATGAGGCTGGGTTGCAGAGTCCCCTGCAGAAAGAGATCCACAGACACACCAGGCGCACCAGGGAGGGGTCCGCGGCCCAACCGGGCCAGGAAATAAAAGAAATCACAGAGCAGGGAAGTGAGGCACCCCCAGCAATTCAGTATGACCCTCCAGAGTCAAGTGCCCCAGTCTCCCCTGGCCCACCAGACACAAATGCATATCTGATTGTTCAGCAGCCCCACTGTGTCTAGGTGATCTTATGTAACATGCAGACTCCCTGCATCTTCCCTCTGCTCCATTTGTCTATGTCATTTTACGTTTAAAAAAAAAAAATGTGACCAGGCGGGGTGGCTCAAGCCTGTAATCCCAGCACTTTGGGAGGCCGAGACGGGCGGATCACGAGGTCTGGAGTTTGAGACCATCCTGGCTAACACGGTGAAACCCCGTCTCTACTAAAAAAATACAAAAAACTAGCCGGGCAAAGTGGCGGGCACCTGTAGTCCCAGCTGCTTGGGAGGCTGAGGCAGGAGAATGGCGTGAACCCGGGAGGAGGAGCTTGCAGTGAGCTGAGATCCGGCCACTGCACTCCAGCCTGGGCGACAGAGTGAGACTCTGTCTCAAAAACAAAACAAAAAAAATGCAGAGTCACTGAGCCAGACAAAGGCATGAATGACTGTTTTTCTCTATCTCCCTCTTACATGAAAATTGTGCACTTCTCAATATCCGGCCCTGTCCCCTTTAAATTTGGAGCCCTGAAAATCATCTTGGGAGAAAGACATAGACCTGTCTCTCAGGTGTGCTTCCTTAACTTTGGCAAATAAACCTCCTAAAATGATGGAGAGTTGTCTCATCATTTTTCTCAATTGACAGGGGAAGCTTTCCAAACCAACAGCTCAAGGCCCACAGGGGTCAGAGACAAAAGGACCAATTGCCAATTGCTACCACTAGCAGTGACTCAGGGTCCACACTCTGAGACCAAGGGGCCTGAGAGGTCAGCCGTACAAAGAATGTGGCAAGTGGTAGGAAAAAATAAATAAGAATAAACCAAAGATCCTGTGGCAGGCTCTATTTCCCATTTTAAAAATCATAAGTAAAAAGGAGGCTATAATAATTTCATTTTCCAGGTATGATAAGCACAATTACTAAAAAGGACAATCAAAGAGAAGCGTCTCAAAATGACTACTTCCGTTGGATACTAATTTTCTCTTTTTGTATTCTACAATCTATAAGTACTTTTGCTTTAACAATCCTGAGTTGTTTTTTAACAGATTTACTGCACAGACAAGAAATGTCAAAGTTTAAAAGTGCGTTTACTGAAGCAATCAACATGCAAAACAAAATATTTCAAACAACAAAATTCAGCTTTAAAGAGATAACATTTACTATAACAAGAAAAAATGTGATAACTAAGAATAAATCTAATAAAACATGTGAGGCAGGAGAATAGGGTCTGGAGGCAGAGGTAACCTAAGGTCAATTCACACTAGTTTCCTAGAACTAAATTAAAAAAAACTTTCCATGCCCAGGTAACAAAAGGACCAGAGGCTACTCCCTTCACAACCCACCCTTTTTCTGCATGGCAGATGAAATACTGAAAGTACCTCTGATTGGTCCCCTCCGGCAACCAATCAGACTGGTCCCAGGCCAAGTCTTCATCTGCATAGATGTGTAACTTTGTGACTTCAGCCTCCGATTCATCACTTTCTACAACCAATCAGACGTTTGCATAGAGTGGTTTATAACTTCACTTCAGCCTCTCATTGGTCACTTTCTGCAACCAATCAGACTGATTGCGGCCACGACTTCATTTACATAGGGTGTATACCAAGTAACCAATGGGAAACCTCTAGAGGGATTTAAACAACAGAAAATTCAGTTACCAGGCCCTTGAGCTGCTTGCTCAGGTCCACTACTGACTGAGGAGTGTGTTTTCATTTTCAATAACTCTCTGCTTTTGTTGCTTCATTCTTTCCTTGCTTTATTTGTGCATTTTGTCCAATTCTTTATTCAAAGCATCAAGAACCTGGACACCCTCCATCGGTGGGTAACACATTGTACAAGGCCCTTCATGGGGAAAACTCAAAAGCTTCACTGAAAAGCATTAAAAATGACTTTTAAAAGAGGAACTAGCACATTCACGAAAATAAATATTTAATTTCATAAAGCTATCCATTCTCCCAAACTAAAAATTGTCTTTTCTGACCCCTAACTTTCCATGCAATAGAAAGATTCCATGCAATTCCAGTCATAAACCAAACAGACCTAAAAAACAAAAACCAAGTGAAAGACCTTGGCAAACTGACTCTGAGACGTGTGTGGAAGAGCAAGGGGTGGGACTGGCCATCCACGGTGAAGAGGAAACTACGGGGTGGTGTGCACGTCCACCAGGTAGGAGGGCGTCATGAAGCTAAATTACTTGCGAGGTGCAATATGAAGGGAAGACTACCTAAATACTGGGACAAAAAAACAACACAACACAGATCTGTATGAATGTGGTAATGACGGAAAACAGGAGTGACATCACAAATACGGGAGACGAGCTGGACCCAACAACAGTATGGGGCCTGCCGCTGTCCCAGGAGGAAATTAAACAGACTCCTACCTCCCATCACACAGCCATCAACTGCAGATGAACTGAACACGGAGGCGTGAAAAGCAAAACTTTTGGATGAAAATCTGGGCAGACACCTTCATGTGTAGAAAAAAGTTCTTGAGATAAAAGCGCGAACCAGTGCTCACCATAAGAGACTGCTAAGTTCAACCACACTAAAGCTAACAACTTCTGATCATCAAGATCCACCAGGAAAAAAGGAAGAGAAAAGCTGCAGGGGGCAGAAGATCTTTGCAACATACAAACTGACAAAGAATCAGAATTCTTACCATGTAAAGATCAACAACTAATGAAAGAGTGAATCAACAAACCAAAAGAAAAATGGGCAAAAGGCAGGAACATTTTGCCGAAGGGGGAAGACAGAAGACATCCGTAAATATACAGAGATGCTTAACTCCGAGAGTAACCAGAGAAACAAACGTGAGGACTCCAGGAGGAATATCCACCAGAGCAACAAAAACGAGACGTCCGCAGCATGAAGAACTGGCAAGGAAGTGCAGCGCGCGGAGGGAACGCTCACACGCTGCAGAAGGGAGCTGCATTGTTAGAGGCCATCTGGGAAGTGTGTGGACATTATCTTGAAGGTACAACAGGCACACACCACACCCAATGATGCAATAATTGTACTGCTTTGTAAACACCTTAGAGAAATCTTACCTGTGGGCACCTGCATAAATGTACGTGAAGGCTCCAGATAACACCCTTCCTAACAGCAGAACTTCAGAAACAACCCAAATGTCCAACAGGAAGAAGGCGAAGGAGAGTGTGGAATATTTAAATAACAAACTATTATGCAACTAGATACAACAGATTCGCTGAATCTTAGAAAACAATGAGAGAGGCCAGGCGCCGTCGCTCACACCTGTAATCCCAGCATTTTGGGAGGCCAAGGAGGGCAGAGCACTTGAGATCAGGAGTTCGAGACCAGCCTGGCCAACACAGCAAATCCCCATCTCTATAGAAAATACAAAAATTAGTCAGGTATGGTGGTGGGTGCCTGTAATCCCAGCCCAGGGAGGCTGAGGCAAAAGAATCACCTGAACCCAGAAGGTGGAGGCTGCAGTGAGCTGAGATCACACCACTGCACTCCAGCCTGCGAGACAGAGCAAGCCTCTGTCTCTAAATAAATAAAGGAAAAAAACAAGAGGCAGAGACCAGACTACACAAAGAGTGATGCAGGCTCCAAAAGACCCAAATTAAATGAACACATTGTGTTCCTACTGTCCCATGAATGAAAGTCACAAAGAATCGAAAACATAAAAGGCAAGAAAGCGTCATCCAGGAAGGGGGTTGCAGGGGGTCGGGGATACATAAGCAGCCTCAGTGCGCTGGGTCAGGCCTGAGGTCATGGCCATGCGTGTCGCTGGGCAGCACTGGGGCATTCTGGTTCCTCAATCTGGTGGTGGAACATGAGTGCATACATCCACACATGTGTATTACATACACTGTTTGCTGTGTGTCAATATTATACAGTAAAACCATTCAAAGAACAAATAAGACTCCTGTCAGCAACTGTGTCCACAAGGGCCAGACGCACCGGCAGTTCACCACAGCAACCTTGCTTCTGGGTGAAGCACCTCCGGCTGCACCCACTGTCTGGTTAGCACAGCAGGCATCAGCCACTCCCAACAAGGGGAACTGCCCCACGGCAAGAGCGTCTTACCTCCGTCACCTTGGGCTGCAGGATCAACGCTTCAGGGCTCATGCGAGGGATGTCTATGTGGATCTGGAGAAGCAGGAGAAACAGACATTTATGTTACGTGACAACAAACATCATTGCAAGCGTTGTGATGAAAACCGCAACACTGAGGGAAGTCCTTCCCTTGTCTCTACCCTGCTCTCTCCTTGAGGATTCTTGTTCTCTCTGTTACCGCCTTCTCCCCTGAAGGAGGCATCCAAAGTCTGTTCTCTCTGAACAGCTTGCCCAGTCCTAGGCAACAGGCTTGCTTAACACTGACCCCATCCAGCAGCCCCTGCGGCGTGATGAGGAACAGAGCAGGCCTCGGCCGCTTAGTACATCAGCCACAGCAATTAGTAAACATCGATTTTCAGCCTCTGACACAGAGAGCAATTCAAGTACATCAATAGTTTACACGTTTTCAGCTGTGACAGCTTCTTCTTGGACAGAGGCCACATTTTTCTCCACTTTATGAAGTCCTGGGGGAATCTAGAACATTTTTCAAAGGAAGCATTTGAGAGTCTCTATTAGTGTCGGCTGGTTCCTGCTTGGCCACCATCTGACAGGAGAGTCATAATAAAGTCCCCAACACTGCAGAGGAGGACACTTGTGGCTTCCAGAAGCAACCAAACAAGAGTGTTGTGAGCTTGGGCTGGCATCACAGGCGGGCTCCCAGCATCCCACGTGAACATCTCACACCAGCCCACGCTCCCGTTAATCCAGGACAACGGCACCAATGGGCTGAGGGAAGACAGGCAAATTTTAATGCCAAGGGAGATGCTAGGATTGCGTTTCATTTCACCCCATCCTTGCACATCTCCACAGAGGACTCTAACACCCAGGAGGCTGGGACACCGTCACTCTGCCACTTACCACACTGTGGCCAGGCCTCAGTTTCCCTGTCTACAAAATGTCTGCTCCAAGTATCTCAAAAGGTTACTGGTGAACATCAAGTAAGACTGGTGAACATCAAGTAAGACTGGTGAACATCAAGGCAGTGCTGCCGAGGAGGAGGAAGGGGAGGAAGAGCAGGAGGAGGAGGAGGACGAGAAGGAGGAGGCAGAAGCAGCACTACTCTATCCAGACAGGCAGGGCCAAAGGACTGCAGCTGGCCCCATGCAGGAGCCCAGGTGCCGGCAGGGACAAGGGCCCAGGTCTCTTGTCAGGGTGTCCCAGAGGCCTAACTGCTCTCCCATACATTTACGCTTGTGTGGACACACATCTGTCCCGGCATGAGCAGCGGAAGCTCCTGCAGGGCATGAACCAGGCCTGAGCCACCTCTGCACGAACAGGGCCAGCACAGCCCCCCTTAGAAAGGAGCACCTGCCACACATTTATTAAGCAGACGAGGCAGCACCCACCAGACCCGACCCCTGCCATCATCCTCATTGTCAGGAGAGGCTCCAATGTTAGACAGGCGGTCCTCCACAAGGCTGGGCAGGTGGGGCTCTGTGCATCCCTCCTTCCATCCCACCGGCCTCCCATCATACACAGAACTGGGCAAGTCAGAAAAAGGCCACAAGAGAGCTGACTGAGGGAGGAACAGACAGACCAGATGAACATTTAACCCTGAATCCACGTGACTCTGACATAACATCTTCAGCAGAGGAGTGAGCACATAAAAATCAAATGAAGAAAGGATGGAAAGCGAGTGGGGAACCTGCCGAGACCACCCTCCTCCTGTTGCCTCCACCAGTGTGCAGGGGCGGCACTGCCCACTGCGGGTCAGAGGACCGGTCGGGCTCAGTCCACAGGTCAAACGCCTGTGGTTGTAAAGGAGAAAGTGGATGTAAAGGAGAAACCAGGGTCTCCAAACCCCCATCGGGCCCAGCTCTGCCTGAAATGGCGATGGCGAGAACGCAGAAGGCACAGTTCCAAGAGGCCTCAAACCATCAGGCAGACAGGAAAAACTACCACGTTGCCGCATGCATGGCTCATCTGTATTAATGTAGAAATAGTCTGGGAATTCACAATAATCTGGAATCTTTTTATTACCTATCACAGTAACTAAATAAAGATGTATGCAACCTGTTCGTAATTAACTTTCTCTTCAAAAACTCATAACAGAATTCTGCTTGGTAAAACTCGCAGATAGATGCTAGTGTCATCCTTTTGAAATCTTTTCTGAAATTAAAATGCATTTAAAAA
>NC_045452.1:28866309-28877377 GCF_002776525.5 Piliocolobus tephrosceles | reverse complement strand
AAAAAACTAGCCGGGCGAGGTGGCGGGCGCCTGTAGTCCCAGCTACTTGGGAGGCTGAGGCAGGAGACTGGCGTAAACCCGGGGGGCGGAGCTTGCAGTGAGCTGAGGTTCGGCCACTGCACTCCAGCCTGGGCAACAGAGCAAGACTCCGTCTCAAAAAAAAAAAAAAAAATGGGTTCAAAATAGTGCCAAATTTATCAATTTCCTAAAACCAGTGGAGTGTCAAAGGACGCCAGGTAAGCTACTATTTCCTTAAGCCAATCCAGAGTAATCTGTGCATCAAATCAGTTTCCCAGAGTAACTGAGTGGCGGCCCAGTGAGGCCCAGGGGCCCTGGTGTGAGACAGAAGGCAAGACGGGCCACGGGCAGCTCTGGCTTGGAAGGAAATGGAAGTGGCCGCTTTGCCACAGCCTCACTCCTAAGTCACTTTTCCTCCTGCAGCCTTGTGTTCCATCCATCTTGGAAGATGCTGTCCAGGAAGGCATTTAACTTAAAGAATCTTTGATTACGTAACAGAGGTAAGGTGTATATTTGGCCTTTTTTTTTTTTTTTAAACAGATAAAACCAACTACCAAAGAGCTGTGGCTATCCCACGTCTGAGAGAGAAAACGTGGCAAAGCTCCTTCACCTAGAAGCAGGGTGTGCAGAGGGAAACATTCCTGCCGTGCATCAGGAAACCCAGAAGCTGATTTCAGATAGCTAAGACAAGGATGCCAATAAAGAGCTACCATTTTGACCTTTCACATATTACAAAGAGAGTGAGAACTATAAAGTCCTCAAAGAGCTATTCTAACGGCAAATTCTGAGTGTAGCGTGAATCATAAATCAATTTTAAGTATTTTCCCATTATGTACATCATCTGTCAAATGACTATTTAAGAAACCATCATTAGACACACTTTATATTAAACTAAATCGCAAAACGGTAACTTGGCTACACCTTCTGCTATGGTCTGGAGTGTGTCCCCTGCAAAACGAAGCTGATGAACACAGCTTTCCTGGGCTGGTATCACATCCCTAGCCGGACCAAAGAGCCCAGCGCCAGGGAAGTCCCAAGCAGCCTCTCTGTCCCCGTGCCATCCAGCTAAATGCCTGGGCTGGGCCTTCAGGAATGGCCTTTGATTGGCTGGGCCTTCAGGAATGGCCTTTGATTACCGACAGCAGCTCCCTGTGATACGAACTCCCACCATCACACCAAGGCTGGTCTCAGGAATCCAAGGCATTTATTTTGTAACCTCAATTTAAAATACTCTTTTTACTTTTGTAGAGGGAACTGAAGACAAGCAAGATAGTACTAACAGAGGAAATTTGCCATTATTTGTTTTAAAATTGACTTATTAGAAAATAGAACTCTGGGAGCTAATCAGGGACCTGCATCTTTAACTCTGACCAACTCCACATGGTTTGGATAAAACATTTCCTCCTATAAATCACACCAAAGCAAAGTACTTCAGGCAACATACGAAAAAGAGAAAGGATTCCCACCTGCCTGTATGTGTCCTGGTGAACTTCGTCGTTCCTAGAATCGTAATAGTGCTCAATAAATGCAAAATATTCTTTCTGTTTTCTCTGGAGAGTGGCTGGTCTCCGGTCTACGTTGGCAGGAAGGTAACCCTGGGTGAGAAATAAAAAAACAAAAAATATACATGGTTATATAATTCATGGAGTCCCTGTTAGACGTGAGAAATAAAAAGGCTTGCATCCTACCTGAGCTTGGCATTCTGAAATCTGACACCAAGAGGAGCACAAATTGGAAAAAAGAAGCACACAGAGAAGTTCAGTCAGCTCCACACAACACAAGCACCACTCCCGATAGCACTTAGGAAGGGGCCTGCGCTTGCGTCCCCAGCCTCCCGGTGCAGGCTCTCTCCACTCAGCCAGACAAGAGTCCCACAGGCTCTGCTGCAGGTGGGCCCAAGGTTCTTCTACAGCAGGGCTGAAAGATTAAACAAGCCCTTCTCTAGACGTCTCATACACCAGAAAGGATTCCAAAGTCTGAACAGTCTAACAGCAACCATGCACACACACACATACACATGTATACATGCATGCACATATACACATACGTGTGTATGTACTGTCACTTATGCAAATGTGCCATCTTCAAAGACTCATGGGCCTGTGGCAGCTGCAGCACCAGTACGTAAAGGGGACCTGAAGTCAGAAAGGGCCAGGCAGCACAAGGAGGTCATGAAGAGCCTGATTCCTGGGCCAGACTGCCCAGGATTTCATGTTTTCTGTTGCCTTATTTCTACTTTTTAACTTGACATTATTGACAATATATAGTTGTCCCTAAGTATGGGGATTTTGGAATACCAAAATTCTTAGCTTCGCAAGACCCTTATATAAAATGCTGCAGTATTTGCATGTAACCTATGCACATCTGCCTGAATAAATAATCTCTAGATGACTTATGACACCTGACACAAGGTAAATGCTATGTAAGTAATTGTTATAATACTGTTGTTTTTTATTTATATTATCTTTTGTTGCACTGTTACTTTTTTTTTTTTTTTTTGAGACAGAGTCTCGCTCTGTCACCAGGCTGGAGTGCAGCAGCATGATCTTGGTTCCCCACAACCTCCGCCTCCCAGGTTCAAGTGATTCTCCTGCCTCAGCCTCCTGAGTAGCTGGGATTACAGGCACCCACCACTACGCCTGGCTAATTTTTGTATTTTTAGTAGAGACAGGGTTTCATCATGTTGTGCAGGATGGTCTCGATCTCTTGACCTCATTATTCACCTGCCTCGGCCTCCCAACGTGCTGGGATTACAGGCGTGAGCCACCACGCCCGGCGTTTTTTTTCCAAGTATGTTCGATGCACAATTAGTTGAATCTGCCGATGCAAAACCCCCAGATATAAATGGCCAATTCTAATTTATAAAATGAGATGCGCCCATTTTAAGCAATCAGTTTGGTGGCTTTTGACAAGGGCTTCCAGCTATGTAACTACTACTCCAAGGAAGATACACACTTCCATCCCCCGCCCCCATAGACTTCCCAGTACCCTCTGCAATGCATCCCAACCCTGGCCGGGGAGGCGCTCACCTCCTCACTGTGCATGGCTGAGGCTGCCCTAGGACTCCCCAGAAATGCAGTCACTCAGGACCTGCGCTTTGTGTGAGCTTTTCCTTCACTCAGCAGCACAGCGCCTTCTGAGACGGACCCAAGTCACATGAATCAGCTGTGATTTCCTTTTCCTAGCTGCGTCCCCTGAATGGATCCACCAGTTTGTTAAAGATTCACCTGTCAATGAGCATTTGGGTTGTTTCCAGTTTGGGGTTTGTTATATTCCTGCACAGGATTTTCGTGGGCATACGCTTCGGGTTTTCACGGTTAAATACCTAGGAGTCGAGTTACTGAGCCATAACATTGGGATATGCTTAGTTTTCTAAGAAACTCTTTTTCCAAAAAGAGCTCTTTTTCCAAAGAAATTACTTCACTTTACATTCTGACCAGCAATGTACGAGAATTCCAGATGCTACATAGCCCCAGCCTTCCCAACACTTGGTATTGTGAATCCAACTATCAGCCATGCTTTTGGGTGTGGTTTTAATTTCGTTTCCATAATGATTAATGATAAAGAAGAGATACTTCATGGAGCCATCGCATCTCTTCTTTAGCGAAGTATCTGTTCAAATCTTTGGCCCAGCTTTTACCCAGCTTTTGTGTCATCTTATTACTGAGCTTGATGAGCTCTGTACACACTCTAGATACAAATCTCTCTTTCCTTTGTATGTACTGTCATTCCTCTCCCTAGTCTATGGCTTGCTTTTATGTCTCAAACAGATAAGGTCTTAAAGTTTCATGAAGTCCAGTTGATAGTTTTTCTTTTATAATTAGTGTTCTTGTAAACATACAAGAACTACATAAAAAAGATTTTCGGCCAGACGCAGTGGCTCATGCCTATAATCCCAGCACTTTGGGAGGCCGAGGCGGGCAGATCACGAGGTCAGGAGTTCGAGGCCAGTCTGGCCATTATGGTGAAATCCCGTCTCTACTAAAAACACTAGCCAGGTGTGGTGATGCGTGCCTGTAATCCCAGCTACTCAGGAGGCTGTGGCAGGAGAATCACTTGAACCCAGGAGGGGGAAGTTACAGTGAGTCAGATCACGCCACTGCACTCCAGCCTGGGTGACAGAGCTAGACTCTGTCTCAAAAAAAAAAAGAAAAAGTTTTTCTCCTTGTTTTTTTTCCTAGCAGTCTTACTGCTGTGCCTGGCCGCCTCTTTCTCATCCCTCAAGTGATCACTTCTCCCATGAGGTCTGACCAGGCTGCTGGTCAATAGCCACTTTTCCCACGAGGCAGGGCTGGTCATCCAGCAGCATCTAGGAGGAAGTTCACTCAGGACCAGCCCCTCACGGTGCCAACCAGATGGCGGGCACACAAGCTTTCACTGGGTGAATCACATATGAACGAGTGACTGCATGAACAAATACATCCTGGATGGTGCTTTCTGCCTTTGAAAGTGCTTCCACATCTGTAGTAGACATCACTGTGTTAGCCAGCAAACAACTACTCATCCTTGCTGGAACAAGCCCTGAAGCTGCTCTGGGAGCCATATCTCCCTCTGCCCGACCCTTGCGGTCTGGATGAGGAGCCTCTTCCTTAAGGAGAGGTCTCCACTGGGCTAAGCTACACGGCTAAGCCATCCTCCAGCCACCATGACTGACAGTTCGGGGGTGGAGAGGTGGCCCAACACGGGGACAGGAGCCAAGCCAGGGCTTTTCTTGGCTGCTGCTGTGAACGAAAGTGAATGTGCGAAGTGTGGAGTTGCAGCAGCCACCCTCTGATGGGAGGGGACAATCACAAGCTGCAGGTCCATCAAGAAAAGCTGACCTGAAGGAGAGTGGGACTCAGAGAGTCCAGGCCTCGAGCATGAAGCCAGACTTCAGCTGTGTGGGCACTGGCCTTCCTTCCATTCTCAAGTTTCCACTGGCTTCTATTCTATATTATAAATTACACTCAGGCACACTCGTGTTAACACATTAGCATCACACCACTGAAACTTCTTTTTAATAAACGCTTACTGAAGTACAGCATTCTTATATAAAGGCGTACCCCAAAATCGTGTGTGAATTATCACAAACTGAACACACCTGTCAACACCACCCAGGTAAAAGCCAGACCATCACCGTCTTAGCAGGCCTCTCAGTCACCGTCCCTTACCTCCTCCCCTCCTAAGTGGCATTTTTTTCTGTCTGGCTGTTTGCATTCAGCATTACACTTGAAAACTAATTCACGTTATAACGCGTCACAGTAGTTCCTTCCTCCACTGCTGCGTAACACGGCTATGTATGAAATCCATTCTGTTAACACACATTTGTGCGGTTTCCAGTTTTTGCTTTAAAATTTCTTGAAGCTCCCTTTTACGGTACATGCTATGCACTTCTCTTAAGTGTATACCTGGGAGTGGGCCTGCTAGGTTTGCATACCTCTGAAAGACTTTGCTAAAGGATTTTCAAAGTGATTCTACTCCCGTCAGAAGTGTATGCAAATTCCCAATGTCCTACATCCTTGCCAACACTTGACACTGTGGAACCTTTCACATCAGCCTTTCAGATGGCTTTGCAGTGGTATCTATCAAGCTCCATTTCGTTTTCATCTGAATTTCCCAGGAGACAAAGGGATGCCGTTGGGTGTCTGCATCTGTGAAGTGTGAGTACAGATGTATTACTCTCTCCTATGAGGCCATCTGGCTCCTCCTTTCTGACTCACAGGCGTTCATATCTAGATAGTACACATGTGAGTCCTGCTGTAAACAGCCTCCTTCTGTGACTTGCCTTTTCACCCTATTCATGACGTCTTTGATGAAGAGAAGGTCCTAACTTTAACGTAGCCCAGTTTATGAATCTTCTATGACTGGTCCTTTCCCTTTAAAATCATGACCATATTCCCACTGTCATGAAGTCCTGTTCTACAACAGGAATCAGCAAACTAAGGCCCATCACCTATTTGTGTAAATAAAATGTTGCTGGAGAGGGCACAGCCCATCTGTTTATGTACTGTGTGTGGCTGCTTTTGCCCTATCGCAGCAGAGTGGAGGGGCTACAGGAGACCACACAGTCCACAGGCTCAAATATTCACTATCTAGGCCTTTACAGAAAACATCTGCCCATCCTGTTCTAAAACATCCATCTAGAAGGTGACACTGGCTTCCATCATACGCATTTCTATGTCACCTTTCCCCAATTTGTGAGTATTTTGATTATTTCTAATTGTCCAGTATTCTAAAACATACATCAGCTAACAATGTCAATTACTTCCTGAAGTAAACTTCCTACAGTGAACCTTTAGCTCAAAGGAATACCGGGTATCTTCAAGGTTCATAATGCGTGATTTCCAAGTAGCCCTGGCAGAAAGGGCAGTGGGTTACAACCCAACTCGAGGTTCATAATGTGTGATTTCCAAGTAGCCCTGGCAGAAAGGGCAGTGGGTCACAACCCAACAGCCTGGTTACACACATGTCAAACGCATCCCCAACCCAAGGGGAGGAGGTGCCTGAGGGAAGAACACTCTCTCCAGAAAACAATCCCTCGGTGAATTACGGTATTCTGGAGAGGGGCACAGAACAGTCCAGCTGCCAAGACGCACTCCAGAGGGAGACACTCAGAGTCCTCGTGATGGAGCAAAGGTGTGGCCATTATTCCCACCTGGCCTCTATTTTCCCATAAAATAAGGCAAAAGAGCGTATTGCTTTGCATGATTCTAACAATGACTGGCCAGGCGCGGTGGCTCACGCCTGTAATTCCAGCACTTTGGGAGGCCAAGGCGGGCAGATCACGAGGTCAGGAGATCAAAACCATCCTGGCTAACACGGTGAAACCCCATCTCTAATAAAAACACAAAAAATTAGCCGGGCGTGGTGGCGGGCGCTTGTAGTCCCAGCTACTTGGGAGGCTGAGGAAGGAGAATCGCGTGAACCTGGGAGGCGGAGCTTGCAGTGAGCCAAGATCGTGCCACTGCACTCCAGCCTGGGTGACAGAGCGAGACTCCGCCTCAAAAACAAAAACAAAAAAATTCTAACAATGACAAAAAGAATCACCAGCCCCAAGTATGCATGGAAGTGCCAGGCATGGTTCTGCAGTGCCTTCCGGGTGGTCAACGACCCACGCACCTGAGCACCTCCAGAATCAGGCCTCTTTCACTGGGATGTGCTGGTGGATTGCCAGACGCAGAGCTCCTTCTGTTGGGTACCCAGCCCTGTCCCCAGTGATGGGAAGGCATAAAATTACAAGGCCAGGGTGACGGCCATACCTGAGTGAAACCAGCTTCTACTTCAAGTTAAAGTCAGCTTCACAGATAACCCTCTCAGAGTCACGGGCTTCATCCAGACCCGTCTGCACCTCATTGTTATTTCAAGCCCGTCTGTCTCTTGGCACTAACAATTACAGAATATTACTTCTTTTTCTTTGTCCCAAAATTGCCATACCCGTAGGTGAACTAAGGAAGGGCTGGGTCCTCACCAGGCTTCGTGCTGCTTTAATCCCACTAATCACAGAAGGCCGTTACTGTCCCTGTCTGCAGACAAGGAGACAGGCTCAGGAAATGTGGTTAACATGCCCAGAGTCACACGGACACAAAGGCAAACTCAAGCCAAGCCCCAGCTCCTGACCTGAGGTCCCACACTGCTCAGGAGAGCCATGTGATCCCAAGTCTCCAAAGACCTGGGGACAAATCCGCAGGCTGAGAGCCGCCCACAGATACACACACAACAACATTCATTCACCCAGCCCCAGCCACTCTCCCACCCGCTGCTCAGCCCTGGATACAAAGACGCTGAAGACTAGCCAGGCTCATAGGGGATGTCCCATCAGTGGGTAGACACAGACCCCATGGTCCTTTCTCTACACTCTGGCCACAGAGACCCTGTGAAAATCCCATCATTTTAACACTACCACCCCGAAAAACTTCCAATTGCTTCTAATCATGCTCAGCATAAAAGCCCAAGCCCTGCCTAGGCTGACGGCTCCTGCGGGCCTGGCCCTTCCTGCTTCTCTGACCAAGAGGCCGACACTCATCACTCACTGTGGCCCCTCCCACTTTTACTATGCTGCTTAAATATTCCTTAAATGCTACACCTCTTCTGCCTCAGTGCCTCTCTCTGAATGTACCGTTCCTCTCCTGGGACCAATTTCATCTAGAACAGGGTCAGCAAACTGACCACCAGCCAATCTTGCCCACCGACTTTTGTAAATAAAGCGTTATGGTAACACAGCTGTGTGACTTCCTTTATACGGATTCCCTGTGGCTGCTCTGGGCCACGATGGCAGAGCTGAGCTGCAACAGACCACAGGGGTCACCAAGCCCAGGCTGTTGACTGGCTGCCCTTTCGAGGACAGCCACTGTCCGCTGCTCTCCGTCTGTGCAGGGCCGGCAGCCGCCTTTCCACAAGAGCACCCTCTCTCGGTCTCCACCTCCCCGGCTGCGGGAGGAGCCCACGGTACTGCTTCCTGTTACCTACCGTTCTCCCTCCTCGTCACCTGTGTCTGGTGCGCACTACTCCCCGATGGGGAACACAGTGAGGGAACGGGTAAGCCCTCTTCAAAGAATGAACCAGACAGAGATGCACCCCCAGGCGCCTGCACAGCTGCCTCCCAAGCTCCTCTAAGTCCTCGCTCAAAGTCAGCTCCTCACCCTGACCGCTACCCACCTACTTTAACAGCCCCTTCCCCTCCTCAGCCCTCACCATTGCATCAAGCTGATCCCAGGCCTTTCCCCACAGCACTCTTCACCTTCCACAGCACATCAAATCTACTTCTCAGTGTATTGTTTGTCTTCTCCCACCAAAATGTGAGGTCCACAAGGGCGGAATGTTCGTCCAAGGGCTTGGAACACTGTTTGCCCCACAACGGACCCTCAGTCCTTCCTCGCTGAGTGCACGAGTGATCACGACGTGCAGCAATTCTATCAGACCCAAAGAGGGCCACGGCCCTGAGACTCGGGGAAAAAGATGCATGCACTCACTTGGGACAAGTAAGGACGAGCATACACTTCTGGGTTTGGTTTTGATAGTGGAGAAGACAGAGGTGGGGAGAGACAGAGCACGGAGGACACAGGGAAATGTGTGCGGGTTGGCCCAGGGCAAGGTCGGAAACAGCCCGGCCAATGAAGCCATGTGCAGCAGCCAGGAAAGAAGGCCTGCGTGCCAGGAAAGGGGCTCGGCCTTCAACACAGGGCAGTGTGGGCCACCTGGGGTGGTCAGCGAGGCCATGGTGTAGGCAGCCTGACATCAACTGCATTCAGTGGCCACAAAGAGGGCTCTCAGAAATACTTTCCACTCCCCAAATTTTAAACTTAACTTGAAACACAAATTCGAAAAGGCAAGTACGTTATGATCGAAACACAGGCAATAAAAACACTACGTGAGCTCCTGACACTCCCGTCCCTAGAGGAAAACACATATATGCAAGTTGAGGCCTTTCAATCATTAAGCAAGACTAGAAATTATGCAAATGAAATACATTCAAGTATGCAATGAATTTTAAATGACAGAACTACAGAAAACTTAATTGCTGTATTAGCATGCTATAAAAACACTAATCATAAATGTAAAACAATGCATGCACATACTTACATCTAAATTGTCCCGGTGACACAAAAATCAAATTGTTCCCTCCCACCATGTTCATATGCAAACCTACCTCAATATACTGCAGAAAGAAAAGATAATACTGGAGCTTCACTCATCATTTTTAACCATTAGACTCACTAACGCAAATGTTCAATGTTTAATTAGTTTTTGTGCCATATTTCTGAAATACCTATTTTAAAAAGAGCCAGAAATATGATTCTCTATAGCAGTAATTTTTTAAAAGTTACTACCCTGCTTGCATAAAATGTAAACATTAAGTAGTATTACTTGTGGCTGAACGGTATGTGCTAGACTAGATGTTAGTTTTTCATAAAAGACAAGTCATGTTTCTCATCGTTCTTCATTGAAGTGGCACTGCCCACTCATCAATTAAAAATAAGGCTACTAGAATCATGTTAATTACAAATCATAAACACAATGAAAAAGAGTCATTAGTTTGCCAGACCCTGAAATAGGTTCCCATTCAAGCACAGCTTTGGTTATCTGCCTTTTTAAGCTGGACAAATGATAAATTCTCAATTCTGGGTGAAACTGTTAACCTCTGGATCCTGGATGGACTCTTGGACTGGGATGAACCCCTCCCATCTTACCCTACTCACCGGAGCCCTCCCAGACGACACGCTCCTGGCTCTCAGCGAGTCTCACTCAGCCTCTCTCCTCCCACGCGGGCCCTCCAACACCCCAGGTGGGCTCTCCTGCCCAGGTTCCTCAGCCCTGGTGTGTGCTGCCTGCAGTGGCAGGCATAGTGCATGACTTTCAATGACCTGCTTCCCAGGTGGCTCATGTATACCCCACCCTGTCCCACTGGAGCCTGAGTGTCCTAGAGCAGCTGTCTCCAACCCTGGGTACACGTGAGAACCCTCAAGAACCCAGGTAACAGGATTTCCAGAGCTCCCCAGGTGATACTAACATGTGACCAGAATGGAAACCCACAGGTGAAGAGGGCAGGCCTGAACCTCCCTACCCTCGCCTCCCATCCCCCGCCTAGCCGCAGGGTGGCACCCACTCTGTGGATGCATGGTTCTCAGCATGCCAGAGTCGGTCAACACCCTGGTGCCTAAGTCCACCCTAGAGATTCCAATTTGCTTCATGGGCCTGGACACAAGGATCGGGAAGAGCTCCCAGGAGAGCTGAACGGGAAGCCAGGATTAAACCCTGGGATTCAGGGAATGATAAAGAGGCATCCTTGATTGGGGAGACCCCTTCCCTGCTGAGGTCCCAATCCCCACCATTGTCCCAGATGTTCTTGTAACCCCAGCACCTGCAGAGGGCCTGGCTGAGGGCAGATGTGTGAGTAACACGTGCTGACTCGGGGATGGGTGACTGGCATCAGGTACTGTGCTCCCCAAATCTCTACTTTTACAGAAGGGCCAGAGCCATGGTGCAGCATGACTGCCTGGGGAGCTGGATGGCATCAGTGCTCACCAACACAGGGCACGGGAGCTGGATGGCATCAGTGCCCACCGACACAGGG
>NC_045452.1:28791580-28866299 GCF_002776525.5 Piliocolobus tephrosceles | reverse complement strand
TGCCCACCGACACAGGGCACGGGAGCTGGATGGCATCAGTGCCCACCAACACAGGGCACGGAGCACGGCAAATGCACAGTGAGCACTTGTTCCCAGAAAAAGAACCAACGCTTGCTCCCTACTCTAGTTGTGAGAGTCCTCTTACCCCACCCCTATAGCCTTTGGCCCCTCAACTCCCTTCCCTGTCGCTTCCCAGTTCTTCCTGTCCCAGCTCTAGTCCCCTCCCAAGAGACTGCCAGGAACAGCCTCCCCTTACCACCAGCACTGCTCCTCCAAGCCAGACAGTGGGCAAGAACAGCCTGGTCCCTGAGTTGCCTGCCCACACGCCTGTCCACAAGAACCCCTGAATGCATGGTCTGATGCAGGGCAAGCGCTCAGTAAGCGACAGACACAGGGCAGCAGTGCACTGGGAGCACGGGAATAAGATCCTGAGAGAATGGGCTCCGTCTCCATGTAGCCCAGGTCTCTTGGGGCTGGAGAGGGTAAGAGAAAAAGACAGACCATCTACCGTCTGTTCTGCAGGCCCCAGGGGGACAACTTGGTCTTCTCCCCTGCCTGCTATTTCCCAGCACCCGACACAGTGCCTAAAACACAAAGTGCTCAATAAATGCTAATGGATGAATGAATGGATGAATAGAATGGATGAATGGAATGGATGAACAGAATGGACGAAAGAATGAACCAACCAATGGCTCTTTCAAGGATTTTCTCTTCCAGAAACACAGGCTCACCACTCCCCACTTAAATCCTTCAGGATAAAACCCAAGCAATGGGGTGAGATAGAGAGGGCAGTAGGGTGTCTGTCACCTGGCCTCCTCTTGGGCCCCTCTACTCCAGCCTATGTTCCTGCTTGTCCCACCACTACTGTGTGCCCCAGCTCTTACGGCCTCCCCACTTCCCACTAGCAGAGAGAACATGAACATCCCTTTTGAGACGTCACGTAAGATGCCACCTTCCCCAAGAAGACTTACCTGGCATCCTCATGAACCCTTTCTTAGCATCCTACACTTGCAAGGACAAGCTTTGCTCCCTGACCTAACATTTATTTTCTACTCATCTGTCAATCCAAGCCCAGAGGGGGCCAAGAACCACCATGTTCATCCCTGTGCCTTGTGACTGCAAGTCTCCACATCCTCCCCTCCCTCCCCACCTGCCATGGCCTTGCGGATCCCAGGTGTGAAGTCCCCTCCTAGCAGAAGCTGACCCTCAGCACTAAACTGCCCCCATGCTGTAGTACTCCTCCACCCCCTGGTTCATACTAGTGTCCTGTCCAACCTACAGTATGTAGTCCCGGCCTCCACCACTGTCACATCACAAGTCTGTAGCACCCGACCTCCTCCTAATGGCAGGCTAGTGTCTAATTCCTCTCCATCTCCCAAGCAAAGGACCCTGCAAGGAATGATGGTTAAAGGACTACATGTGTCTTTCCTTTCACACGACAAAGCCCTGAGAACGCTCAGGCTTTCTCCTATGAAAAGAAAATACTTGGGCCCCCAAGATCACTAAAAAACTCAAGCTGGAAACTGCTCAGGGCAAACCTGCCTCCCATTCTATCCAAAGTCACTCCTCTGCTCACTGAGACAGATGCACATCTGATTTGCTTCCTTTGGAAAGGTTCATCAGAAACTCAAAAGAGTGTAACCATCTGTGGATCACCTGTGACCTGGAAGCTCTCTCGCCACTTTTTACATGTTTTGATCAATGTCTCACGTCTCCCTAAGTGTATAAAACCAAGCTGTGCCCTGACCACCTTGGACACGTGTCGCCAGGACCTCCTGAGGCTGCCTCGCCAGTGCGTCCTCAACCTTGGCAAGATAAACTTTGTAAATCAACTGAGACCGTCTCAGATTTCCTGGGTTCACACCCTCACTTGCCTCGCCAGGATTCCTGGCTCAGACTCCGCCTACACCCACCGGCCCTCCTGTCCACAACCTGCAAAGTGGGGCTCTCTATCACCTCCAGCTCTGCTCCTCTGTCCACTGAAACCAGAGTGTCCATTTCCACATCAGCCCCTACGCTACACACATGAGGGAAGTGGAACCATAACCCGCAGAGGCTGAGAACTAGAAGAGAACAGTATAAAATAACTCACGTGAGACTTTCCACCTAGACACGGCACATCCTTAACAAACAGAAAATGCAGTTCGGTGTTTTCATCAAAACTTCCTACAAACTAACCTGAGAAATTTGCAACCTACCTTAGGGGACATTTAGAAAACTGGATATAAACTGGAAAACTAGGTTAAAATACAAAAGCACAAAACAAAAACGTAAGCAATCACAGCAAGTCTGATTTTAATTGCAAGGAATATTTAATCAATAAATATTCACTGTTCAGAGCTGCATCTGCATTTAGGATTACGAGGTACTAAGCTGCAAATTTATTAAGACTCATGAGCCAGAAAGAGTCTTTTAAATACTAAAAGTCAGACCCAATTTAGAGTAAACACTTAGAGCACACTATTGACTTAGCTCCAAAAATAATGAAAAATGAAAAGAGAAGAAAACTGTCTATAACCAATTCTGAAATGGTCGCCAGGGCCAGACTCACTCGCAATGGTAAGCCCGAGCTAAGAGTACCAGAGCGTGCTGATGGTCACCACCGCCCACCCCAACGTTTCCCAAAGCGCTTCCAGACACGCAGCTCAGCGCTAGAGCTGAGGCAGCCGGAACTCCGCACTCCACCCAAGAAACACAAACCGCTTCTCTCATCCATTTTCTTCTTTTCCTAACAACACTACTAATACTTACAAAAAAAAAAAACTTGGTCAAACATATGTCCTTGTTTTCAGCATATATCAAACAAATTTAAAACATATTTCCCTGTTTCAACTCCTTGGAGTTGAAATAACCATCTATGCTGAAACCTTTCTGTATCACAGGCTGGAACATATAAAGATTTTCTAATAATAAAATCTGAGGAAAAAAATACCGTTGTCGTAATTATGATCTATCCTTGTTTTCTGCCAGTCCTGTCAAACCAAGCTTAAAATTAAGCAAAGGATGGAAAATGTCAGCTTAGCCATAGCAAAGGCCTTTATCACTGCAACAAAGCCAGGGCAAACCCGTGGGCGTGGCTGTCAGGCCCTACGCAGGCCAGACGCCCGCAGTCCCTGCGCACAGGAACGAGGCACTGATGGGCGGCGCGTGGGACTTACTGAGAGGAGCTTCCACGTCATTGGACGCACTGGCTTAGGGATTCCGGACCAGCTCAACTTCCGTAATTCCTCTGTTGATGAAAAAAGACACAAGGAGAAATAAGATTTACAAAAGGTTAGTAAACCTCCCCAGTGCCTTAACACATTCCACCTGTTTTATTAGGCGGCAATGAGCCCCATCAACAAATTAAACTTGATCAACATTTCAGATACCGATTGATTTCAGTATCCCAGAGAAGGTAAGTGACCATTTTACTCAAACCAAGCTACAGGTCACCTGTTTACAACAGAAGCCGAGTACACGTCTGCAAAAGGCATCCCCAGTGTCCCTGCAACTACCCTGGGACAGGTGAGACCCCATGACCCTTTCCCTCCCTTCAACCAGGGAAGTCCAGAGAACACCAGCCTCCTTCACTCCCACCTCCTCCTCTCTCTCTCCCTCCCTCCCCCCTCCCTCTCTCTCTCCCCCTCCTCTCTCTCTCCCTCCCACCTCCTTGTCTCTCTCTCTCTCCCCCCACCTCCCTCTCTCTCCTGAAGGCTTTTACCCCAACCTGATCATGTTACTTGGTTTTCCTTCCTTTCATCCATCTCACTTTCCATTTACTATTTAAGCATACCTATGTGATGCCGTTTTTTCTCACTACTGGTTTTGAAAGAAATTGTTTCATGGAGATAAGTTTGTCTTTATACACCATTAATTAAGGATGTGGCCAAATTCTACACAGACAAAGTCTTCAAGGTAGTCTGATACAAGTCAATGAGGCTTTATAAATACCTACAAGTAGAAAAACTCACGAGAGGGGAGGGGCTGGCCAGAGGCAGACGGGTCCTAGAGCAAGGTCCAGCACCTCCAAGGGCAGGCAAGGACAAGCATCGGGGCAGAGGGGTAAGGATGTGGCCCCGCATTCCATCGACCTTCTGAGTCTCCTTGAGTGTCTTACTCCCATGCCCTGAAGGGCGGGACAATCTATTTCAATGTCTAGGTATAGCAACACTTGCCCCATCCCACGGAAACTCAAGTCATTATTTCTTTCCTTTAAGTTAGGAATCTACCATTAGGTTCTTCTCCTAACAGCTTGGAGCTAATGATTAATAACAGGAATAAAAGAAATGACTAAAGAGAAGACTTTGCTAATACAATCAACAAAATACAAAGTCCTGACATCTAATCTTTTTCCAATTACTAAAGTCTAAGTAAAATAAGTACTGAATAATTGGGCGACAGTTGCAGCAATAACTTGCATTTTACAGCAATCTCAGAAAATATCAAATCTTCCCCCGTACCCTAAGGATATTATGAAAAGCGGGAACCTCATATCTGAACACCAATAATGTAATGTTTACCAACCACGTTCCCAGCGCCTCTCCCTCAGCATAACTCTGGTTTTCTGATTATGGTTTACGAGGAAAAGCTGAGAGCAAACTTACTTGTTAATGTTCTCTGAACCTGTCTCCTCACTGGAAGAAATTCACAAAAACTCAAAAATCCTGAATATACATAATGAGACAAGGCTCTAACTCTGCTCAAGCTTTGGTGTTAAAAGAGAGCTGTCATACGTCTTATCTCATTTGATCCTCAAAACAAGCTTGTGTTACTTACGGCTGTGATCACTATTGTATATGAAAGAAATAGTCTCAGAGAGGTTAAGTGACTTGACCAAGGTCACACAGGAGCTAAGCAACCTTCAATACCAGGGTCTTTCCACTACGTCCCTTGCATTCTTAAAAAGACTTTGGTAGCACAGACAAATCTCACTTCTGAATACAGACAAAAAGATCCAAAGTAAAACCTTAGTAGATCAAAGCACAGCAGCAGGATATTTGAAGAATAATACACGTAAAGAATGAAGGAGGGACGGTTCAACGTCAGGAAATCTTGTAGCTTTACCGACATGCTGAATGGGGTTGACAGGGAAGCCACATGACCATCCTCATAGGTGTTTGGTGCATCTTTCTAGCAGAATCCCAGCTTTGCGAAGTATTCACACCTCCCTGCAGCAGCCCTGTAGGTGGGGACTCAGCTCAGAGGCAGCTGAACCCACAGGTTGGCCTGGTTGGAGCCCTGCAGAGCTAGGCCACACCTCACCAATGGCTGAGTCAGCAAAGGGCCTAGGCCCCTACTTAAGCCACTGAGCACAGACAGCTGAGGGCTTCTGAGAACACCCTGCCCGGTTCTTAGGAAGTTCCTGGAGACAACCCACTCCTCTTCCACTGAAAGCTACCAGGGTCAGATGTGGGGGTCGGAACTGCTGCAACCATCTGCACCCAACCAGCCTGAGGAATGACGCCAACAGAGACAGAGGCAGAACTGAGAGAATGGCAGGAAACAGAGTTCTGAGATAAGCAAGATGGCCAAATACAGGAACATTCAAAAATCAATAGCCCTTCTCTGCCAGCAAGAAGAAAATAACATGGCATAAACTTAACAAGAACTGTACAAGACCTCATGAAGAAAACTACAAGTCTTCACTTGAAGACTTACATAAATAGGAGGAAACACCAAGCTCACTGACACCAACCTGCATTTACGAAGCTCTTCCTCTGGGCCAGGGGGAGTAGGGGAATTACAAATGTGAGCAACACCAAACACAGTCCCCATGCCTACACAGACCCCTGTGCTGGACAGCCTGCCTGGGCTTAGAGAGTCCCCTGGGCTTCCAGATCCGCCCTGTGCTTAAGAGAGCTCACCTGTGCTTAGAGAGCGCACCTGTGCTTACGAGCTTAACTGTGCCTCGAGAGCTCACCTGTGCTTAGAGAGCGCACCTGTGCTTATGAGCTTAACTGTGCCTAGAGCGCTCACCTGTGCTTACAGAGGTCCCCTCCCATTCCAAGGAAGAGCAAAGTAAACTTACAGCTATCCTGAGTGCTCAGATGAAAAGGCAAAGGGTGCCCTGAAACCGTAAATGGGGAATTGTACCTTGTTAAGAAGGTCAGGGAGGTTTCCTTGAGGAAATGACAATAGGGATAAGATCTAAGAATGAGGGGAAATGAACTGAGTGAAGAGGGAGGCCAGCAGGGGAGTAGTCAAAGCCCAGGGAACATCTAATGCAAAGCCTGGATTATCCTGGAGAAGAGACTGAGGGGCCAAGAGTGGTCATAAGGAGACCACTCAATGGACTACTTCACAAGCCCAATGTAGGGGTGGTGATGGCAGTGAAAGTAAAGCAATGACCAAAGAGATATTTGGGAGCTGAAAGCAAGAAGACCCAAACAACAGACTAAATAGAATACATGGATCTAAGACTCAAAATTATAATGCTGTCAGGTGTCACTTTAGAAATCTTCAAGTTCAATGCAAACCCAATCAAAATTCCAATGGGATATACTTATGTGTTCTGAAACTTGGTAAGTTGACCCTAAGTTCACCTGGAATTTGATTGGCATAAGAAGAGCCAATAAAATTCCCAAAAGGAATAATGTGAAGAAACTCACGTTAACTGATAAGAAACACATATAATGAAGCTACGGGAATTAAAACAATAGGGTTCAGAGAGACAGACAAAGAAATCAAGGACACAGAATGAATGGTTCAAAATCAAGCCTATGTATTTATGAGCACTTAGTTATGATAAAAATAGCATTTCAGCTGGGCACGGTGGCTCAAGCCTGTAATCCCAGCACTTTGGGAGGCCAAGACGGGCGGATCACGAGGTCAGGAGATCGAGACCATCCTGGCTAACCAGGTGAAACCCCGTCTCTACTAAAAAATACAAAAAACTAGCCGGGCGAGGTGGCGGGCACCTGTAGTCCCAGCTACTCGGGAGGCTGAGGCAGGAGAATGGTGTAAACGTGGGAGGCGGAGCTTGCAGTGAGCCGAGATCAGGCCGCTACACTCCAGCCTGGGAGACAGAGCAAGACTCCGTCTCAAAAAAAAAAAAAAAGCATTTCAAATCAGGGGCAGTCAGCCAACGATGGCCATACAATATGGTATCTGGAAATTCGACCATGTATCTTACCATACACAATTCCAGATGCTTACAGATCTAAACAGGTGGGCGGATGAGTGTGTGTCTGTGTGTCAAGGAAAGAGTGAAAACACTAGAAGAAACTATCCAGGTGGGGGAAGGGACTTCCTAAGCAAGACACAAATCTCAGAAACTATAAATAAAAGTATTAACAAATTAACTATATAAATGACTGTACAGTCATTTATATAAAATACTGTACAGGAAATGACTGTACAGTGAAGGACATGATATGCAACCAACAAATGACCGACAGAAAAATACATGCAACAAAAATAAAAAGGTTAGCATCACTAACATACAAATAGCACACAGTAAAGTAGGAAGACGAACAGCCCACGAAAACTGGAAAATGCACAGAAGAGGAAATGGAAATGGCTAGTAGACATATTGTGTAAAAGACATATGACCTCAGGCTGGGCACAGCAGCTCACGTCTGCAATCCCAGCACTTTCGGAGGCTGAGGCGGGCGGATCACTTGAGCCCAGGAGTTTGAGACCAGCCTGGGTAACATGGCAAAACCCAGTCTCTACAAAAAAAAAAAAAAAAAAAAATTAGCCAGGCATGATGGTGTGCACGTCTAGTCCCACCTACTCAGGAGGCGAGGTGGGAGAATCAGTGGAGCCCGGGAGATTGGGGCCATAGTGAGCCATGATCGCTGCACTGCACCGCAGCTTGGGCAACAGAGTGAAACCCTGCCTTTTAAAAAAAGAGAAAAGGCACATCACCTCAATAGTGATCAAACAACAAATTAAAACAAGAAATCTGTCAAAAATAAGCTGGATAGCATTTTTAATGGATGGTAATGCCCAATACTGATAAGATTTTGGGTAAATAGCCACTCTCTCACAGTTTGGTAAAAGCGTATATTGGCATAGATTTTTTGTTGGTCAAATTTCAAAAGTATATAACCTTTAAGCAGCAAGGTTTTTTTGTTCTGTTTGTTTGTTTGTTTGTTTGTTTGTTTGTTTTGAGATGGAATCTCGCTCTGTCCCTCAGGCTAGAGCATAGTGGTGCAATCTCAGCTCACCTCAACCTCCACCTCCCGGGGTCAAGCGATTCTACTGCCTCAGACTCCTGAGTAGCTGGGATTACAGGCAAGTGCCACTGTGCCCAGCTAATTTTTGTATTTTTAGTAGAGACAGGGTTTGGCCATGTTGACCAGGTTGATCTTGAACTCCTGACCTCAGGTGATTCGCCCACCTTAGCCTCCCAAAGTGCTGGAATGACAGGCGTGAGCCACCGCTCCCGGCCTTGGGCAGCAACTTTTAAGAAACCTATTCTACAGAGAGATTTGCAAAGGAATGCAAAGGCTATGCACAAGGCTGTTCATTTGAGTGATGCCATGTTTTAAAATGCCCATGAATAGGGAGATGATCCATGCACTGGAATACGCTGTTGCCATAGAAAAGAATGTCTGTCTTTTTGTGTGGATATGAAGTTTATCTAAATGATAAAGTAAAAAGGGAGCAATGAAAACAGTCTGTAGATACAATGATGATTTCTATAGCACATACGAGAATCTGAAAGCACAGGCAGAATCTAGGGAGGGGTTCCCAGGATGGAGTCAAGGATGACAGAAGACTTATTTTCCACTGTACACCCTATGGTGTTTCTACAAAACTACAAAGTTTCTGTGACATCGCCACTTTAATCTCCGATTTGTCAAATTCCATGCAGCTCTCAGGGCCCGTCTCAAAACCTGCCACGTCTAAGATGCCTTCCTGACAACTACAGTCCTCACTCACTTCTCTCTTCTGTGAGCGCCAATGACGGGGGTGCCATGAGCACCCGCCTTGTCTCCTAGCAGTAATGTATGTGTTCCTGAAGGTCAGACTCCACCACTTGGCTTTTTTCTGTCTCCAGTTAAGTGCTGGACAGAATGCTCCATCCTTTCTTCCTCCCCTTTAGTGATTTGCTTGTTGCGGGGTGTGATATTTTGATATCAAAGTATAATTTACATATAATAAATGTATGGCTAGGCCGGGCGCGGTGGCTCACACCTGTAATCCCAGCACTTTGGGAGGCCGAGGCGGGTGGATCACCTGAGGTCAGGAGTTCGAGACTAGTCTGGCCAACATGGTGAAACCTCATCTCTACTAAAAAATACAAAAATTAGCCAAGCATGGTGGCTGCCACCTGTAGTCCCAGCTACTCAGGAGGCTAAGACAGGAGAATCACTTGAACCCGGAGGCAGAGGCTGCAGTGAGCCGAGATCGCACCACAGCACTGCAGTCTGGGTGACAGTGAGTCTGTCTCAAAAAAAAAAAAGGATTGCTGCCCCTCAGACAAGACACAGAACATGTCTATTGCCCTTTTCTAGTCGTTCTTGGCCCCCACTCCAAGTTAACTGCCTTCTGATATCTATCACCATAGACTGGACTTGCCTGTTCTTGCAATTCATATAAACGGTACAGACAGTATATATCCTTTGTGTCCCATTTCTTTTGCTCAGAATGTGTAAGAGTCACACATGTTGCCAGTACCAGTAGTTCATTCTTTACAAGCAGTGAAAGTATTCTAAGAATATACCACAACGTGTTTACACATTCATCCATTCATAGACTTCTGTGTTAGTTACTGATTTTTACCATGAATAGGCTGCGATGAACACTCTTGCGGATGTATGTTTTGTGGGTGTATGTCTCCATTTCTCCTAGGCAGGTGTGAAGGAGCGGAACTGCCGGGTGATTTTTACCATGAATAGGCTGCGATGAACACTCTTGCGGATGTATGTTTTGTGGGTGTATGTCTCCATTTCTCCTAGGCAGGTGTGAAGGAGTGGAACTGCCAGGTCACAGGGCAGATGTACATCTCCCTTTATTTAAAAACTGCCTTTCTGCAATCTATGCATCTGACAGAGGTCTGACATCCAGCATCTACAAGGAACTTAAATTTACAAGAAAAAAACAACCCCATTAAAAAGGGGGGAAAGGACATGAACAGACACTTTTCAAAAGGCCAGGCGCAGTGGCTCACATCTGTAATCCCAGCACTTTGGGAGACCAAGGCGGACAGATCATTTGAGTTAAGTAGTTCGAGATCAGCCTGGGCAACATAGTGAAATCCCGTCTCTACTAAAAATAGAAAAATTAGCCAGGCAAATCCCAGCTACTTGGGAGGCTAAGGCAAGAGAATCACTTGAACCCAAGAGGTGGAGGTCGCAGTGAGCCGAGATTGCACCACTCACTCCAGCCTGGGTGCAAAGTGAGACTCTGTCTCAATAAAAAAAGAAAAAGACATACCTGTGGCCAAAGAAACATGAAAAAAAGCTCAACATCACTGATCATTAGAGAAATGCAAATTAAAACGACAATGAGATACCATCTCATATCAGTCAGAATCGTGATTACTAACGGTGGTGAGGTTATGGAGAAAAAAGAACACCTTTACACTGCTGATGGGAGTGTAAATTAGATCAACCATCACGGAAGACAGTGTAGCAATTCCTCAAAGACCTAGACACAGAAATACCATTTGACCCAGCAATCTTATTACTGGGTATACACCCAAAACAATACAAATCATTCTATTACAAAGACACATGCGCACCTATGTTCACTGCAGCACTATTCACAATAGCAAAGACATGGCATCAACCTAAATGCCCATCAATGATAGATTCCATAAAGAAAATGTGATACATATACACCATGGAATACTATGCAGCCATAAAAAGGAACAAGATTGGCTGGGCATGGTGGCTCACGCCTGTAATCCGAGCACTTTGGGAGGCCGAGGCGGGCAGATCATGAGTTCAGGAGATCGAGACCAACCTGGCTAACATGGTGAAACCCCGTCTCTACTGAAAATACAAAAACAAAAAACAAAACTCTTTCCTAATTCCTCAACTCAGCAAAGCTGCTTGGTTCGTTTGGGTTCCCCCACTTACGCTGCTGCTTGGCAACTGCATTCAATTGCAAATTGAGTCCTTATACAGTTCACCTTACTTATGTCCTGTCTCACAGGGTCACAGCCCTGCACTGCCTGTTGCCCAGTATCTGAAAACAGTTGTTTCACGTATCTGGTCCAGTTTTCTAGCTGTTGGTAACAGGAGAGCAATTCCTTTGCCAGTTACTCCTTCATAGGTTAAAGCAAACGTCAATTTGCTAATATGTTTTTAAAGAATTTTTTGTCTATATTCATCATAAATATTCGTCCCAGGTTCCCTTTTCTTATAATGTCTTTGTTAAGATTTTGGTATCAGGATTATGTTACCTTAAAAAAATGAGAAGTGTTTACTCCTCCTCTCTTTTCTGAAAGCGTTCCTGGAGGATTGCTATTATTTCTTCTTTAAATGTTTGATAGCGTTCACCAGCAAAGCCATCTGGTCCTGACGTTTTCCTTGCATGAAGGCTCTTGTATAACAATTTAATTTTTTAAATCAATATAAGGATAATAAAGGTCTCCGTTTCTTCCTGCATTAGTTTAAGTTGTGTCTTTCTAGAAATATCTCCGTTTCATGAATTGATTGGCATAAAATTGTAAATAACATTCCCTTATTAGCTTTCTAATGTCTGTAGGATCTGTAGTGATGTCCCCTCTTTCATGTCTCATGTTGGGAACTTGTTTTTTCTCTTTTTTTCTGTTCATTAGTCTAACTAGAGGTTTTTCAAGGGTCCCTTCAAAAAAAACTTTATATTTTAGTGATTCTTTTCTTGTTTAACCATTTTTCAGTTTATTGATTTTTCACCCTTATTTAGATTGTTTCTCTTCTTTTACTTGGTTCTTGTTGTTCTTCTAGTTTCTTAAAATGAGAGCTTTGAATATTAATTTGAAACCTTTATTCTTTTCTAATACAGGCATTTAAAAGTATACATTTTCCTTCAGGCACTGTTTTAGGTGCATCACACAAATTTTGACACGTGTTGTCATTATCATTCAGTTCAAAATTTCCTTATGATTTATTTGACCCATAGGTTGTTTAGAAGTATGCAGGTAAATTTCCATCTGAGGATTTTCTGTGTATCCTGTTGTTAGGGATTTTTAATTTAAATCACTTGGTCAGATGAACTTGGTGGTATTTCAACCCTTTGATATTTGCTGTCAACTTTTTGGGGCCAGCATACAGTCTACTTGGTGAACGTGCCACATTCTTGAAAAGGATGTGCATTATCAGTTAGCAGATGTGGTATTTTATAAATCAATTAGATCCCACCGGTTGATAATGTTATTCTAATCTTCCATACTTTTACTAACATTTTAATTTACCTGCTGTTTTAATTACTCACAGAGGGCTGTTAAAGTTTCTGCCTAGGATTGTAAACTTGTTTATTTCTCTCTTTATCGCTGTCAATGTTTGCTTCATGCATTGTAAAGCTGGTACATACACATTTAGGACTCATCTCTCTACTTAATGAATTGATCCTTTCATCATCATGAAACATCCCTCTTTGTCTCTAATACAACTCTTTGTCTTGAGGTCTACTTTTCCTGATGTAATTATAAGCAAATTCATTTTCTTGTGATTAGAGCTTGCATGACATATCTTTTTCTACTCTTTTATTTCAACTGCCTGTCTTTATGTTTAAAACATGTGTGTCTGGCTTTTGTTATGGTTTGAATGTTTTTGTCCCTCCAAAAATTCATGTGTTGGAAAGTTAATCCCTGGTTAATCCCCGGTGCAACAGTATTGGGAGGTGGCCTTGTGGGAAGGTGTTTAGGTCGTGAGTAATCCAGCCTCATGACTGCATTAAGGTCATTATAAAAGGGCTCCCGAAAGTAGATTTGCTCTCTTCTGCTCTTCTGTCATGTGAGGACATAGATTTTGTCCCGTTTTGCCCTTTGCCTTCGACCATGTGATGACATAGCAAGCAAGCCTTCCACCAGATGCCGGAGCTTTGATGTGAGACCTCCCAGCCTCCAAAACTGGGAGAGACGGAATTTCTGTTGCTTATAGATTATCCAGTCTGTGGGATTCTGTTAGAGCAACATGCAACAGACTAAGACAGCTTTCCTTTCAGCTTTCTGTCTCTATAGTTTCATACAGTCAAGCAGTAAAATCGTAAGTGCTCTGAGACAGAAAACTAAAATGTAAGAAAAACTTACATAGGTAAAAAATGAATGAGATTAAGTGAATGAGAAATAAATACCATTTCTCCTACAACAGTGGATTTCCTTTCTGAAAACTGAAACTTTGGAATAATTTCAGGAAAACACCATCAAAATCACAATTTCATGCTCATCTGCACTGTGAAAGCTTTACTTCTCAATAGGAAATTACCAAGCGCTAACTCTAAAGAGAGCGGAGAGAGAGCAGAGCGTAGAGTAACAAACACTGGTTGTGGGTTCAGTGCACCTGGTTCAAGGACCAGCTTGGCCAACAACTATCTGGAGGCTCTGGACAGTGCCCTTTATCTGTCGAGCTTCAGTTTCCTCCACTGAAACACAGGACAAATGAAAACACCTGCCTTGATCAAGTCACATAATTTTTACAAGGAACAAAGAGACAATACATGGGGAAACATTTGTGAACTGTGACATAATATACAAATGCAAGAGCACGCTTCTGTTATGCTGACAGATGCAGTTATTCAGCACACTCTGTGAACCCAACCCGTAAAGCAATTGGGACTCATTCATTCTAATTGGATGTAAAATATCACATCTGAGACTGAACCAGAAATCTGTCACAAAATGGTATATGCAAAGAACTCCTAAATATAAGCACCTTTTTTCTGAAAAGCCAAGAATAACAGAAAAATCAACCCATCATTTAAACTTCTTTAAGATTCATTTCTTATTAACTGTTTTTAATTATGATTTTTAAAACCTTTTGTAATAATAAAATCTGGGAGAAACACTGAACAATAGTAAGAAACGCATGTGCACTGCACTTAGGCTTACATGTGGTTCTAGACTAAAAGCTGAGTGTCACCAGCATAAGGAGGGTCTACAAAAATATGCATATGTTCTGTTCCTAAAGCCACATGCAGGAACAACAGATCAACTCCATGTGGCCAGCACTTGCTGAGCACGCCCCCTGTGTAAGCTGCCTCTGGGCAAAGCCACTGAGATGCTCCCCAGGCCGAGTCCACCCACACATTAATCCATCCCATTGGCAGGTGCCAATCAACACTCACCATGGACCAGGCGCTGAACTAGCCTCCAAGGGAGTGATTAAACCCAGTTCCTTCCCTCAAGGGGCTCACTGTCAAATAGCAAGAAGAAACCTATCCAGTGAAATCACTGTTCACCAGGATTATGAGAGAAAGGAATGCAAGGTGCAGTGAGTCACCAGAGGGGTGGTCTCTTCTCTGAAGAAGGGGACATCAGGAAAGATGCTCTATGAGCTCCTGCTGGAGAGCCATCTTGAAGCTAAGCAAAGCACAGATTTATCTCTACTTCCCCTAACTCTCACCAACAGGGCAGTAAAGGAACAGTGTCATAAACAAGGACAAGGGTGTAAAGGAGGCAGACAAGAAATGTCAGCAGAAATCTGAAAGATGAACAGCAGACACAGTAGTGGGAGGTGGCACAGCAGCGCGGATAACAGCCTGACAAGGGGACGCCAACAGGGAGTGGCCAACGGAGGGCAAAGAACCCCTAGAAAGGGCTGTGTTGGAGCAGAACACAGGAGCAACCCCACCTACTCCCACCCACACAGTGAGCTCCCCCTACCTCACCCGGCAAATGAACAACTCTAGGATAAAACAAGTTACACATGACAGGTACTCAGTCACGAACCAGAGTCAGAGTTATCACATCACAAACAATGAATCCCAATGTCACCAAAAATTAAACTGAGAGAATGGGGAAGGAAAAGAGGAAGAAGCACGGTAAGAGAGTTAAACCCTCTGCTTCAGAGTAGAAAGTTAATAAATACAGCTAAACTGTAAAAATCTGCAAAATTACCATAGTATTTAGAAATACCAAGACCAGTACCAGCAACAACAGCCAAGAGGTACAATCACAGCCTCGTCTCAGAGACGGAAGGCAGGGATGAGGAAGGGTGGGGATGGGGGACTACCCTTTCCCGTACGAGTCTTATATTGCCTGTTGAGTCTCCCTTATCCAAAAAGCTTGGGATCCCAAGTGTTCAAATTCTGGGTTTTTCCAAGTGCTCAAATTCTTGAGGCTATACCTTACACATATAGCCTCAAGGTGATTTCATACGTTTTCAAAATAGTTTTGCCCGTGAAACAAAATGTGTGTATACCGAACCACCTAAAAGCCAAGGTGTCACTATCTCAGTCACCCGTGAGGGCAATCTGTGGTTGTCTGGTATCGCCATCATTCCTGACTCTAAATTTACAGGCTACCAATAAGCAATCATTTTCTTACACTTATTCCCACATAAGTACTTAACAATAAAAAATACGACCTACCATTAATACAGTGAAAAAAACTGTTCAGAGTAGCTAAGTGGCACGGCAGCCTCCCCAAAACACCCGCATCCGCTGCGAAGCAACAGCGGCAACAAACAATGGCGGCTTCCAGTCTCCATCTACGGTACTCGGTTTCCATTAAAAGGTTCCTGGACACTGCGGGCTTTTTGCTTTTTGGTTTTTGCTTTCTCAGTGAGAAGAAACATCAGAAGCAGTTGAGGGACCGGGAAGTGAGTGCTCTAGGGATGAGAAGGCATTCTGCTGGATGGGTTTTTTAAATGTTTCCTCTGGAGTCATCTGCTCATTAGCGACAGATTTTGTCTTTTAAGTGTCTCTTTGATTTTGTAAATTGATGTGATTTCTTGCTCTGCTGTGAACGCATGCTGCCCTAGTCCTTCAGTAAGCCTGTCACACGTTTTCGCCATGTCATTTATAGGTGCTTTTTCTACAGTGTTAATGTCATCATTTTCATCGTCACTATCATCACAGTTACCTCAACTCAAAAACATTTTTGATATTTCAACATCTACTGATGGTTAACAACTGGTACCTCATTTACCGATGCTGAGGACTTCTTTGATATCCACTTCTTCCAATGGTTAACAACTGGTACCTCATTTACCGATGCTGAGGACTTCTTTGATATCCACTTCTTCCAATGGTTAACAACTGGTACCTCATTTATCCACTTTGAGGACTTCTTTGATATCCACTTCTTCCAGCTTTCTGATGAACCTTGAAGGTGTACGTAAGGAGGTCAGACATCATTTTTGTCTCGCTTGACATGCAGAATCCTTCAAAGTCACCACTTTGTTCATCATCATCACTGAACACACAGTCACAGCCCAGACTGTGTCAGGCATGCACAGCTGTTTGTTTTGTCACTGTGTTCCAAGCGCTGGCAGCAGCTTATACAGCATCCTTCGTGCTAAACTCCTTTTGACAACCTTCCAAACCCATGCCGCCTCTGTTCACTGCCACTGACATGCTGCCTGAGAAAGTGTTTGGATATCGATTCTTCATTGATCTACAGATACTTGGTCACGTGGCTGAATTAATAAAGTCACATCTCGGGGGAAATACAAGGCATAAACATTACTATTGTTGAGAATTTCAGCTGGAAAAGCAGAACAGCTGTCATGAAATGACAAATCCTGCAATCATCATCTAGTCCAGCCTCCCTGCAATGAGCACAAGCCACGGATACAAAACGTTTGTGAGGTGAATCAGAAAAGATGTCCTTGGTGATCCATGCCTTTGTGTTAGCATCATAAAGGACTGGTGGGAAATCCACTCCTTGAAAACAGCAAGGATATAAGCTTTTGCGGATCACAGCAAGTTGACGCTTCCGCATGCCTGCTGCATTAGCACATCCCGGCACAGTGATTCTGTCCTAGGATCCTGAATTCCTGAAGTGGCTGTCTCATCAGCTGTCGTGAGTATCTTTCTGGGGTAAGAACACCAAAGCAATGATGGTTCATCAGCACTACAGACTTGTTCCGGCATCAGCGTCTCATGAGAGATGATCTTGGCAAACTAAGGAATTTCTCCACTGCTTCGTGATCAGCACAAACTTTTAAACATGTAATGCCTTATCTATTCTTAAATTTCTGCAACCAGCCTGCACAAGCATCACAGTTCTCTTTAACTTTTAGTTCACGGCGAGAGAGCTTTGCTTGCGGCTTGACAGGTGTATTGTTAAGTGGATGTGTTCACTGTGATGCTGATGGATTCACTCTCTCAATACACAGTCAAGATCTTCATTTTTGGGGTCACACACGGTGGCCCACACCTGTAATCCCAGTACTTTGGGAGGCCGAGGTGGGCCGATCACTTGAGGTCAGGAGTTCAAGACCAAACTGACCCAACATGGTGAAACCCCATCTCTACTAAAATACAAAAATTAGCCAAGCAGGGTGGCACGCGCCTGTAGTCCCAGCTACTCGGGGGGCTAAAGCAGGAGAATCGCTTGAACCCAGGAGGAGAAGGTTGCAGTGAGTCAAGATTATGCCACTGCACTCCAGCCTGGGTGACAGTGAGACTCAGTCTCAAAAAAATAGATAAAATAAAATAAAATGTTAAAAGATCTTTATTGTTTGGCTTTATGCACTGGTTTTTAATTTTTCATTAACTTCTATTCATCAGTTTCGGCACAGAACTTCAACAGTTTCTCCTTCTGATTCTTCAGGTCCCATATGGTGGTCATTCCAACACCACACTCTTCTGTAAGATGTTTCACTTACACCATGGTCCAGTTTCTCCAACAGCCTGACTTTTCTGTGCTACAGATAAACATCAATGCTCCTTGTTCTTATCATTGTTACCCACAGGGGTATCTACAGGTCTTTTTTGGCATTTTCAATAGTATCTTTATGCCCCAGAACAAAGAATAAGCAAAAAGCCACAGTGAGTAATGCACACAGGCCTCGCTCATGGGGGGCTTCAGGGGGAACCAGCCCTTGGTGCGTCCAATGCACAAGTGTGGTCTTATTACCCCCTGTGGACATGCCTGTGCAGGGGAACCTGGACGTGCGCAGACAAGACAAATCACAGCTGAAGGGGCTGGCAGCGTCTCATTTCCCTTGGGGATACTGATAAACTGTGTGCTGTGCACCTCAGAGTTCACATGTGATTTCACATAAGATCGGGTGAAGAATTTTCTACCTGTGGTGTCAAATCTGTGCTCAAAACGTTTCAGACTTTGGAGCATTTCAGATTTTAGATTTTTGGATTATAGATGGTCAACCTACACTACTCCATTTTTAAAACCAGGTACATAAATGACTTTGTAAAATAAATATCTGACCTAAAACTAACCAAGTAAGGTATATGTCAAGGACACTGCTGCTAGAGACGAAGCAGCACAAATAGAAGCACAGAGTGTGAAGCAATAAAACATCTGTCCATCACTGCAAGAGCTTAACATGGTGCACCCATCCAGAGGGTGGAGATGGGGGGTGACTGCAAGAAATAAGACTGGAGAGGAAGGCAGGGCCTGGATCCTACAGAGAGGCTGGAACAGGTGCCAACTACCTGGATTTATACACACAGGTGCTGAGGAGACGATGGGGATTGGGAGATGGACGTTTGGCAAAGATTTCAGAGGTATGACCTGGTGTAGGTTCGGTGAGAACACCACCAGTATTTGGACAGATGCCACAGGTCTTGCTGGGTGACTTGGGAGGTGAAAGTCAAGCACAGTAATGGGAGGCTCATAATAACCAGAAATGGCAGAGCCCAAACGGGAGGCAGCAAACCCCTAGGCCTGAGTTCCTCACTCACTCACTCGCTCACTCACTCAGTTAGTCACGCCGTCAACATTCAACACACAGGATGAACTCGGTATGGGCCAGGCACTGTTCTGCAACAGAGGTGGGAATCGATCCAGCCAGGAGCTGCCCACAGTACTCCCCTCAGGTCCCCAAAACAGTGCAGGTACACCTCGAAGCAGACTACACCCCCATCACCCTCAGGCTTTCAAAATGGAATAATTAACTTTCTGAAAAAGGCTGTGTTTCTTCTTAGGTGAAAATAGGGGGCAAGAGAAAACCACCAACCCAAAAGACGATGTTTCAACATTTATCTGCTGAATTGTGTGCTCCTTACCAATTTGTTTGTGTGGAAGGCTGAATGTCAGAGGGGAAAGTACAGCAGGCCTGAGAAATAGTCTGTTCTTTTCTTCTCCAGCCTTCGGCAGATTTCAACAAGGTTTCATTTCCACAGATAGAGCCAGGAGGGAAACTGGTTTTCCCTGATCATGTGATCCAGTTAAATGAGTCTTTCAGAAGGTGTTCTTTCTGCAGGATCCTGGGGGCCAAACCGCAGCAAGGGATGGTGGCTGCTCTGTCTGTGGTTCCACTGCAGGACCATTAGAGAGCCACGGATGCTCGTTACCTGGCAGCTTTTCTAGAGAGTTATCGGAGTCTAGGCTTCATGACCCTTAATTCCTACCATTAACATAACAGAGCTTTTCAAAATAACTTCTCTAGCTTTAACTTCTTCTTTTATTCGAAAGTTGGGGTGTGTGTAATTTCAGGCAGCTTCTGGTTACAAATACGAAGGAATATGCACGTGGAGGCATCAGGAATGTCAGAAAAGGTGTTGGACAAACGCTCCTCTAGGCCATGTGCTGTGCTGAACCCCAGGGAGGCAAACAGCTACCTGAGTGAATAAACACAAGGAGGGGGCCCAGGGACAAGTCGAGAGGCCTCGTACAATGCTAGATGCTGAGCTGGAAAAGGCCTCGCAGAGGAGGCTCTATGTCTCTGGAAATAAGAGATGTCCACGAGGCCAGCAGACAGAATGGAGGGAGGCATTCTTCATGGAGGGGGAGCGTCCGAGAAAGCTATGCAGGCCAGAGGCAGGGGCAGCCCGGGCTGGGGGAAGGGGGCATTTTAAGGGAAAAGTTGAGAGAGACGTGGGGGCTGAATGAGGCTCCTGAATGACAGAAATGCTTTTGTTTTGTGTAAAATCATATCGCATGACCCCTTTGGTTTCCAAAACACTTTTAAAACCCCATTATGAGGCTCTAATTAAATCCTAATTGGGATAAGCACAATGACCAAGAAAGTACATCAAATGACAAGGTTAAAAACTAGAGGTGGCTAGTTGCTGAGATACCAAATAGACCAACTTATCCTGACCAGTCAGAACCCAGCCAGCCTGAAAGAAATGGGATCAAAGGGAGCAGGGCTCTGAGCTCACTGCTCGGGTGGCTTGTGTCCCTTGGTCAGTTGGAATTAGTATGCACCACCTGTGTCACCAATACAGTGCGTGATCGGAAGAGACGTTCCGAATTTACTACTGGCATATCTGTACGTCTCCGGCCCCTCCCACTCCCTCTGAGGCAAGCCCTGCTCATCCTTGGAACATCATCTCCTCCAGGAAGCCTCCAGCTCCTCCTCTCCCCAGGAGAGCCACCTCCTGGCTGCTTGTCATGGGTGCCCATCAGACTCAAGGCCCTGGAAGGACAGGGAGCACGCTGTGGGCACCTAACCCGTGACCAGCGCAACCACAGAAAGAGAAGTGAGAGTTGCTCCACTCCTCCAGAAGGGCAGCTCCCGCTGGGGCAGCCATGCCACGCTTACCCTGCACAGATGATGGCAACTGCAGTGGTAAAACCCGGGCAAGATGCTTTGGAAGCCCATGGACCAGAGGCACTCTACCTACAGGCAGAATTTCTAAAACTGGGTCCACGGTGCCTCTTCAAGAGACTGTCCCCTTTCCTCCCATGCTCCCCAGTACTGCATCGCAGAATCAGAGGTCCCCTCCATTCCAAAAAGCCCCAGCATCCGGCCTCGCAGCTGCACCTCCCAGGGTGGGGCCTCTACCCTGCCACAGCCTCCTCTCTGCTTCTCCATGGCCACAGGCAGTCGATCCACCACCCTTCTGGGCTGCTGCCTTGGATGGGAAACCCCCTACACCCACCCCTGCAGACCCTCAGCTTGCAGCACTCCTACCCTGTCTCCAAACAGCCAATTCTCACAGCCCTGCTCTCGCTGGCTGGCTCCCGGGGCTGAACAGCACTGAGTGGAAGCAAGTCCTTCACTGGGAGAATGGCCTCGGGAGCCATTTTCAACCAAGGTGGCAGGCTCTGGACAAGCCACAGAGTGCATACATGCCCTGAGAACAGAAGTAAGAGAGGACTGAGGACGGCCGGTGGCAAGAGAAAATCTCCAAATCTCATCTCACTCCCAATTCCACCACCAGCACCTCCATCTGCAACCATTCAAGCCTCTCCTGCCCACAGCCTCCCTGGGCCACTGTCAACTTCATACACCCAAGATTGACAGAGGACCCACTTCGTGAGGGCCAGGCACCCCAGGGGGTGCTAAGAGCGAGAAGACCTCACGGAGCTGGGAAACAAAAGCTGACATTCACTGAGCACCTGTTGCGGGCCAGGCTCCATCCACTGTTCATCCAAACTTCACATCCACTCACTAACACATGAATGATACACCGTTCCATCCAATCTTCACATCCACTCACGAATACATTAATGTCATCACTGAGGGCCAGGGGAGTTCAGCCACTTGCCTGAAGCCACAAGGCCAGGGAGGCCACACAGAGGCCCCAGTATACTGTCCTGACACCACATGCTCAGTCCCTCCCAGAAGCACAGGAAGGGAGAAACAGGGCCAGGGACTGTGCTCTGTGCCTTCCACACGTGTTCTCATGGGATCCTTAGGCCAACGTGAAAAGTCAGAGTCAAACTGGGTCCACGCCCGCCACAGCCAGAGAGAAGCCGAGCGGGCTGAGGAAGCCCACCTCCCACCCCACTGTCAGCCACGGCCAAGACGACTGCTCAGAGCCCCAGCGCAGCCGGGATACACAATTCTGAGTTTGCCCATGGGTTCTGAGCAGGTAGGCGTGAGGTGAGGGCAACAGCTGCCCTCCTCCCTCTCCTGGGAGGTGCACAATTCTGGCCAGTAGAACACGGGCACCGCTGGCCCAGGTGGCCACCCCAGTGAGAGACAGAATCTGAGGATGCAGTGTCCTCAGAGACAAATTCAAGAACCACAAGAGAAGCCAGGCCACCCACTCCCACAATCCTGCAAGCTCTGAATGAAGGGGAGGGCCCCCTGGGGTCTCCAGCCATCTGCGCTGCTTTCAGAGGACAGAAACCTGCAAGCCACAGGTAAAACACACAGTGAGGCTGCCTGGGCTAGACGCTGGCCACACTGTTACAGATTCTGAAAACCTGAATAGATGAATGTTTTGAAAGGAATGAAAAAGTAAAACAGGGACACATTTTATTCTAGAAACTGTCCTATGATTAACCGTTAAGTCATTTTATGTGAGACAAAACACAATTCTAAAAATTAAGTTTATAATCCCAGCACTTTGGGAGGCTGAGGCACGGTGGATCGCTTGAGCCCAGGAGTTCCAGACCAACCTGAGCAACAGGGCGAAACTCCGTCTCTACAAAAAATAAAAAAATTAACCAGGCATGGTGGCGCACACACAGTCCCAGCTACTTGGGAGACTGAGATAGGAGAATGGCTTGAACCCGGGAGGCAGAGACAGTGAGCCAAGATTGGCCAGGGCAACAGAGCTAGACCCTGTCTTAAAAAAAAAAAAAAAAACCAAAAAATTTTATTATCTGTTTTCAAATGTGCCTTCACCAAAAGAGCTTCTCAGAACGAGCAGAGCCTCCCCCAAAGGAAGTGGAAGCTGATGTGCACCTTCTCCCTCTGCCCCACACCCTGTAACCCCCACTCACTGCCACAGGAAACATTCGTGTAATTTACACTCGAGCTCCAGACGGCCTGACCTGCTCACTGCTCCAGGAGACCCACCTGGCAGCAGGACCTTCCCTCACTGGTCCCAGAGCCAGTCTCTAGGACGCATGTCACCAGAAGACACCGGCCATGCCAGAGCCAGGAAGGGGCACAGCACAGCGCAGACTTCTATCTAAAAGGATTCTGGTCTGCGCATGGGCATGTGGGCCTTTTTTTTCTCATCATTTATTTGTTTTTGTTTTGCTTGAATTTCCTAGTTTTAACAGTCATGTGCAACGCACATAGAATTCTTTTAATTTTAGTAATTTACCACAGTGAACGCACCCAAATCATAGCTGGAAAAACAAATCCTATTAGGAAAATAACTCCTCTACCCTACTCGGCGGTGGGTGTCCTCCCTCTCCTTAGCCCTTCCATCTGGAATGGTCGAGGCCACCTCTCCCAAGAAGCGCTTGAAGCATGCCCGCCAGCGCATCGCTCAGCGCTCCCCCTCGATCCACCTGCTCTTCTGCAGGAGAGATGTCTCCTCCCACAGTCAGCGGGGAAGCATCGGGAATGCCTGCAGGCGCCTCTGCAGGGACACGGATGGCATGCGTTCCCGCGACTACTTCATCATAAACATGAAACGTGGCTCTGAGGCCCAGCTTGGTCATCCCTGAGATACACATGGATCAGAGCTGGGGGAAGGGGTGTTTGCCACAAGAAACAAAGCCTGCTGGCCCAGGGCAGCTGGCCTGCTGTTGGCTGCCCCCAGCCTGGTCCTCATGGCAGCCAACTAAAAAAACAAACAAACAAACAAACAAAAACAGACAGTATTGAGTGTCAAGAGTCTTGGATATCAATAACAAAAAGATGAGTAATCCAATTAAAACTGGGCAAAGGGTATGAATAGGCATTTCTTCAAAGAAGATACACAGACAGCCAATAAGCATGGGAAACGATTCTCAAACTTAAGAGCCACCCAGGAGCTCAAAACCACAATGAGATACCCCTTCACACGAGGATGGCAACAACGTTTAAATGTGGGATCACAAGAGGATAGCGACAATGTTTAAATGTGGGAAGACCAGAGCCCTCATGCATTGCTGGTGGGAAGGTAAAACGCTGCGGCAACTGCAGGAAAGTCTGGCAGCTCCTCGCAATGCTCACCATGGAGTTACCACGTGAGCCAGCAGCTCCACTCCTTGGTATATCCCCGAAAGGAAAACATGACTGCAAAAATGTGTGTATGAATGTCCATAGCAGCAGTCTGCGTAACAGTCCAAAAGTGGAAACACACCAAATGTCCATTCACTAAGAGTGGATAAATAAAACACAGCATATGCATTCAATGGAATCTTATTTGGCCAAAAAAGAATGAAGCAGGCATGCTGCAACCCGGATGAGCCTTGACAGCCCCATGAAGGGAACGGCGAGCCAGTTTCAGAGGCCACAGATTGTGTGATTCCACTTATACGAATCCACAGAGACAGAAAGCAGATTCCTGGTTGCCTGGGACAGGGGAAGGGCTGGAGGAGTGGGGAACGATTACTCATGGGTACAGGGTTGCCTTGTGAGGTGATGAAATTGTTCTGAAATTGACTGTGATGACAGTCACACAACTCCACAAACACACTAAAAACCACTGAATTGTACACTTTAAATGGTGAACTCTACGGTACGTGAATTACATCTCAATAAAGATGTCTAAAAAGAGTCTAGAATAAGGATGTTTTAAGGACATTTATAACCCCAACTGCCTTCTCAGAAGGCAGCTCTCGGAAACAGAGCCCCTTTGCTGTGGGACTACAGCGATGATGGGCTTTGATGTGCAGCTTTCGGGTCAGAGCTGAGGAGGGCTGACCAGCCCCACCCAGGGGCAGCAGGGATTTCAGTCTGGATGGTGCTTCCTGGATGGCGAGATGGCAGCAGGGCAAAGAGAGCTCTCCCTGGGACGCCAGGCCTGGTTACGCTAATAGAAATCTTCGCAAAGGACTGATATAAATGGTTGTGTTGTTCTGTTTTTTTGTTTTTAACTGGAGAGGGCTTGAGGTTGGCATAGGGCAAACCAAACCCGCCTGGGAAGACACCGTGACCCCATGATGCCCACGGCATCCCTCCCACGGGGACACCCCACACATGGCAGACACAGGCATTCCGGGGAACACTCCAGCCTTCATCAAGCAAGAAACAGGCCTGGAGGCAATTCTATGACTAGACCTCATGGGGAGAGATGCCTCTAGCTCTCATCCCAACCTCATTTAAAATGCTTGCACCCTCTGAGCCAGTAATTTCATTTCTGGGAATCTGTCCCAAGGAAATTATCCAAAATGCAAACAAATATTTATGTAGAAAGATGGTCATCACAGCATTATTTATACATCGAAAAAGATAGGATCTAAATGTCTAATAATATGGAAGTGATTAGAGCTATATCCATTTGTTGCTGACAGGAAATCAAGAAACAGACTCAAAATGTTTAAGGGAAAACCTTGGCCTTTCAAAGTCTATAGCAAGGAAAGGCAAAGTGCAACTAATCTGCACGTCCGGCACCAGCTCCCACCCCCACTCTTGAAAGAGAGCCCTAATCATTTGTTAGTCACTTCACAAGGCCTAATTACACTGTTTTTTCCTTCAATATCATTGATCTCACAGCCAATGTGGCATGGCATTTAATTAAAGGAAAGGCTACTGCTATTTCATGTTAAAAAATCTAAATCCTTTCAAACAAATGAGAAGCTTGAAGTTCACATTTTTACTTTCCAGTAGGACTCACTCAGCCTCTTATAATTTCAGCATTAAAACATATACAGCAGGACTCAGCTCAAGCCCCTTCTGAGGTTAGCAGCCTTTGCTGATAATAGTACCTGGCAGCAAGTTACTCCATTTCTTAACAGGCAGAATCAATAACAAGATTGGCTTCAGCAAGTACAATCGTTCTGATGCTACGATATGTAAATATTAATGGGGCAGCCGTGCAGAGGCTCCTAAGACAGCTTTCCACCGCATCCACGCTTTGGGTAGGGCCCTGGCATCACAAGACCTCTCTGGCACGTGCTGTACTCCAGGTTCATCACTCCCGCACCTGTCATCCTGTAGAAGCCCCCGGACCAAACCTCAGGGGACATGCAGAGGAGAGGCGTAGCCTCTCAGCACTGCCGAGGGACGCCCTCTGTCCACTTTCCTTCTGTGGCTCTGGAGGCCAGCATGCACACGCCCAAATGTCACCCGTGACTGAGAAATCCACCAGACAGGAAGCTGGATACACAGAAAGGCTAGAGAGAGTCTTGTCCATGATAAGCTCAATTAATTTTAGATAAGTATGCAATGTAATTACGAAGGCAAAGCAACATAATCCCACAGTCCCCTGCATATAATTTCAAATATAAGGCACAGAAGCACAGAAGAAAGGCTCAGATGGCAACGAAAGACCCCGGGATAGTCAAGAACTGACCATCGACCTCCCCTGCTGGCCTACAACCCACACGGCATGGCCAGGCTTGCTTTATCCTGCAGAAGCCTGGATCTGGTGCCCCAGAGCGCTTCTGTCTAAAACCCCATCAGTCCCGAATTTCTACCCAGCAGCTCACTGCTACTCCATGAAAGGGACGGCATGGATCCCACCCTGACTCCCAGGCTGCACACGGTCACTGCTACCCCATACTGGCACGATCACTCCCTTCCTGCATTCATGCCAGCAAGAGCTGTACCTGTTTCCAGGCCCCTCTGAACCCCAACCACAAGCTCGTGGTCTGCACCTCCCACATCCCCGTGCTCCTAACTCCTGGTGGTATCACTGCACAGACGAGGTGCTGAGGAAGGTTTGTTAAACAGAACACGAAAAATAACAATACGAAACCCTCCACCTGTCTAGTGAGATGGGCAAGAAAGAAGGGCTCTGGGCAAGCTAGATTTCACTGGAGTGCCATTCACACTCTGTATTATGTATAGGTAAGGGGACCATACGATGTACCGTCCAAAGCAGACACCTTGGGCACAAGTAATAATTATCCTAGGACAGCAGGGGTAAACCAGCACCTCAGCCTCTGAACAACCTGTGTCTAGGGCTCTGCATAGGTGCTTTGGGTAGCACAGGTGCAGGAGGCTTCCTGGTAGCACTGGGCCCATAGAAAACAGGTGGAAAGACAACGTCCAGGCAAAGAAAAATATTAATCACTGTTACTTATTATTAACCATTATAATGGCTACTACCTTGCCATCTATTGTGTCATTGGAGTATTCTGTGTTTTCGCATATATTTCAATAGTTACTGTTCACAAGTATTAGGCAGAGACTAATAACGAACAGGGGGATCAGCAGGTTCCTGCGTCTGGATGGAACAGAGGATGAACAAGTAATCAGGAGTCCGATGAAGAAGGGCATTAAATATCAGGAGTGTGATCTCCGTCCTGCAAGCGACGGGGAGCTGTTAAAGCAGAGGTGAAAGCCACGTTTCAATGTGATTCACCTCCTGCCAGGACGTGGAATGCATCGTAGGGGAAGACGGAAGCAAGGAGACTTGCTGAGAAGCTACTTCAATGCCTGGGCAGAGATCATAAAGGTGTGATCTAGGGCAGACCCATCAAAGGCAGGAAGGAAAGGCTGAAGGAATTAGCGCAAGAACATCTGGAAAGAACAAGAACGGGTGGGGGTGGGCTTCAGCAATAACTAGATATGGGGACAGAGAGAGGCCAAAATGGCAATGACCAAACATTACCCTGGAGAGGAGGATTAGCGCCATCTATGATGTAAACAGGAAGTTGAGGGGGCGGCTTGTTCAGTGGAGGAGGAGCAGGGAACGGGAAGGGGAGGGAGAGAAGGGACGTCGAGGCTGTGCAGCAGCGTCTGTGCCACGCACTGGTTTCCACGTGACAATCTGTTATCCTGGAGAGCAGTTCGCATCCCCACTTTACAAATGAGGAAGGGAAACTCGGGGGCCTGACTCTCAACCAAAGTCCATGATCTTCCTATCACACATGACACGTTTCTCACAGGGAAAGTCCCAAGACAGTGCAGTGGGCACCTCCGGAAGACAGGGACACTGGGCAAGAAGGCTCAGGGGTGCAGAAACGCAGGTGGAGTCCCAACCAAGGAAGAGCGTGTTTAAAACAAGAAGTCCAGAAACGCACATGGGTGTGAAGGAGAAAGAGAGTCCACTCACAGGGGACACTCGGAGACAGTGGGGGAGCATCAGAGCAAAACGTCACAGAACACTGGGAAAAAAGTTTTCACGAAGTGTCCATGGGTGCAAAATGCCTCTGAGGTCAAGCGGCATGGCTGAGAAAGCAACTCCTGAAACAGAAAAGAGCCGCACGCGCCTTCCGGAACTGCCTGCACTCAGCTCTGTGCCCATCACCCCGACCGGCCACCACGTGCTCCCTGCTGCGTCTCCGGGGCCCAGCGGACGAGGCCCTGCCTCGAGTGAGTGCTCAGTAAGTATCTGTTGAACAATGAACCTCTTCCCTTCTTCATCTATAAAACTGAATTAATTAACTTCTCGGTTCCCGTTCCGCTCTCAAGTACAACGAGGCAAATGTGGCGTCTTTGGTGACCAGTTTCAGCAAAGTGAGTAAAAACCAGATTTTAAGGGAAACAGCACTTAAAGAACACTTCCATGTCTCATGCCATCCCTCACAGCAGCTGACGTGAAGCCCTCGCTCCCTCGCGCTGAGCCTCTATTGGAGGCTGGAGGAAATCCTCGGAAGAGTCACAGCCAGGCACGTGGGCACAGAGCCAGGCATGGGGCCAACCCTCACGTAAAGAACGTTTTTTCAAATGTTCAAGATGTCCTGCGCCCTTCCTTCCACGGTACGGTCGAGTAGCACATCCTGAAGGACGCAGCTTCATGCCTCTCGCCTGCTTTCAACATTCCCAAGGTTCTGCTCAGATCCTAGAGGTGCCTCTGTCACCCCTGCCCCACCACAGCAGGTGAGAAATGTGACCAGGTTGGGGTGCTGATGGAGCATGAAAGGGTGGACGAGGGGAGGCAGAGCCGAGGATGAAGGCAGAGAGGGGCAAGTGCTTTGGAAACACACGCGGATGCTCAGCAAAGGCCCCGTCATCCTCTCAGGCCTCCATCTTTCCACAGACAACTGCCTGCTGAGCTCCTGGTCTTAAAAGGCCTCCAAAGTGTCCCCTCAGCAGGAAGGGCTGCAAAGGAATCATGCTCCCAACAGGAGCAGCATTGGAGGTCACAGTGTGCAGGCAACGGACTGTCGTCCGGTCCCACAAGAGCCAGGGGACCCAAAACAGTCCCTTCAGGCAATACATGGATGGACCTCAGTCGGCAGAGATGCAGAAAATGCCAGTGATACGGCGCTCCGGGACAGGCAGGCTCCGAGCACAGGGAGACGAGTAAAGCGCAGCTCTCCCTAGAGAAGCTCGTGATGCAGCCAGGAAACAGCCAACCTTACACAGGGCGAGAAGGACGAAGCTCAGACAGAGACGCAAGCAGAAGCAGAGAGACAGGAGTCAACAGACTCAGCAGGAGTCTGATGTGAGGAAAAGGGTGGGCACTGATGGTCAAAGGCATCAAGAAGGAAGCCAGATGAGTGAAGTAGGGCAAAGGCAGAGGCCTCGTGGAGCCAGAACCAAGAACAAGCCTTCAACCCAGTATGATGTTTCCAGCAGCAGATTCGTCCACCCCTGAGAAAACAAGGACCTCACGCCACTGAGATTCGGACAAACGTTATCATGATCCCAAATACAGACGGACGATTCCGTAAGTCTCATAACGTTGTGCTCAGCCTCAAGGGAGTGGGTACCAAGGGATCAGCATGTGAATGGTGTCGCTGAAGAAACAGGTCAGACCACAGACGGGGCACATGCAGCAGCAGCCACCCTGGGGTTCTGGAAGACGGGAGGTGCTAAAGTTCTCTGCGGGCAGGGAAGCCGGGAGGCCCTGGGAGGGGAGGGAGCCTCCGAAGAGCTTCAAGGCACCCTTTCTTCTGTATTTCTCTCAGTCACTTTGAGAAGGACAGGCCAGCAAGGGCTCACACAGATACCAGGCCACTGTGGCGGCCACGACATCCCCCCAAATAGCTCAGCAGCCGCAGCATGCATGGGAAAGACAGCTGACTCCCAGAAACCACCAGAGCTGCATGGCTGCCTGCGGCGCCCCTGAGCCCCACCACAGTGCCCACGAAGCATCTTCTAGGCCCAGTTTGCCCAAGGAAAAGCCTCATGTCTTCATCAAATCCAAATGCACAACAAAACCAGAGGCTGCCACCGGCTCGTGGCCCCTGCCTCTTAATGCTCCCTACTTTGACCAACATGACATTCACGGCAGAAAGACACAAAGAGCACACCCCTATTAAGAGCCTAAAACTCAACCGCCACTGTGTGCTGAGCCACGCACCCCTTCCTAGCCCTGCCAACCACAATCAACAAAGAGCTATGGAGGTCGCTAAGTACCTCTGAAATTCCATTTCCAATTCTTCTCCCAGTGGCATCTCTTCCCATCTGAAGACGGGACGAAGAATTCTAATCGCTGCACTGAATCCCGATGGCTCACATAGGCCACAGAGGAGAGCTCCCAGGACTCCTTGCACTCTGTCCTTATTGGGGCAGAGCAGCCAGGACCAGGAAACAGCGCCAAGGCAAACCATTTCAAACAACCTGGGTCAGCGCCTTCTCAAACCACCGAGGGTCTCCTGCCTCAGGGCCGGGGCGGGCCGGCACCAGCAGGCTCTCGGGCACAGGCACTCAGGCACTAAGCTCTGGGGAGCCTCTCCAGCTAGAAGGGGTCTCTAGAGATGAATGCAGCAGCGGGAGGGGCTTTGTGACCTGAGAGCAATGCCTGCCCCAGCCCGGGTTTGAACCCTGGAGGTGATGTCAGGTAGGCATACGGTGAAAGTCAAACCTGTTCAGCTGTGTCTTGTGGTTTAATACTATTCCTCACCTCTCCGACAGACTGAAACCTCTTTGAGGGCAGAGTCTCTTCTGGATCCCCTTAGGGACATCCCACGGCAAAGCCAACAGGTATAAGTTTTGAATTTTTTTATTGAGACATAATTCACAAACCATAAAATTCAGGACTCAGTGGTTTCCAGTATTACGCACAGAGCTGTGTGACCGTTACCACTGTAAAGTGCGACCGTTACCACTGTAATCACAGAATATTTCCATCACCCTATGCAGAAACCACGTGCCTGTTCACCATCACTCCCCACGCCCTACAACTACCAATCCACTTTCCGTCTCTATGGATTTGCCTGTTTTGCACATTTCATATAAATAGGTGTCACACAATATGTGGTCTTCTGTGACTGATTTATTTCACTTAACATAATGCATTCAAGGATCATCCACTTATTCCTTTTTACGACCAGATAATATTCCATCGTCTGGAGAGACTATGTTTGTTTATCCATTCATCTGTGAGAGACATTGAACTGTTTCCCTTTTTTGGCTAGTATGAAACATGCTGCTAAGAACACTCATGTACAAGTCTGTTTGTGGGCATGTGTCTTCATTTCTCTTGGGAATATACACACGTAGGAGTCCCACTGCTGGTCACATGGCAGCTCTTCGTTTAACTGTGTGAGGAAACTTGAGGCTCTTTTCCACACCAGCTGCATCACTGTACGTTCTCACCAGCGGCATATAAGGGTTCTGATTTCTCCACGCCCTTGCAAACATTTGTTAATGTCTTTCTTTTTCTTTTTGGCCTTTTTTATTATAATCATCTTAGTGGGTGCAAGTGGAACATTTTTGGAATGGGATAATAGTTATTTCCCAAAATTTTGGATCTAGTTTTAAACCTTCCCAAAAGGGTTCTGCACACCATATTTGCATGTGTGAATTTCTAACGCGCGCGCGCACAGACACACACACACACACAGCCACCAGGCTGGCATCAGGTGCATGACAATGCCAGGGGATGAGACATTTCACAGTGTACCTCAAAGGCACCCACAACCCCACAGCACACAGCAGCCTGTCTCCTGAGAGACAGGGCAGACAAGAGGCCCTCCTGTGTGCCCCTCAGCACTCATCTCCATCCCCACTGACCTGTAAGCTCCAGAAGCACGTGGCCCCTGCCTGCATCCACCATGCACTCCAGCACACAGCAGGAACGCAGTCGAGCTGCTCCACAGACGCACACCCAGGAAGGAAGGGCTATGTCCCCACAAACGCAGCAGCTGTTCCAGGGGCAGCTAACTTCCTCCAGATGTTCCCCAGATAGCAACCATGACTAAACTAAAATATCATCACCAGCTGTCATTTGCCCAGGTTCATCTAAACCAACCTGGCTAAATACGTAACTAACGAAAACAACTTAAGTAAAGACAAAGAAGGCATGTTCGGCAACCAACCAGCCGCACAGCACAGAAAGAGCACTCGTAACCGAATGAGAGAAACTACGGTACCAGGCGACGGTCATGAAGCACGGCAGAGCTGACACTTATATCTGGCACCTCGTTTTGTCGTTGCTAGCTGAAGACCCCCAAAAGTTGCACAACCAATCCAAGATCACTCCATTAGAGAAAAGCGGAGTCAACAAATGAAACCGGGTTGTGTGACCCACATTTCCAGGTGTCCCTTTGCCTGCTGCCCACTGCCCAGCCTCTCCCAACAATCCTTGCAGGCTGGGATGAGAGTAAAAAGATAGGTGAACATGTCCAGCCCAGGACACATGACTTGACTTAGCTGTTCTCTAATAAAGACGACAGAAACTGTGTCTTAGTCAACAGCAGGTTCAGTGAGGACCAGAGTGCGTGGAAGCTGTCCTGGGAGGTAATGGGATCTGAGGCCTCCACTAGTCAGTTCCAGAATTTCGCAGAGAAACACTGAGAGACAGAAAGGTGTCCAGGAGGAAGGCAGTTGGCAGAGGGCCTTGAGGGCAGGCTGGGGCTGCATGAGCAACGGCAGGTCAGCCACAGAGCAACCTGCCAACTGGAGACCCACGCGGACAGAGGCATCTACTCCAGCAGCCACGGCCAGGCCAACGGGGACAACCTGCAGGCAGACGGCATCGCCACAGAAGAACTGTCCAACATCGGAATACTAATGGCCGCAACCAGGCACTCTGCCTAGAGCATCACATAAATCGTGAGATAGCCCCTCCTGACAGATGGGGTTAAGTACTGTAACTAGCTACTAAGCGGTGAATCCAGGATCTGAGGGTGATCTGTGAACCGTGTGTCACAGAAATGACTCAAACAGAGATGGGGACGGGGAGGGGAGGGTGCACTGGTTAAGGGTCTCCACAAGGTCCCCATCAGCAATGAAATCTCACAGGAGTTTAAAAAAAAAACACGGTGAAGCAGTGAGGTGCTATTACCGTGGGCTGAAGCACACTCAGAAAGAAACACCAAAGGAAAAATACAAAGTGCCCAGCCCTGCAACCCGAAGTGTACATGAGACTACTTAGAGCAACGTGTCACAATGCACTCAAAACTGTGACAATATTTATGACTATTTGCAACAGAAATAGTATGCAATAAAAAAGTATTATACAGTAACAGCATAAACATCATCATACAGACTCAGCAACGCCAACCAAAAGCCCCTGTTACCAAGAAAAAGGCGATAAATATTTCTACCAGAGAGCCTAACTGGATTTCTGTCTAAGGCACTGACAGAAGGGCTGCCAACAGTTGGTCGACCCCCTGTTGCCCCAGGTCTCTCCCTCAGCTTAGAGAACCATACAGGCTGCTCTGAAATCAGAGCCTCAATGAGGCATCAGTTAAACTTCATAAACAACCTGCTTTAAAAACTCACTGCAGTTACTCACAGACCAGTTCATGAGCCTAGAATCACCTCTAGCTGGCTCTCCACTAACTGCCTTCCAACAGCAAGCTCTCCTTCCCTCTTCTCCCGGGGTCCTGACGGAAAGCTGCTAGCATAAGATTTATGCCCGCAAGGGTGGAGGGTACCCTGAGTTCCACTAGAATACTTCCAGGACTCTTCTGACACCCTCTCCACGATACCATTTTTGTGGAGTGGGGAAAGTTACAGGCAGAAGTGTAAAAAAATTAAAGGCTTTAAAGCTGCTCTTAATGAGCAAAAACTTCCTATCACAAAGTCATCGTCCAACTAACTTAGATCACTCTCCTATTTAATAGTTTCCCATCCTCTCCCTTCTAAGACAGGAATGTCACCCAGAAAGAACATCTACTGCTCAAGAAGTGTTTGCAGCCTTCCCTCCGGGTGTTTACTGTGTAGAGCACGCGCACGCGCACACACACCCACCCACCCTATGAGATGCCATCGGAACTGGTCCTCTACATGTTTTTAGATGTTTTACATAAAAGCGTCCATTTACAATGGAAACTTTTTTCATTTCAAACCCATTTTTCCTCCCTGGAAGGAGTGGAGCACTCCTCTCCAAATACAGACGACCAACAAGCCTGGGCACCGCGACTGCAGGGTTGTTTTGTACATAAAGCCCTTTGTAAGAAAGGACTCAAAAGTCCCAACCTGGGAAAAACACAGACCTCAGATACCAGCAGCAGACCTGGCAGGCATGACTTAGACCCACAGGAAAACCCAACGCACCCCACATTTTCCTACAGACACGTCCACACGGTGGGGCAGGAGGAGAGTGTGAAGAGAAGGGACAGAAGAAAGGCAGAGAAGCCGCAGAATGCCTAACAATGATCATTCTCAACATGCAGAAAGTGTTCTTGACAAACAAGTGAGGAAAACGACAGATAACATAAAACAGGCCAACCTTAATGCCTTAGGACCTACCGGGCACGTCTATGGCAGATACTGGTGGATATGTAAACCAGCACTGGCTAGTGACTTCTGCTCTTCCGAAAAGGTGTATTCTGGTCTCTACAACTCTCCAGGACACCTGAGGCCAGACCTCCTCCCTCCTAGATCTCCCATGGTGGCAATCTCTTCTACACTATTTGTCCTATGTGGGAATCTAAATGTCAAACTAATAGCACAAAACATACCGAATTCCTCCAGGTTAGACCCACCTGGGGTCTCCAAAAACGAGGGAGAGGTCACTGCAGAATTGATTTTCCACACTGCAAAGTCCTCAGCCCAGTCCCAGTTGACCAAAGATCATTAGCTGCACGGCCGATAAGGAAGGCCGACGGCTTCCAAGGCCCGGCCCTGGACTGCTGAACTCCACGCGAGATTCCACAAAGGCGGACACCTGCCTAAAGGGTCTCTGGACGGCACCGGCACCAGGTTCTGAAAACAGCATTGTTTTGTTTTTTGTGGAATGCATACTGACGTTGAGAAAGGAGAAATGACAGGATGTCTGGGGTTTGCTTTGAAATACTCCAGCAAAGGAGAAGGAAAAGAAAAAGAAAAAAGCAAGGGACAGATGAGAGGATGGTGGCATGTCTTGATACCCGCCGAATCTGGGTGACAGGTGTGTTGTTTCACTGCGCTGTTCTCTCAACCTTTGTGCATGTTTGAAATTTTTTATAACACAGGGTTTGTTGTTGTTGTTGTTGTTGTTTTAAGCGTGAGAGATGGTAAAGGTGGCCCAGGTCTGCTGACAATGATTGATGACATTCCCGTTTGGGAAAACTCTGTCCATTTCCCGAGGGGCAGAGCCTTTCCCCCTTCTGGACAAGAAGTCACCCCTCCTCCCACACTTAGGTGCCCCACAGCCCACAGTGACCTGTCTCCTCTGACCTCAACACTGCTTGCAGGGTAGCTCTTCAAGACGGAAAGCACAGATGGCCGGGCGCGGTGGCTCAAGCCTGTAATCCCAGCACTTTGGGAGGCCGAGACAGGCGGATCACGAGGTCAGGAGATCTAGACCATCCTGGCTAACACGGTGAAACCCCATCTCTACTAAAAAATACAAAAAAACTAGCCGGGCGAGGTGGCGGGCGCCTGCAGTCCCAGCTACTCCGGAGGCTGAGGCAGGAGAATGGCGTAAACCCAGGAGGCGGAGCTTGCAGTGAGCTGAGATCCGGCCACTGCACTCCAGCCTGGGTGACAGAGCAAGACTCCGTCTCAAAAAAAAAAAAAAAAAAGATGGAAAGCACAGATGAGTAAGCTATGTCACCAGGCCCACTGACATACATACAAATGGATCAGTGCTGCTAGCAACAATTCTAACTCACTAAACCGTTCCCATTGAAAGATCACAACAGCTATTGCCTGTTTGCCTCATTATTTAAAATTACATCATGGTACATGTGTGCTGTCGAGATAGATGAGTAACAGGAGAGGGGAGAAAAAGCACTCGGCACATCGCTGCCTTCCAGATGCATTGTGGCAAACTCCATGGTTTCTGCCTGGCAACAATACTAATGGCAAGATACCCATTTCTTGTCCCAAACAGACGGATGTCTAAAAAGCATCTCATCTTTTACACACAGAATTTTTTTACCCCTAAGCCAACACCCCAGCCCTCCCACAGAGCCTTGGCTGTTGCCAGCTCCCCGGCTGCTCCTGCAGGCCGACTGCAGCAAGGTGCATCATCCGCCTGGAGTTGGCTCGCCACCGGTTCCTTCCCGAGGGCTGGCGACCCAATGCAAACAGAACGACAGACTCTGAAGTCCCCAGCTTGCAACTAGTACATGATCATCATTCTATCACTTTCAAATAAAAGAGCCTAATATTTTGAGCATAATGATTTTAAGGAGCTCAACAATTTCTTTGCATGCATTATTCATTTTGTGACACAAAACTGTTATTTCACTGAGATTACTGTAAATCGCTACATGAAGAGCTGGCTTGCATGAACAATTAAATGATAGATATGATAAACTAGATTTATAAGCTTTATGTTCCCATAACATAAATTCCTTGAATGATTTAACTCAGCAGAGCTAGAAAATTCTTTTCAGACACCAGGTTCGTGGATCTCCAGCTCCCCCATCAGCATTTAATGAAAACTTACCTCAAAACTGAAAGCAAAAATATTTAATAAAAGGCTTAATATTACTATGGTAACCACAGCAACTTGTTTCAAAAATGAATAATAGCTCTGTTAGGTGCTTCATTAAAAATTTTCCAACCAAATACTGCCCTTAATCTTCTCAATGGAACAAAAGACTTATTCAGGATCCATGTAGAAGACTAAAAATAATGTCAGATACAACCTTGTGCTCAGGCACAGACATCCTTGCGTCTCAAGCACAGAGAAAGATGGAATCTAATCAGCTAAGAGGAGAGAAAGTTGGGTATTTATCCTAAAACAATTGATTAACAATCTCAATATCCCATTGTTACATTCTTTCCTCCACTGATCAACAAAGACATTCCTCGTCTCACCAAAATGGCCTTCTCCTGACACAGGCAACCGCCTGCAGACAATGCAGGAATCAAAGACTACAGTCGCTGGACACCAGGGTGTGACCAACAAACACCAGGGCCCGCTGGACTCCGGGAACAGACAGGACTCCCTTCTCCAGAGAATTCCAGAGTTGGAGAGGTCCAAGAAACCAAATCTGACTATGGCACAGGACTTCTGAGACCACCCATGCAATACTTGCTGGGATAGAGGAGAGCACGGCATCTCCAACCCAACAGTCTCCTACTGCTCTCCACTCAAGAGCCCAGCAGGACCCCTGGGCCTGGGTCGACTCTGCTCAGACGTCTAGGCCAGCTTCACTGTGCTCAGACCATCAACCTCTATGATGCCTGCAAGTGAGCTGGAGGACTTCATTACAACTGGGTAAGGTGACTGCTCCAGACCCCAAAGGGGACCCAGATGGAAGCATCCAGCTCAGCCCAACCCTTCCCAGGAATCACTTGGCCCCACCTCTGCCTGGTTCACTCTAGCTGTGCTGTGCTCCTCTACCCACCCATAAGCTCTGCCCATCCTCACACTCAGTCTCCTGCAAATTCACTCCTGTCCCACCACCATGTCAAGCTGACGACTCAACCAACAGACCTATGGCACCCAGTCACTAGCTTTATGCTGCTGGCTATGCTGCCTGGCATAGAGGAGGTGCCAAATGAGTGCCCACAGGCGGTACAGTCAGAGGGAGACAGGGCTGCCCAGATGCTTTACAGCTCCATGTAACTGAGCTATAAACTTCTCCAAAGAGGAGAGTAAGAAGAGAAGGAAGCAGCAAGCAGTTGAATAGTTCATGGTCTACACAGCAGTTAACGGCATGACACGGTGGACATGGGCACCATGGCACGGTGAGACCACAGAAGGGGATGCTTCTCAATGAGACTCCTACTTGGAATGCTTAGAATGGCTTGATAAGAATTGTGCTTGGGGCCAGGCGCGGTGGCTCAAGCCTGTAATCCCAGCACTTTGGGAGGCCGAGACAGGCGGATCATGAGGTCAGGAGATCGAGACCATCCTGGCTAACACGGTGAAACCCCGTCTCTACTAAAAAAATGCAAAAAACTAGCCGGGCGAGGTGGCGGGCGCCTGTAGTCCCAGCTACTTGGGAGGCTGAGGCAGGAGAATGGCGTAAACCCGGGAGGTGGAGCTTGCAGTGAGCTGAGATACGGCCACTGCACTCCAGCCTGGGCGACAGAGCGAGACTCCGTCTCAAAAAAAAAAAAAAAGGAATTGTGCTTCGATCAGAGTGCCCACGCCCAGCATCCAGCATGCCTGACCCACATGTTTACACCCACAGGAAGGCTGGCTGGCCAGTCCAGCCCAAGCTTGTACTCTTTTGCAAACGACAACCAAGAAGACAGAGACCATGTGACCATCAAGACCAAACAACCCCACAAACACCGATCTGCCCTGAGATTTCCTGACCCCGTCCCGAATGCTTTCTGGTCCCAGCACAGCATGCCAACCGCATCTGCCCGTGTGGTGACTGGAAGGCAGCTGAACTTCCTGATGATGTGAGAACACAGGGTGCTGCTGGCTGCTACTCACCAGGCTGTGTTGATGTTCACAGGTGAATCCGCTGTGAATGAGGTGCAGTTTATTTTCATTAATAGAAAAGCTTGGCCTCCTTCACCCCAGGAAACCAGGGTATCATCCATCTCAGTTTACCCAGCTCACCACTCACCTGCCCCTCTTCAACTGTCAAGAGTGCCCCGTTTGCCCCCAAAACAGATGATAAATAATACGGCCCCTCTACTGAGAAACCCCAGAAGTCTACAGACATCACCGAGAGAATGCGTGACACTCACTCCCAGCCCCAACTTACTTCTGGATGGGTGTAAAGGCTTCACCCAAAATGTACTGGGGGCCACAGTGTGTTCTTTTGGGCCCAGATAACAAAGGGGGCCCGCTGAGGTGGCTTAATAACAGTGAATGATTCCTATTTGGAGCAGCTTCAGAACAAAGCTGAGAGTCTCAATCCCCTGGCATCCCAGGAGGAAGAGCTGCTGCAGACCCGGCCGGGTAGCCACTGTATACCCATGGCTGTTTTATCTCTGCAGAGGAGTTATTATTATTACAAAAATCAACAACAACAACAACAGCTGACTTGACTGAGCGCTGCTCTGTGCGGGTGGTGGTTTGTATTAGCGTATTCGTACACTGAATGCTCATAACAACAGAAGTGAGTGATTCCCACCTGACCAAGGAGGACCCTGAGCTAACAGCGAGTAGCAGGACTGGCTCGGGGCCTCCCCCTGAATCACCACACTAGAGTGGGTTGTTTCACAAAAGATGCCCTGAAATCCAGCCACCCAACCGAACACGCGGAACGAAATCCACTTCCCACCAACTGCCTCAGGTACACAAAGTGTGCATGAGGCACTGTGGACACTCAGAGAGAGCCAAGTCCCAGGGGACCCCAGGATCCTGGCCCTGCCATTCTACCCTCCTTCCATCTCCTCATGAACACGGGCCGCCACACCTCCTTCAGCTCCCTTCTCATGGATGTTTCCCAGACACTGCTCCATTCAACTGTGATGTTGTCAAGGCGTGCCCTGGGCCTGCAACAGCAGCTCTGGAACATCCCTACCCGTCAAGGCGCCAAAGCCCTCCATCCCCCACTCATCGCCCGAAGCTGCCTGCTGGGTGTGGCTGTACAGTCTGTGAACTGCCAGAGGGCCCTGGAGAACTTTCTGCAGTACAGTTGTTGTTCTATACCTTGATCAGAGATCACGCTGCACGGCTAATTTTTGTGTTTTTAGTAGAGACAGGCTTTCACTGTTAGCCAGGCTGGTCTCAAACTTCTGACCTTGTGATCTGCCGACCTCAGCCTCCCAAAGTGCAGGGATTAAAGGCATGAGCCACCGCCCAGCCTCATTTGTCTTTTTGATAACAGCCATTCTAACAGGTGTGAAATGATAACTTGTTGCGATTTTTATTTGCATTTCTCTGATTAGTGATGTTGAGCACCTTTTCACATACCTATTGACAATGCGTATGTCTTCTTTTGAAAAATGTCTATTCAGGTCCTTTGCTCACTTTTTCATCAGGTTATTTAGTTTGTTTGGTTTTCATTTTTGCTGTTGAGTTGTTCGAGCTCTTTACGTATTTCAGACATTTACCCCTTATCAGATGTAGAGTTTGCAAGTATTTTCTTATAATCCGTAGGTTGTCTCTTCACTCTGATGATTATTTCCTTTGTTGTGCAGAAGCTTTTAAATTTGATGAAATCTCATTTGTCTATTTTTGCTTTTGTTTTATGCTTTTGGTGTCACATCCAAAAAGGCACTGCGCAGAACAATGTCAAGAAGCTTTTTTCCTGTGTTTTCTTCCAGTAGTTTTACAGTTTCAATTCTTACCTTTAAGTATTTTATCCATTTTAAGTTGACTTTTGTATATACTGTGAGTTAAGGGTCCATTTTCATTCTTATGCATGTGAATATCTACTTTTCCCAACGAACTTATTGAAAAGACTATCCTTTCCCTATTGTATTCTTGGTAGCTTTGTCAAAGATCAGTTGACCATAAATGCATGAATTTTATTTTTGAGCTCTCTATTCTATAATCCATTGATCTATATGTCAGTTTTTATGCCAATATCATACTGTTTTGATAATCTAGTTTTATAACATATTTTAAAATCAGTAAGTGGGGTGCCTCCAGCTTCACTCTTCTTGCTCAAGACTACTTTGGCTATTTGGGGTATTTTCGAATTTCAGGACCGTTTTTCTTCTTTCTGCAAAACGTGTCATTGGAATTTTGATAGAGATTGCCCTATGTATAGATAACTTTACACAGTGTGGACATTTTAACAATATTAATTTTTCCCATTCATACACATGGGATATCTTTCCATTTATTTGTGTCTTCTTTACTTCCTTTTATCAACTGTTATAGTATCCATTGTAAGAATCCTTCACCTCCAGGTTGCAGTGAGCTGAGATAGCACCACTGCACTCCAGCCTGGGCAACAGAGTGACACTCCGTCTCAAAAAAAAAAAAGAATCCTTCACCTCCTTGGTTACATTCACACCAAAGTATTTCATTCTTTTTCATTCTATTGTAAATGGGGCTTTCTAAAATTTTTTTGGAGAGTTGTTGTTAGTGTATAGAAACACAACTGATCTTTGTATGTTGATTTTTGTGTCCTGCCACTTCACTGAATTTATTAGTTCTAACAGTTTTTTGGTGGAGTCCTTAGGGTTATCTAAGATCATGTGAACTGCACACAGACAATTTTACGTTTCCTTTTTGATTTGAATGCCTTTTATTTCTTTTTATTGTCTAATTGCTCTGGCTGGGAAGGCATCCTTATCCTCTTCCTGATCTTAGAGGAAAGGCATTTGTAAGATCTTAACCTACAGGATTGTCATATATGGCCTTTTTATGTTGATGTACATTCCTTCCATAACTGATTTTTTTTTTTTTTTTTTTTTTTTTTTGAGACGGAGTCTCGCTCTGTCGTCCGGGCTGGAGTGCAGTGGCCGGATCTCAGCTCACTGCAAGCTCCGCCTCCCGGGTTCACGCCATTCTCCTGCCTCAGTCTCCCGAGTAGCTGGGACTACAGGCGCCCGCCACCTCGGCGGCTAGTTTTTTGTATTTTTAGTAGAGACGGGGTTTCACCGGGTTAGCCAGGATGGTCTCGATCTCCTGACCTCGTGATCCGCCCATCTCAGCCTCCCAAAGTGCTGGGATTACAGGCTTGAGCCACCGCGCCTGGCCCATACCTGATTTATTGAAAGTTTTATCATGAAAAGATGTTGAATTTTGTTAAGTGCTTTTTTTGCATCTATTGAGATAATTTTTCTCCTTCATTCTATTAATGTGATACACATTTACTGACTTGCGTGTGTAGAACCTTGAATCCCAGCAATAAACCCCAACTGATCACAGTGCCTGATCCTTTTAGTGTGCTGTTGAATTCAGTTTGCTAGTATTTTGATGAGAGCTTTTGCATCTATGTTCATCAGGAATACTGGCTTGTAATTTTCATTTCTTGTAATGTCCTTGTCTGGTTTTTACATCAGGGTATAACATATCCTCATAATACAGCTGGGAAGTGTTCCCTCCACTTGAATTTCCGGAAAGACTTTGAGAAAAAGTGGCATTCATTCATTCTTTAAGTAATTGATAGAATACACCAGCGAAGCATCTGGTCCTGAGCTTTTCCTCGCTGCGATATATCTGATTACTGATTCAATCTCCTTTTCATTACTGGTTTGTTCAGATTTTCTATTTCTTCATAATTCACTTTTGGTGTGCTATATGTTTCTAGGAAATTATCAATATTTCCTCATTTATGATTTCATTTGAGTCTTCTTTTTTCTTAGTCTAGCTAAAGGTTTGTCAATTTTATCTCCTTAAAAAACCAACTCTTAGGTTCTTTTTAATCTCATCTGTTGTTTTTCTACTCTCTATTTCATTTACTTGTTCTAATCTTTACTGTTTTCTGTCTCCTGCTAACTTTGAACTTAGTTTGTTCTTTTTTTTCTAGTTCCTTCAAGTGTACAAGTTGGGTTGTTTATTTACAATTTTTCTCTTTTTTTGAGACGGAGTCTCGCTCTATCTCCCAGGCTGGTGTGCAGTGGCGCACTCTTGGCTCACTGCAACCTCTGCCTCCCAGGTTCAAGCAATTCTCTGCCTCAGCATCCCAAGGAGGTGGGATTACAGGCACCCAACACCACACCCGGTTAATTTTTTTATTTTTAGTAAAGACGGGGTTTCACCATCTTGGCCAGGCTGGTCTTGAACTCCTGACCTTGTGATCCACTGCCTCGGCCTCCCAAAGTGCTGGGATTACAGGTGTGAGCCACTGCACCCTGCCTGCAATCTTTTTTCTTAACAAGGCACTTATCACTATAAACATCCCTCTTAAAACTACTTTTGCTGTATCTGAGAAGTGTTGGTATGCTGTATTTCCATTTTCATTTGACTCAGTATTTCTTTTTATTTCCCTTTAATTTCTTCTTTGACCCACTGGTAGTTTAGGAGTGTCTTGTTCACATATTTGTTAACTTTCCTCCTTTTATTTCTAGTATCACACCATTGTGTGATATCAAGTATTAAAGATTCTTGATGTTATTTCAATCCTCTTAAATTTGTTAAGACTTGTTTTGTGGTCCAATAAATGATCTAACCTGGAGAATGTTCCTTATGACTTGAGAAGAATGTGCATTCTACTGCTGTTGGATGGAATGGTCTATATCTTGTTAGGTCCATTTGGTCCATACTGTTATTTAAGTCTGCTGCTTCCTTACTGATTTTCTGTCCAGATGATAGATCCATTTTTGAAAGTGCAGTACTGAAATTCCTTATTATTATTGTATTGCTATCTCTTCCTTAAATTCTGTTAATATATGCTTTGTATATTGAGGTTCTCCCACGTTGCATATACATATATTCACAATTATTATATCTTCTTGATGAACTGACCCCTTCATCATTATACAATGGCATTGTCCCTCATGACACTTTTTGTTTTTGTTTCTTGAGACAAGGTCTTGCTCTGTTCCCCAGGATGGAACTCAGGGGAGTGATCATAGTTCACGTTAACATCAAACATGTACCTAGGACTACAGGCACACGCCACCACGCCCAGCTAATATTTTTAAGAGACAAGATCTCCCTGTGTTGCCCAGGCTGGTCTCAAACTCCTGGCCTCAAACAATCCTCCCACCTCAGCCTCCCAAAGCACTGGAATTATAGGCATGATCATTGCACCCAACCTCTTGTGACAGTTTTTAACTTGATGTCTATTTTGCCTGATATAAAGATAGTCACCCCTGCTCTCTTTTGTTATCATTTGTGTAGGATATCTTTTTCCATCCCTTCACTTTCAGCCTGTGTGTCACTAGGCAGTATATTGTTGGATCTTGTTTTATTAATCTATTTGGTCACTCTTTGTCTTCTGATTGGATAATTTAATCCATTTACACTTAAAGTAATTACTGATTTAAGTACTTACTGATTGGTAAGGACTTAACTATGGCCAGGTTGTTAATTGTTTGCAATTGCTTTATAGCCCTTTTGTTCCCTTCCTCCTCTCTTGCCATCTTCTGCTGTGATGTGATGATTTTTTTGTTTTTTGTAATAGCATGCTTTGATTCTTTTCTCTTTATATTTTCCATATCGACTATATGATTTTTCTTTGTGGTTACCATGAGGCTTAGATAGTGTTACAAAATGCATAGTGCTAACAATCTGTTTTAGACTGATAACAACATCAATTGCACACAAAACCTTTACACTTTCAGTTCTCTCTCTCACAAATACACACACACACACATTTTGCTATTGATACCGTAATTTACATCTTTGTCTATCCATTAACAAAATGTTGTAGCTGTAATGATTTTAATATTTTTGGTTTTTAACTTTTAGTTAACTAGAGTTAACTGTGATTTACACACCATCATTACAATATTAAAGTATTCTGAATTTGACTACAAACTTACTTTTACCAGTGAGTATTATACTTTCATAGGTCTTCATGTTACTAATTAACATCCTTTTATTTAAAATTTAACTCCCTTTCATAGTTCTTTTAAAGCAGGTCTAGTGGTAATGAATCTCCACCATTTTTGTCTGGGAAAGTCTTGCCCTCATTTCTGGAGGACAGCTTTGCTGGGTATCGTATTCTTAGTCGGCAGGTGTTTTTTTTTTTCCTTTCAGTACTTTGAATGTATCATCCCATTCACTCCTGACCTACAAGGTTTATGCTGAGAAATCCACTGATAGTCTTAGGACATTCCCTTGTATATAACAAGTTGCTTTTCTGTTGCTGCTTTCCAAATTCTGTTTGTCTTTGACTTTTGACAGTTTAATTATATTACATTTCAGTATAGACTTTTTCATGTTCAATCTATTTGGGGTCCTATGGGCCTCTTGAGTCTGGCTGTCTTATTTCTTTCCACAGATTTAAGACATTTTTTGTTCTTATTTCTTTAAACAAGCTTTCTGCCCCTTTCTCTTTTCTCCCTCTGAAATTCACACAATGCATACACGGCTTTGCTTAATGTTGTTCCATAAATCCTATAAGCTTTCTTCCCTCTTTTTCATACTTTTTATTTTCTAATTGGGTAATTTCAAATGACCTGTCTTCGAGCCTATTGATTCTTCGGCTTGTTAGAGTCTGCTGTTAAAGCTCTCAATTGCATTTCATAGTTCAGTCATTGTATTCTTCAGCTCCAGAATTTGTTTGGTTCTTTTTCATGATTTCTCTCTTTGTTGAACTTCCCATTTTTGTTCATATATTATTTACCTGATTTTGTTGAGTTGTCTGTTTTCTCAATGTCTTAAATTCTTTGTCAGGAAATTTGTAGATCTCCATCTCTTTGGGATCAGTTACTGAAAAGTTATAATGTTCTTTCCGTCAGGTCATGTTTCCCTGACTTTTCATGTTCCTTTAAGCCTTGCATTGTTGTCTTTGCATTTGAAGTAACAGTCACTTCCCCCAGTCTTTACTGACTGGGTTCAGAAGAGAAAAATCTTCCAATCAGCCTGACTAGGAATTCTAGGAGCCTCTCAAACCTTTCCTATTGATGCACCCACTCCACTCCTCTTGTTCCCTACTTGGGGCTAAGTCTTACGATTGTACAAATTATCTCAATCCCACAAAGCCAGGCCAGGTGTTACGAAATTTCCATTTATTTTTCCTAGGGCAGTGCTCAGGAGTGTTGAAGGTTAAGATCTTTCTCCCAATATAGCAGAGTCAAGCCAGCTATCTGTGTCTGCTTGTACACAATCTGCAGAGGCTGACATGCTATCTACAGGGGTGCAATTGTGCCAGCTGCCAAGGAAGAGAGGCATACAGGATGCTGGAGGTGTATGTGGGCTAGCTGAGGGTGTCTGCAGGAAACAGATCCTATGAAATTTGTGGACTAGCCTCTTGGTGAAGTCCACAAGGCAGTTAGTAGAAACTGTAGCCCTTTGTTGAGTTCCATGCCCTGACTGCTGACAGTCCCGGCCCCTTTTCCCTGCACTTAGTTGCTACTCAACTATTCAGTCATTCTGACCCTCTCAGTGTTCTGCAAGGGATGAGAAAGGAGTGAGCCTTTTGGACAGCATCCCACACGGCTGGGGCCACTGGGTGTGCACTATGCGCTCATCTTCCCTTTTGAAAGAAATCAAGAACCAAGGGAGTCTCTGTTGGCACTGAGTGAGCTATGCTGCCTTGGGGGAGGGGTGTTATGGATAAGTGAAACTCTTCTTTTTTTTTTTTTTTTTTGAGATGGAGTCTGGCTCTGTGGCCCAGGCTGGAGTGCAGTGGCCGGATCTCAGCTCACTGCAAGCTCCACCTCCCGGGTTCACGCCATTCTCCTGGCTCAGCCTCCCGAGTAGCTGGGACTACAGGCACCCGCCACCTCGCCCAGCTAGTTTTTTGCATTTTTTTTTTAGTAGAGACGGGGGTGAAACTCTTCTTCTTACCCTCTTCAATGTGTCTATTCTTGAGTGTTTTTCTCCAACAAGACTGCTAAGACCTCTGCACTTGTACTCCTGTGCTCCACAAAGGTACTCTCGTCTGTGGGCATTTGTCAAAATCAGTATTACTGTTGGGGAGACGAGGGCTGAAAACTCCTATTTCACCATCTTTCTGACATCATTTGCCACCGTGTGCTTTCTTATTCTGGTATTTCCTTATACCCTTGAGCCTCTTCCCTGTTTTATTCAACCCAGCAGTCTGTATTCATTCCTCTTAATCAGGATTTGAGCTTTGCACCTGCTCCTTTTGGCTGGGGTTGAGCCTACTTCAGAGGCTAGGGATATAGAGGGTCCAAGTACAATTTAAATAAGAAAATGCTACTAATAAAAATGTTGAGAAGAATATGAATTCTAGAAAAAAGAAAGAAAGAAAATGGAAAGAAGTCCTTGCACCCTGGCCTACAGTTGCTTCAACCCACAAAAACGCCTTTGTTTATTAGCACTCAGGTATCAATAGGCTGCCATGCAGTTGCAATTTTACCCAAAACCAAGGCTCCAGAGAAACCAGACCTTTCACTGCTCTGGAACTAAATTCGCAACTTCACCCCACTGCTGCTTCTGGAATATTATCCCATCTCTCTGTTTACTTAAGACCAAGCTCCTCTGCTCAGTTGTCACCTTCTCCTTTAAAAACGTTTCTGATCATCACAAGGTCAGGAGATCGAGACCATCCTGGCTAACACGGTGAAACCCTGTCTCTACTAAAAATACAAAAAATTAGCCGGGCGAGGTGGCGGGCACCTGTAATCCCAGCTATTCGGGAGGCTGAGGTAGGAGAATGGCATGAACCCGGGAGGCGGAGCTTGCAGTGAGCCGAGATCGCGCCACTGTACTCCAGCCCGGGCCACAGAGCGAGACTCTGTCTCAAAAAAAAAAAAAAAAAAAATGTTCCTGATCACTCCAGCCAGATATGTTCCTCCCTTCCTTTGAATATTTGTCCTTTTGTTGCTGGCTTGAGTCCTATCAACCCATGAGTCATGAAGACCTTGAGGACAGGGACAGTAGCACAAAGCCCTTCAGGCAAGGCAGCTTGAGCCCAGTAGAAGAATTTGCCGTGGGACTCAGGAGAAGCCACTGCCTACAATGCAAGGAGCTGGCCATTCATGCTGGTTTCTAACTGCCAATCTTCAAAGGCCCTCAAGTGGTGACAGGTAACTTAGCAGTTACCCTAAGCTGGTTGTCTAATTGCACATTCTCCACCTACAATTCAAGTATGTTTATAATAAGGCCTGAGCTATGACCTTCAGCCCAAACAACTTAAGCTTCCTGTAAGTATGGTCAAGTAAATTAAAAGTCATGTTAGTGCATTGACACACAGCAAACAAAGATTCTAAACACTGCCTAGTCATCACATATATAAAATTAAGACTTAAACAGAAAGATTAACTCATATGTATCTTCCCACTAACCTGAAAGTTTCAAATCACAGCTTTTTTTTTTTTTTTTTTGAGACGGAGTCTCGCTCTGTCACCCAGGCTGGAGTGCAGGGGCAGGATCTCAGCTCACTGCGAGCTCCGCCTCCCGGGTTCACACCATTCTCCTGCCTCAGCCTCCCGAGTAGCTGGGACTACAGGCGCCCGCCACCTCGCCCGGCTAGTTTTTTGTATTTTTTAGTAGAGACGGGGTTTCACCGTGTTCGCCAGGATGGTCTCGATCTCCTGACCTCGTGATCCGCCCGTCTCGGCCTCCCAAAGTGCTGGGATTACAGGCGTGAGCCACCGCGCCCGGCCCTCAAATCACAGCTTTAATTGAGGCTGGGCCTCCTAGTCAGGGGAGATCTAACCTTCCCTCTTCCTGGAGCTGCCCAGGCGGACAGGGCCTCAGAATGCAGGCGTGCTTTGTGCTCCCCAGGCTTCCGTTCACACTCATTTTCAATCTCCAAGAGGAATCCCCGTGCAGCTTAGCTGGGACGGACACCATCTGCCTTTCCCGGTCCCTGTTCTATCCCCTCCTCCTCGTGTTCCACAGAGCCATGAAAGCCGGGTCACACGAAGTTCATTCCAGTGCCTGCTGGCCAAAGTCTGACCAGTGAGAATGGCGCTGGCCAATGACTTTAGTGACTTAGCACCAGATATCCAAAAATCAGCCAAATAATTATCATTTATCTCCGCAGAATAAGAATAAATGTATTTTCAGCATTTTTATTAAAATATTTCATTTATGTGGACAACGTATTTTATTTATATATTATTTTTTTTTGAGATGGAGTTTCACTCTTGTTGCCCAGGCCGGAGTATAGTGGCGTGATCTCGGCTCACTGCAACTTCCACCTTCCTGTTTCAAGTGATTCTCCCTCCTCAGCCTCCCAAGTAGCTGGGATGACAGGTGCCCACCACCACGCCCAGCTTTTTGTATTTTTAGTAGAGACAGGGTTTCACCATGTTGGCCAGGCTGGTCTCAAACTCCTGACCTCGTGATCCACGCACCTCGGCCTCCCAAAGTGCTGGGATGACAGGCGTGAGCCACCGCGCCCGGCCAACACATTTTAAAAGAAAACGTACGCTTTTCCACAAATCATAACTTTCTGGGACACAATTAAGAAGGGCACAACAAGATTTCTAAAGAGAGACCACATGACTTCCCCATACACAGGCCCACGGCTTCTGCTCTGGATCTGCCCTATGGCCACTTGGTCTCCTGTTTGGCCCTTCCCTGCCATGATGCATGGACTGTCTCTCAGATACAAGGGCAAAATCAGGCCAGACATCCTGCCCAAACCCAGCCTCTTGCTGGGCCTCCACTATTTTCCAGGACATGAAGCCCAGGAGTTGACTCAAAAAAGAAAGGAATAAGAGAAATACTGACTTGCCTCCCTAAAATCCTGCACTTGCAACTGATGGCTTTCATCCCACTTAGAAAGATACAATAATAATGAGGGGGAAGGAGCTTCCAACATCGATAACACCAAACAGCAATTCACTGGAATCAGCTAATTTTCCTATTTAAAACATTCCAACACTGTATCCTGTCCTTCACTTTCCTGACTTTGCCACGATGATTTACCGCTCCTTCTCTTTCAAACGATTGCAAACAGCATTTTATTGGGGATTTCCTCTAAAAGGCAATTGGAGGTTCCTGCAACACAATTTATAGGTGCATTGTTTCCATTTATTTTAATTTTATTTATAGCCTTCTGCCAGAGCCCGCTGGGCACAGGCAGTTATAAATCAAAGATCACAAACACAGTGCTGCTTTGTTCCTCTGTTGACGCTCACATATCAGGGGATTGTTTGGTAAGCTCTAATATGAATACTAATTACTTTTTCAATCAGACCATGGGTGTGAACTCACTTGAAAAACTGCATAAAACAAAATTTCATTATATACTAGATATGATCTTGAACCAAAGGACACCAGGAGTGGTCCTACTTGAGAAAAAACACACGCTGGAGAGAGCCACGTGCTTGTGCTCTGAGTCCGGGAGTTACTGCAGATTCAGTCTCATCTGCTGGATGACCTTGGAGCAGGTATCTTGACCTCTGTGGGCCTCAGTTCCCACAACCATTAAACGAAACAGGGGTAAAGAGAATCTACTCTGGAGAGTTGCTGGAAATCCAATGGAAGACTCTACAGAGACTCCTGGAACCATGTCAGACACACAGGAGGTCTTCCACGTCAGTGTCCTCCTTTCCATGGAAACGTCAGGGGTGGGCTCTGTCCATGCTCTCTGCTTCTCCCTGACACGAGCCCACTGGGTTATTTCATCCGCCAACACCTCCATCCTCATGGTGCCAGGACCCAGTGCCCAATATCAAATGCCTTGGGCTTGCCCACTCTGCTCCTCCTCTCGTGTCCTCTTACATGAGGTCACTGCTATCCACCGTGACTCCAACGCCCAGCACGACTCACTACGACCCTGGGGCTCCCTCACGCCACCAGTCACTAGATTCTCTGACTCCATCTTCCTCTGATATACCCCTTAAAGCTTTTCTTTCTTCACCATCCCCACTCCAACAGCTTGACCCTCTGCCCAGAGCTCGCTGGCCACAGGCAGCTATAAATGTATTTCCCACCTACACTGACCCTGAATCCATCTGCGCTTTCCCAGGCCACCCTCCCTGCTTGCACCAGAATGAACTTTCCAAAAATCATAAATAGGATCACATTACTTCCCAGATTAAAATCCTTCCAGTGCTCTGAGCAGCAGCCTGTATCACTGTTCTTGAAGATTCACTTCCCTAAAAAAGGATTATACATTTCTGCCCAATGATGTTGGGCTTGGCCTTGTGCCATCAGCTGGCCAACGGAAAGTGATATGACACACACTGTCCTGGCAAAGCTCGAAGAAGCACTGGGACCTTCTACCAGCCCCTTGCTTCAGCTCTCTGCCAGGGGAGCGGTCCCAGACAGACTGCACTTTCCAATGAGGGCCTGGAATGAGGACAAGCACAGAGCTGCCCACAGTTTGCAGCCTACATGCAACATGACGCCCTGTGATTTCCAGCCCTGGGAGATCTGAGGGCTGCTGGAAACGCTGCAATGACTGCTTTGTCATTGATTGAGAACAGGGCCCTACCCTCCAAGGGCTCGAAGGGTGATGGGGAAGTAGCAAGAGTGGAGAGAAGAAGTCACATACGATGAGCAGTCACTCTCAGGCCTGGCAACCACAAGCCTTCAGAAAGCAGACCGTCCACCACGCCGGCCTGCCTCCAGTCACTTGCCTCAGTGTCCCCAAGCATTCCCGCCTTGGGTGCGGCTCGCCGGATGCCCACAATACATGTGCTCAGCTCCACACCCTTCCAGCCCTGCTGCACCATCAGCAACTGGGAAATGTCTCCGCTTCAGATCCTTTCCTTAGCCAGGGCTCTGCGCTCACAGCACCAGGCAGACAATCTGTCTCTCACTGAGCTCAGCGCCTTGGGAACAGAGCCTGGCTCACTTCCCTGTGCGCCCCTGCTCCTTTCACAGTGCCTAGTACTGAGCTGGCACCGAATCTGGTGTCTTGGGATTTTTTTTACGACCTCCATTGTTTAGAAATATCGACACACACAGTTCTTATGAAATCGTTTCACACGGCACTGAACTCCAAAGCTCTGGCCCCCAAACAGGAAGAGAGCCAATTTTGGAAACAAAGGCTAAAGATAACCTCAGAAATCCATGGAGGCAACTAAGAGCCAGAAGACCATTCGGAGGCATAGAAACGCCACTGCCCCCACTGCATGAATAATAGCTGCATTATCATTCCCTACCTTGGGCAAACAAGCCATTGTAAATGCTTATTTTATGACTTAGACTTTCATAAATTATGCAATAAGATTCTCTTAACTTGGCTTTTCTCTGGCCTTCCGAGGCGGTATTAATTTGGCAGCAACGTTAAGTAGATGTATTCTCTCCGTGCTAGTCAGTCAGTTAAAAGAGTTCTGTCTCTAGATCAGCCTCAAAAGCAGAGGTGACTTCAGGAGCATCAGGGAGCACAGGAAGAGAGAAGCAACAACAGGACCGCTCCTCACAAACCCCCACTCACCAGGCCATGAAGGGGGGTGAGTTCCACAACATATGTTTTTAAGACATCCCAAACATTACCTAATTTCACCAGGTACCTACTTACTATGTGCCCTGAACCTCAGAACCTGAAGATGAGTAAGATGCACCCCTACCCTGAGGACTCACAGCCCAGGCCACAGGTAACTATGAAACAATGCGCTTGATTACCGCACAATGAATTTTGTGAGGATGGAGAGAAGAGTCAAAGAAAAAAAAGCCACAAAGAGGAGGTGCTATTTGATCCGATACTTGGAGAATGCACAGAAGCGAAGGAGGGGAACCCCCACCCCCACCAGCACAGCAGGAATGCAGAGGGGGTGGGGCACACATCTGGGCTCTCATCCCAGACCCGTGACATTGGAGACTGTGTGACCTTGAGGACTTTGCTTACTGTATCAGTGCCTCTAGCTCATCTGAAACGGACAATACAGTACCTGCCACGCAGGTCGTTTCAAGCATGAAATAAGACCCATGAGGCACTAAGAACAGCGCCAGGCACAAAAGAAACGAGCGCTGGACCTGAGGGCGTGTTTCTGTGTGTGCACAGGCGCAGAGCTCACCTGAAGAGCAGAGACGAGCCCACGTGGCTAGATGACAGTGGGTGGCAGAGAAGAGCCCAAAAAGAGGCAGGAGGGTGGGGGAAGGCCTAAGTGGGAGGTGGTGAGAAGTGTGGCCTCCTGTCCCAGGCTGAGGAGTCTGGACTCTGAGCTCCATGGAGAAGGCTAACCAAGGCTCTGAAACCAGAAGCTCAGGCAGGCAGACCGGCCTCTAACAAGATCGCCTGTGGGAGACGGGCAGGAAGAGGTAAGCTGGGCGCCCTCGGGCCAGACGGGAGACTCCCAAAGTGGCCCAGGCCAGGGACAGGGAGAGTGTGAACTCCAGGAGAGGCCGTGGGAGTGGGTAGAGAAATGCAAGAGACAAACATCTCGCAGTGGCCCGCGCAGTTCTTCAAGTGGACATGTTGTTAAAACCAGAACGTGAACAACCAAGAGGACAACAGGCTTCTTGCCTTTCCAATCTTTAACTCCTTTGTCTTTCTTCCTGCAGAATTACGAGGCCTCCATTTTTTAACTTTATCACACTTCTGTATATTTATTGATCCGTGGGTGAGAAATCATGCTGAGCAAATGTATCCCACCTCCATCCATTCTCTCAAACATAAAAGAAAAGTCCTGCTGGAGTCCTGACCCTGCACCAGAACCTCTGCCGTGTTGGAGGGCACAGGAGCACGGAGCGGCCCGTGGCCTCAAGATGCTTCTAATCTTAGTCAATGGCACACGGAAGCCCCTGGGGCGCAAAAGTCCTGGGAATAATCTGCAGTGACACCTTGTGGGGCAAAATTATACTGAACAACGCACAGGCCTAACAACATTTGAGGTTGTTTTAGGGTGAGGAGCACACAGGGGAGCGCCTGTGCCAGACATCCGCACAGGGAGCTGCAGAGCGGCCTCAACGCTGCTCACGTGGTTGAGACAGACACTCCCTGGGGCTAAGACAAGCACCCTCAGATGAAGTCTTCACTGCTCGCCAGTAGAAAGTGGCCCATTGGCCGGGCGTGGTGGCTCACGCCTGTAATCCCAGCACTTTGGGAGGCCGAGGTGGGCGGATCACAAGGTCAGGAGATCGAGATCACGGTGAAACCCCGTCTCTACTAAAAATACAAAAAAAAGTTAGCCGGGCGCCGTGGTGGGCACCTGTAGTCCCAGCTACTCGAGAGGCTGAGGCAGGAGAATGGCGGGAACCTGGGAGGCGGAGCTTGCAGTGAGCGGAGATAGCGCCACCGCACTCCAGCCTGGTGGACAGAGCAAGACTCTGTCTCACAAAAAAAAAAAGTGGCCCATCATCCATCATCCTGGGACCCCGGTACACTCCACCCAGGCACTCTCAGAGAAGAGAGGAGCCACAGGTCCCACTTCAGGAGCCCCCCTGAGGCCGAGACCTCACTCACACCACCAGGCTGCACAAGCTGACCAAGCCCACGCACATGCTCAGGTGGAAATGACAGCAGATGTCTCTGGGCAGGCCGATCACCTAGACTGCTGAGATGTTCTGCTGGCGGCCAGGACTCGTTTTGATACAAGAAGACTGACTTACAAAATACCATTTGGTCCACGCATGTTCAAAGGGTAAGTCCGTGAGAAAGGAAAGCAGATTCTGACGGGGCTCTGGGTGGCTGAAATGCCTTAGGAACAGGCGACGTGTGAGGTAGTCACATTTGAGAAACACAAGCTGCACCGATGGTGAAAAAGTCAACGTCACTAAGAGGACACCAAACACAGTTTTCTCCCGAGGTGATGCATCCGCTGCATGGGAGCTCAGGAACGCCGACTCGGCCTGCATGACTGGCCCCACGTGAGGTCACAACACCACTGCGTGGTGACGGCGGGCAGAGCACTCTGAAAGGTAAGTTAGAAGCCTGACCTGAACATGGGGGCCATGGGACCTAGGAGCCCCCACTCACCTCAGGACATAGATTATAACCAAAGAGTGCTGAGGAATCCTGGCACTTATAACTAGGTCGTGAAGAACATTTTAACATAATTTGCTTTCCAGGTACAAAGAACCCTGTCAATCAACTCTACAACACGACAGAGGAAAGAGTCTCTGTTGATGGCTTCCTGGCAAAGGAAGAAAAACAGATTTTACAGTCAGCTAATCTGTCTTTCAAAAAAACGGAAGCTAAAACCAGATTTACGTTTTCATGTATTCATTCAACAGCTATCTGAGTGCCGACCGCGAGCCAGGAACCGTCCTGCACAGCGACCACGAGTTACACTCCGGATCGGACAAGCGTCTGCGCAGGTTCAAATCCTGACTCTGCTGCATAGGTGCTATGTGATTGTCCAGAGTCACCCCTCTGAAACTCATTTCCTCATCTCTAAAATGGGTATAATACTTAACTTTGTAGGACAGTAGCACTCAAGCTGGGCAAGCTCCAGGACCTCACTTCCACCCAGGCTGGCCCTGCTGAGCCTCACAGGAGCCCTGGGTGCCCAAGCTCCACCTGCATCCCATCCACCTTTCAGGACACCAGGACATGAAAAGCCCTCTCCCAAACACACTAGGACAAGACAAAACCATTAGAGAAAAATCCGCTCAGGGAACTGACAGCAGAAACACAGATGGCCCATAAGATGGGAAAGAAGAAAACTTGATCAAGTCTTAAAAATAGGCATATCTTTGGAAACAATAATTTTACATTGAGTGATTCTCCCAAGAAAATAACCAGAGATGAGAGCTAAGATGTGAGTACTAAGATATCTGAGGCAGCGTTTAATGGGAAAAACTTGGAAGAAACAAATGGAGAACAACAGGGGCAGCCAGGGAAGTGTGGTCCAGGCAAATGATGGAACCCCACGTCGGTACCGAATGCCGGCTTGCAGAAGAACATCCAGTCACAGAAAGGGCCACGGTTTAGCGTTCAACGAAGACCACCACAATGTCTCATCGCCCAGGTGAACTTCTGTTTGAAAAATGTTTTTTCATATCACATATGCAATATATGAGAGCAATTTTTACTTAAAACAATTCACTGTAGGCCAGGTGCAGTGGCTCATGCCTGTAATCCCAGCATTTTGGGAGGCCAAAGTGGGTGGATCACTTAAGGCCAGGAATTTGAGATCAGCCTGGCCAATATGGTGAAATTCCGTCTCTACTAAGAAGACAAAAATTAGCCAGGCGTGGTGGTGTATGCTTGTAATCCCAGCTACTTGGGAGGCTGAGGCACAAGAATCACTTGAACCCGGTAGGCAGAGTTTGCAGTGAGCTGAGATCGCGCCACTGCGCTCCAGCCTGGGTGTGAGACTGTTTCAAAAGAAAAAAAAAAAAAATTCACTGTAATCATTTTTGCCAAGTGGGTATTATATAATTCATATGAAGGGAGAGAACAAAGTTCTCTGCATCTCCTGGTAAAGGGAGACGGGCAGATTCCAAAGACAGAGCCATTGCGGGTGCCCTGTGCCGGTGAGGGGAGCTGGGCCCCTGCAGAGAGGAAACACAGCACAGGCACGGGCACGGCAGGGTTCAGATCCCCAGGAAGAAAAAGCCACCTGTAAGAAATGCCTGCTGGCAAAAGGAATTTCTTCGGGGGGAACATGGATGTTTAGGAGTCGATTTTAAATTATTACATAACTATTACATTATCCCTGAGACTCCAAAACTCCACTGACGCCTGCTGCAAACACAAATGCCTTGAGTTAAAGGAAAACACAGGCACCACCCTTCTTTGCAGAATGAAAAATGTGTTGACCCAAGCAGGTCAGCACATGAAAAAGTATGCTGGGCAGGCCAGGTCTCAATGCAACTCCAGCGTCCACACCCCATGTCCCCATCCTGGCATCTGCCCTGGCTACAGATCACTACAGACATGCCTGTGTCCAGCTGCCCACTTGATACCCTGACTCAGATGTCCCAAGGCACCTCAAGTTTTACATGTCCCAAGCCAAATTCCGTCTCTTTTCTCCCTAAATTTGTTCCTCTCCAACTTGCCCCATCCTTGACAGCCACTCCTGACGGCCCTCCTTCCCTCATCCCTCACACCCAGTCCCTCAACAAGCCTCCTCCCCAGAGCTTTAAAATACACCCCCGCAAACCCCAGACTTCTTACCACCTCCTTCACCCACTCCAGCCACCACCCTCCTAACTGGTCTTCCTACCTCCATGGAAAAGCCAAAGGGATCTTCTTGAAAGCCGAAGTCGACTCATGCCAGCCCCTGCTCAAACCTTCCACTGGCTTTCCACCACAACTAGCATGGAAAGTGACCTCCTTCTACCGCCCTCAGTGGCCTGCAGGGAGCAGCTCTGATTCTCCTCCCTCCTCGCTCGCCTCCAAGCTCCACCCTCACTTCACTGCAGCCACAGTGGTCTTCTTGGAGAAGGACCACACGCACACTAAGCTCATCCCCACATAGCCCTCCTTAGAGGGTTATGGGCCCCCAAATCATCAGGTGGCTATCTCCTCTCATCCTTTGGGTCTACACTTCACTGTCACCCCATCAGAAGGACCATCCAAATCAGCTTCATAAGCAGCCCCTCCTTCACCCCTGTGCAGGAGCCTCGAGCCACGGGAGCTGCAGGACGCCCGAAAAGAGGTCCAGCTGAGAAACGCTCTAAGTAGGAAACACATTCCAGGCTTAGTACAAAAAACTGAGTGTAAGTTATCTCCTTGATAGTTTTTATATCGATTATGTACTGAATTTATAATGTGTTACGATGATATAGTTTATACATTATATTAATAGAATGTATTACTAAAACTCACCTCACCTGTTGCTTGCTACTTCCTCACCACGGCTACAGGAACACTTTAAATCACACCCGTGGCTGGCACCGTCGCCCTGGGCGGTGCTGCCCGGACCATGGTCTTGTGTTATCTGAATCCCAGCTCCACTGTCCATCCCACCTTGTGTGCTGATGGGGTCCGTCAGGTGTGTGTGTGCAGCACCTGCTGGTCCTGGTCACGGCCACACTCCCAGCTCCTGTGACAGCACATGGCACGCAGCAGGGTCTTAGACCAGAAGTGGTGTGGGCTGATTAAATTACATCAAGAGTTCTGGAGAAGGCAGAGCAGACCCAGCAGTGACCATGAGAAGAAAACTCAATAGCATCGCTAACATGTATTAAGTAGTGCCCACGTGCCAGGCACTATTCTAAGAGCCTGCCTTCCGTGAACTCACCGAATCCTCCCCATAAGTAGTGAGGCAGGATTCAAGCACACTGCAGTCTGCATCCTGCCCAGCATGGACAACGGCACAAACACCACGTGGGCACCTGCCACACGGCTTCCCACGCCCCGAAACTCACCCAGGGTCCTCAGCCTCCCCAAACGGACCCGCCCTTCCCAGGGGACCTCAAATGGCAGGCAGGGTACAGTAGTATCAACCACATGAAGAACAGAAACTAAAATGGAGCTGGTGATGCACACGTGATGATTTCTTTGCAGCAGTTTTTTACATTTTCCAAATTTTCCTATAATAAACGTGCGTTATTTATCTAAGCCTAAAGTTTTGTATATCACATCTTTGAAGAAATCAGATTGGTAAGGCCGTGGGTCACCACGAATCACCACAGCTTGGCGTTGCCCTGGCTTTTGGATTCTTCACGGAGACCCTGTCACGGACCCTCAACCTTATTCCTCATTCGGCCTCCTACATGCGTATTTCTTCAAAAAGACAGTCAAACGCTTATTTCCAATTGCAGTCATTCCCAGAAGCCTGATGCAGCCGGGTCCTTGTGGTTCCCGACAGCAGAGGTTACCCGCGTTGGTCCGAGTGGTCCCAGCACTGACTCTCTTGCTGTCCTTTACCCTAGGCTAGTGGTTTTCAAGCCGGGAATGATGGGGTCCCTGGCTTGGGGAGCTCCCCTGGGAACAGGCAATTCTCGCGTATACTGGAGCTCACCCAGCTCTTAGCCCAGGGTCCCCATTCAAACAGCAGCAGGGACTCTTCATTTGGTAACCTGAGCCCCCACCAACCCTCAGCCCAGACGAGCGGGTCATCCCCCAGCGATACACACCGTCACCACCAAGGGACAAAGTGCTTCCTTCAACGGCTCCTGCTCCCCGTGCCCCCCAGCCGGGTGGGACCCTCCCACAGGGGTTATCAGACTCCCGACACAGGAGCGATCCTCCTGGCATCAGGCTGGTGCACCTAAAGGTCAGAGATCCCAGAAGCAGCAGCAGGCACCCATCTTGGCTGCTCTCCAGCCTCCTTGAGGGACACCTCTAGGCACGGGAGCGAGTCCGTTGAACAGGGCCTGAAGAGAACCCCCAGCAAACTGCAGCAGCCCCTACAGAACAGGGGCCTGACTACTGTAAGAAAAACAAGCAGAAAGTGACAACAACAACAACAACAAGTCTCCCACTAAAACCCCATCTAAGGGTCAGCAGCTCAAAGTTTGAAACTAGACAAACTCACAAAGATCAGAAAGAATCAATGAAAAAATGCTGAAAACCCAAAATGCCAGAGTGCCTCATCTCCTCCAAATGATCACAGCGTCTCTCCAACAAGGGCGCAGAACTGGACAGAGGATCAGATGGACAAACTGACAGGAGTAGGCTTCAGAAGATGGGTAATAAAAAACTACACTGAGCTAAAGGAGCATGTTCTAACCCAATGCAAAGAAGCTAAGAACATGGATAAAAGGTGAGAGGAATTGCTAACTAGAATAACAAGTTTAGACAGGAACACAAATGACCTGATGGAGCTGAAAAACACAGCATGAGACCTTCGTGAAGCAAACACAAGTATCAACAGCTGAATCGACCAAGCAGAAGAAAGGATATCGGAGTCTGAAGACCACCTTATTGAAATAAGGCATGCAGGCAAGAATAGAGAAAAAAGAATGAAAAGGAATGAACAAAGCCTCCAAGAAATATGGCACTTCATAAAATGACTGAACCTACGATTGACTGGAGAATCAGAAAGAGATGGGAAGAATGGAAACAAGCTGGAAATCACACTTCAGGATATTACCCAGAACTTCCCCAACCTAGCAAGACAGGCCAACATGCAGATTCGAGAAATACAGAGAACATCATTAAGATACTCCACAAGGGCCAGGCGCAGTGGCTCATGCCTGTAATCCTAGCACTTTGGGAGGCCGAGGAGGACAGATCTCGAGGTCAGGAGATCGAGATCATCCTGGCTAACATGGTGAAACCCCATCTCTACTAAAAATACAAAAAATTAGCTGGGCGTGGTGGCGGGCGCCTGTAGTCCCAGCTACTTGGGAGGCTGAGGCAGGAGAATGGCACAAACCCGGGAAGCGGAGCTTGCAGTGAGCCGAGATTGCACCACTGCACTCCAGCCCGGGTGACAGAGCAAAACTCCATCTCAAAAAAAAAAGAAAAAAAAGATACTCCACAAGAAGATCAACCACAAGACACATAATCATCAGATTCCCCAAGGTCGAAATGAAGGAAAAACTGTTAAGGACAGCCAGAGAGAAAAGCCAGGTCACCTACAAAGGGAAGCCTATCAGACTAATAGCGGAAACTCTACAAGTTAGAAGAGAAAGAATCAATATTCAACATTCTTAAAGAAAGAATTTTCAACCCAAAATTTCATATCCAGCCAAACTAAGCTTCATAAGCGAAGGAGAAATAAAATCCTTTCCAGACAAGCAAATGCTGAGGGATTTCGTTACCACCAGGTAACCTGCAGAGCTCTGCCCTGCAAGAACTCCCAAAAGAAGCACTAAATATGGAAAGGAAAAACCGGTACCAGTCACTGCAAAAACACACCAAAATATAAAGACCAATGACACTACGAAGAAACTGCATCAACTAGTGTGCAAAATAACCAGATAGCATCATGACGACAGGATCAAATGTACACATAACAATACTAACTGTATATGTAAATGGGCTAAATGCCCCAAATTAAAAGACAAGACTGGCAAATTGGATAAGGAGCAAAGACCCATCAGTGTGCTGTATTCAGGAGACCCATCTTACACACAAAGACACACACAGACTCAAAATAAAGGGGGGCAGGAAAATATACCAAGCAGATGGAAAGCAAAAAAAAAGCAGGAGTTGCAATCCTAGTCTCTGATAAAACAGACTTTAAACCAACAAAGATCAAAAAAGACAAAGAAGGGCATTACATAATGGTAAAGGGAACAATTCAACAAGAAGAGCTAACTATTCTGAATATATTTGCACCCAATACCAGAGCACCAAGATTTATAAAACAAGTTCTTAGAGACCTACAAAGAGACTCAGACTCCCACACAATAACAGTGGGAGACTTTAACACCCCACTATCAGTATTAGATCAACAAGACAGAAAATTAACAAGGACATTCAGGACTTGAACTCAGCTCTGGACCAAGTGGAACTTGTAGATGTCTACAGAACTCTCAACTCCAAATCAACAGAATATACATTCTTTTCAGAGCCACATGACACTTATTCTAAAATCGACCACATAACTGGAGGTAAAACACTCCTCAGCAAATGCAAAAGAACTGAAATCATAACAGTCTCTCAGACCACAGTGCAATCAAATTAGAATTCAGGATTAAGAAACTCACTCAAAATCACATAATTTCATGGAAATTGAACAACTTGCTCCTGAATGACTCCTGGGTAAATAATGAAATTAAGGCAGAAATCAAGTTCTTTGAAACCAATGAGAACAAAGAGACAACGTACCAGCATCTCTGGGACACAGCTAAAGCAATGTTAAGAGGGAAATTTATAGCACTAAATGCCCACATCAGAAAGCTAGAAAGATCTCAAATCGACACCCTAACATCACAATTAAAAGAGCTAGAAGAGGCAAGAGCAAACTAATCCAAAAGCTAGCTGAAGACAAGAAATAACTAAGATCAGAGAAGAACTGAAGGATCAATTCTGTGTGAGACACAAAAAACCCTCCAAAAAATCAACAAATCCAGGAGCTAGGTTTTTGAAAAAAATTAACAAAATGGATGGCTAGCTGGACTAGTAAAGAAAAAGGGAGAGAGAAATCCAAGAGACACAATAAAAAATGATAAAGGAGATATCGCCACTGACCCCACAGAAATACAAACTACCATCAGAGAATACTATAAACACCTCTATGCAAATAAACTAGAAAATCCTGAAGAAATGGATACATTCCTGGATGCATACACCCTACCTAGACTAAACCAGGAAGAAGCTGAATCCCTAAATAGACCAATAACAAGCTCTGAAATTGAGGCAGTAATTAATAGCCTAGCAACCAAAAACAGCCCAGGACCAGACAAATTCACAGCTGAATTCTACCAGAAATACAAAGAGGAGCTGGTACCATTCCTTCTGAAACTATTCCAAACAAATAAAAAGGAGGGACTCCTCCCTAACTCATTTTATGAAACCAGCATCATCCTGGTACCAAAACCGGGAAGAGACACAACATAAAAAGAAAACTGCAGGCCAATATCCCTGATGAACAGCAATGCGAAAATCCTCAATAAAATACCGGTGAACCGAATCCAGCAGCACATCAAAAAGCTTATCCACCACCATGATCAAGTAGGCTTCATCCCTGGGATTCAAGGCTGGTTCAACATATGCAAATCAATAAACATAATCCAAACATAAACAGAACCAATGACAAAAAACCACATGATTATCTCAATAGATACAGAAAAGGCCTTTGATAAAATTCAACATCACATCCCTTCATGTTAAAAACTCTCAATAAACTAGGTATTGACGGAACATATCTCCAAATAGTAAGAGCTATTTATGACGAACCCACAGTCAATATCATATTGAATGGGCAAAAGCTGGAAGCAGTCCCTCGGAAAACTGGTACAAGACAAGGATGCCCTCTCTCACCACTCCTATTCAACACAGTATTGGAAGCTCTGGCCAGGGCAATCAGGCAAGAGAAATAAATAAAGAGTATTCAAATAGGAAGAGAGGAAGTCAAGTTGTCTCTGTTTGCAGATGACATGATTTTATATTTAGAAAACCCCATCAACTCAGCCCAAAAACTTCTGGGACTGATAAGCAACTTCAGCAAAGTCTCAGGATACAAAATCAATGTGCATAAATCACAAGTATTCCTTTACACCAACAATAGGCAAGCAGAGAGTCAAATCATGAATGAACTCACATTCACAATTGCTACAAAGAGAATAAAATACCTAGGAATACAGCTAACAAGGGATGTGAAGGACCTCTTCAAGAAGAACTACAAACCACTGCTCAAGGAAATAAGAGAGAATATAAACAAATGGAAAAACATTCCATCCTTATGGATAGGAAGACTCAACATCGTAAAAATGGCCATACTGCCCAAAGTAATTTATAGATTCAATGCTATTCCCATCAAACTACCATTGACATTCTTTGCAGAATTAGGAAAAACTATTTTAAATTTCATATGGAATCAAAGAAGACCCCATATAGCAAAGACAATCCTAAGCAAAAAGAACAAAGCTGGAGGCATCACGCTACCTGACTTCAAACTATTCTACAAGGCTACAGTAACCAAAACAGCATGGTACTGGTACCAAAACAGACATAAAGACAAACAAAGCAGAACAGAGACCTCAGAAATACCACCACATATTTAAAACCATCTGATCTTCAACAAACCTGACAAAAACAAGCAATGGGGAAAGGATCTCCTATTCAGTAAATGATGCTGGGAAAACTGGCTAGCCATATGCACAAAACTACAACTGGACCCCTTCCTTATACCTTAAACAAAAATTAACTCAAGATGGATTAAAGACTTAAATGTAAAACTCAAAACCATAAAAACCCTAGAAGAAAACCTAGGCAATACCGTTCAGGACATAGGCATGGGCAAAGACTTCATGATAAAAACACCAAAAACAATTGCAACAAAAGCCAAAATTGACAAATGAGATCTAATTAAACTAAAGAACTTCTGCAGAGCAAAACAAACTATCATCAAAGTGAATGGGCAACCTACAGAATGGGAGAAAATTTGTGCAATCTATCCATCTGAAAAAGGTCTAATATCCAGAATCTATAAGGAACTTAAATTTACAAGTAAAAAACAACCCCATCAAAAAGTGGGTGAAGGATATGAACAGATACTTCTCAAAAGAAGACATTTATGCAGCCAATAAGCATGAAAAAAAGCTCAACATCACTGATCTTCAGAGAAATGCAAATCAAAACCACAATGAGATACCATCTCACGCCAGCCAGAATGGTGATTAAAAAATCAGGAAACAACAGATGCTGGTGAGGCTACAGAGAAATGGGAACACTTTTACACTGTTGGTGGGAATGTAAATTAGTTCAACCATTGTGGAAGACAGTATGGCGATTTTTCCAAGGATCTAGAACCAGAATTACCGTCTGACCCAGCAATCCCATTACTGGGTATATACCCAAAGCAATATAAATCATTCTACTATGAAGACACACGCACACATATACGTTTACTGCAACACTATTTACAATAGCAAAGACAGGCCGGGCGCGGTGGCTCAAGCCTATAATCCCAGCACTTTGGGAGGCCGAGATGGGCGGATGATGAGGTCAGGAGTTCAAGACCATCCTGGCTAACACGGTGAAACCCCGTCTCTACTAAAAATTACAAAAAGCTAGCCGGGCGAGGTGGCAGGCGCCTGTAGTCCCAGCTACTCGGGAGGCTGAGGCAGGAGAATGGCTTAAACCCGGGAGGCGGAGCTTGCAGTGAGCCGAGATCTGGCCGCTGCACTCCAGCCCGGGCGACAGAGCAAGACTCCATCTCAAAAAAAAAAAAAAAAAGCAAAGACACGGAACCAACCCAAATGCCCATCAATGATAGACTAGATAAAGAAAATGTGGTACATATACACCATGGAATACTATGCAGCCATAAAAAGGAATGAGATCATACCCTTTGCAGGCACATGGATGAAGCTGGAAACCATCATCCTCAGCAAACCACAAACACGGGAACAGAAAACCAAACACCACATGTTCTCACTCATAAGTGGGAGCTGAACAATAAGAACACATGGACACAGAGAGAGGAACAACACACACCAGCAAAAGAAGGGAACTTAGAGGATAGGTCAAGACGTGCAGCAAACCACCATGGCACACGTAACCTATGTAACAAACCTGCACATTCTGCACATGTATCCCGGATTTTTTCTTTTTATGGAGGAACAAAGCAAAAAAGAGGACAACCCAGTTATCTTCGTATACTGAGAGCGATGTGAACAGGGAACTGGACTCATCCAGCACGGCCCCACTTATTACAGCCAATGGGTAGAGGTTACAGAGAAAGCTATTCCAGTACAACCAAAAGGAAAACAAATTTTAAGATACTCTTGAGATACGATTGACTTACAAAAACATGTACCTACTTACTGTATACAACTTGCTGAATTTAGAAAGAATTTTCTAAGCTATGCGATACAAGATGTTCTTGTTACTGGAAGTCTTTAATGTTCAAACATCAGCATTTTGCCTAAGTGAGAAGCACACTGAGTAAGGTTTTCAGTTTCCACAAGCTCCACCAGCTTCCTGTAGAACACCACCACAGTGAAATGTTAGTGGCCCGTGAATAAGCAGCTCTGTAGACAAATGTTAGGAAATGCGGCCTGTCTTATTTTGGTCATGGGGATCGATAATATGTATAAGCATCAAAATGCTTTGAAAAGCACCCCCCGCCAAAAAAAAAAAATCACGACCTCAGCCGGTCATCTACCACACGGCTAACTTCCCTGTACTAACTGTTCCCCACCTCACTCCACTGCGTAAAGCAAAGAGCCGCACGCAACGTGTCCCAATAAAAGCTACCGTTGTTGAGACGTACTGGAAAAGTTCTCGGGTTGACTTCTGATGGAACTGGTTCTCCTTTAAGTCCTCACAGAATTTACCTAATCTTATTGGAAAGAATAACTTCATTCAGTGCTTAGAGAACGGCAGTAAATTTCTTGAAAAGGACAGTTTTTGGCTGAGATAAGGGAAAGAGTAAACACAGCTCCAGGCAGAGCTCACTCTTCAGTTTACCAAATTATTACCAAGCATGGCCCTGAGCCAGCCCGGCACCAAGCCTAATCACTCCCCGGAGATACCCTCCAAAGAAAAGTGTACAGGAACGGGAACGAGGCACAGAGGCCACAGACAGCTCCAGTAGGGAGGCGCGGGGGCAGCACTGCAGGCAGAGGAGGAGCTGCGGTCAGAGAGCAGGCAGGCAGCCACAGCAGGAGGCCCACGGCAGGCTCCCAGGACACGCGCAGCAGCCAGAGGGCCAGAGGCTTCGAACCCCATCCCAAGGGCGTGGGCGTGACTGTTAAAAAAAATACTGTAAGCAGGGAAATGACACCACCTGCAGGATAAAATCCAATCTGCTTCAGGTTCCCAGAGTCCTCCCCTAGGCTGCAGCCGGACCCACCTGCCCATGGCATGCACAGGCACACCCCATGGGCTCCAGCCAATTCTCTCCACTCACCCCCAACTCTCCACTCACCAGCAGGCCTCCCCTCCACGCAGGCCCTCTCCCTCCCTCTTCCATCCTTCCACCAGCCAAACCAGCCCCATCCACGGAGGGGCCTCCCCTCCACGCAGGCCCTCTCCCTCCCTCTTCCATCCTTCCACGAGTCAAACCAGCCCCATGCACGGAGGTCCAGGCACCCCTCCCCTTCCTTCACCTCGCCTTAAAGCTGGAATTCTCCCGTTCTGCCCGGCCTCTCAGCATGGATGAGCTGCTACAGGGCAGGGAGCACAACTCACAAATACATCTTGGTATCGCCAGTGCCCAGCACCAGGCAGACGCTTAAGAAACGTTTTCCGAGTAAATGAGTGAACAAATCAATGAGCAAATGACTGAATTCATGAGGGGGCAAACAAGTGAATACATTAGAAAGAGAAATGGCCACAGTCTTGTTAGAACGGCCCACCAACCTCTGAAGAATCTAGGAAGTCTGAAGCAGGAAAACCTTGACAAATCAAACACAGGGGAAATAGGACTGCGTGCTCTGAGAGAGACAGCATCCAAAGGTCCAAATAAATTACTGTGTGCCCAGGAGCACCTCAGTTCAAAAACACTGATACAGAGGAAACGAAGGGCAAAGAGTAAGCAAGTCAACAGCGGTTATCAAACCGCACGGGGCCAGCAGGGAACCGCAGGGGCGAGCAAGACAGCACGAGTGAACAAGCGACCGCCACGTGGCTCCGATTAACACCGAGTCCTCGCCCCAGGGCTCACACCGTGGAAATACATAAGGAAGTGTTCAGGAGTTATGTGTCGGGGTCTGCCTCCCAGGTTAGTAATTACAATAAATAAAAAACAACATCAAAAACAAAACTGGAAACAACTTAAACACCCAAATAAGAGAAAGTCTTCAGAAATGTTTCACCTACAAGCAGAGGGATGAATGTATTTTGATGACTGTTACAAAGTCATTAACAATCATGTTTTCAAAGAAAGTTAGTGTCATAGGAAAAGACGTTATTTAAAATAAGTAAAAATATGCTGGGTATGGTGGCTCACGCCTGTATTCCCACCAATTGGGAGGCCGAGGTGGGTTCACCTGAGGTCAGGGGTTCGAGACCAGCATGGCCAACACAGTGAAACCCCGTCTCTGCTAAAAATACAATAAATAAATAAATAAATAACCGGTGTGGTGGCAGCTGCCTGTAATCCTGGCTATTCGGGAGGCTGAGGCAGGAGGATCCCTTGAACCCAGAAGGCAGAGGTTGCAGTGAGCTGAGATCACACCATTGCACTCCACCCTGGGCAACAGAGCAAGACTCCATCTCAAAAAAAAAAAAAAAATTAAAAGTTAAATAAATAAAAATAGATATATAATTAGATACACTGCTTGATCTCAAGTCTATGTGAAAAGGAAAACACACACATACAACCCTCCCAAAAAGACAAAGAAGATAAGCTTTGGTAACATCCTGGGGAAACCAGGGTGGCAGTTCACACGGGTTTTTATCTTTCTTCCTGAGACTGGTCTGGGGAGGCTGCATAGCAGGCAGGAGAGCCTGTACCCAGTAGACTCAGACATTCCGAAGTTTGAGCCCTGGCTCTGTGACGTCAAAATCTTGGAACGTCGGGCATGTTTCTTAACCCCTTCAAGCCTCGGTTTCCTCATCTGTCAAACAGGAATAAAAAAAGCGTCCACTTCACAGGACTACTGTGAGAAATGGTCAAGAAAATGCACGTCAAGGGCTCCACACCCCACACCTGGTACATGGCAAGCATTAAAATACATTAGATTCTATTATTATTACCCTCAGTAGTTGCTAAATTTCAAACACTGAACATCTGTAATTTTAAATCATATTTAAGAATAGCAAAGATGAACAAAAGTAAATATTCTCTAAGATGATAAGGCTGGTGCTCCTGCCACGCCGGCCCATGGGTGAAGAGGCCGGGGTGTGCACTGACTATGCAAGGGCTGCGGAAAGGCAGAAAACCAGCAGCAACTTTCTGGTCCCCACCAAGGCTCCTGGAAGGAGCGCTCAGCCTCCTATGTCCGACACAGAGATTCAGATGTCCAAACCACGCTACCTTCCCAAATACTGTCTGCATTTTTAGATCTGATTTCTTGTCCGTAAGGTGCCCCTGCCTTCTTGGAACACCCTGCCCCAGTCCTGGGCAGAGGAGGTGGCTCAACCTCCGGTACCCAGCACAGACAGGATACCTTCTTGCAGCTGTTCTGGCCCCTGAAGGCCCACCGGCTCCCACCCCCAGCCACATCCCCAGCAGAATTCATCACTTGTTCCTCTATGTTTCCACAGAACTTCTGACATATGCTTAGGGGCCCTAACCCTTCCTGGCTCTACCGTAATTATCTGCGGCAGATCCGTTTCTCCACCGAAGCGGAAGCCTGTGGGCCCCGTGTGCCTCGCCTGGTAGGAGCCCACCACATATTTTAACTGAATGAAATAATCAGAAATAATTTTCACTATTATTACAGCATTCTTCTTCTACCCCGGGAACATGGAAAAGCCAATAAAAAGTTAAAGTAGAAACAAGATTTCTCCCTCTCAAGAGCAGTCACCCATTCTTAAACTTGCCAAAGCAAATTTAAAATCTCACTGAAGATAACTGTAAATTAAATGCTGCATACTAAAGATCAAAAACTGACTTTGCTAAATAGATCTTATCCTTTAATATTTGGCTTAGGTAATAGGGACAGAATTTTCAAGCACAGAAGCCCCAAGCCTAGAAAAGTTTTAATGACTTCTGATGGAACAGGCACACACGAGGAAATCTGTGTCTTACGAATTCAATATACACCCTATTGAGGAAATCACCATGAATAAATGGAAGAAAAGAGTGTACTTTAGTGAAGCATTTAATGGTCTGATCTAGAAGGTCATTAAAGTAAAGAAAGACGCCAATGAAACGCAGTGGCCTGCATACAGAAAGACCTGCAGAGCCGCCTGGGAGACGAAGCGTGGACCGAGGGGCAGCGGCGGCTGCATGAATCACCTCGCGGGCAGCTCCGGACACGACAGACTCTATCAATAACGGGAAGAGATCACACACACCACGAGGATCAACCGCAGCCTGGAAAGAGTCAAAAGAAGCATCAAACGGCTTGAAAGAACCAAAGCAAGCAAAGATAAATGCTAACATTAAGACAAAACAAGCAAGATTTTGCCCATCGAGCAAAATCCACAAAGCCACACACAGCCAGCAGAAAGGTGGGCAGAGTCCCTGCAGGGGTGGGAAGAATGGCTGACGAGGCTGTGAGGCCAGGCAGCCCGCAGTGTGACCAACCCGTGGGAGCCCCAGAGCCTGCACACTTCGAATGCCAGCCTCACATCTGGGCAGCCGTGATCCCCACAATTCTTGGGTGCTCCGTGTCTCCTCAGCATCACAAGCCCACCCAAAGAGACTCATTATCCTTGTGCTGCTGTGCCCACAGGGTGTGCAGAGAAGCCAGCGCTGGTGCCAGGGAACGAGCAAGCAGGAGGAGGCAGCGGCAGGGAAGCAGAAGCTGCCACCAGACCAAGAAACGGCATGAGGGAGTTCCAAACAGCCACAGCTCAGAGCACAGCTAATTCACCTGCTGCTGAATTTCAAAGTGTCACCCCCACGTCACTTCCAGCCCTACAGCAGGATAATCACAAAGCACCAGAAGCCCGATTAACCTCCCCAAAGAGCAGCTCTGATCATTCCACTCCCTGCCCAGAACCTTCCGGGGCTCCCAACTGCACACAGAACAAAGACTTCCAGACCTTGGCAACCACCTGGACCAATTCCTGGATTTTACCGATGGGGAAACTGAGGCTACGGCGGGATTAAGTGGCTGAACGGTCTGAGGGTGGCAGCGGCAGGATCTGAGTCCGGGATCTCAGCGCCTCCTCTCTGTCTCCAGTGGCTTTCTCACGGCACCACAGCGGCCTCAAATCGAATGCCTTCACCTGGTGGGCCAGACCTTCCAAGAAGTGACCCCGGCTGCATTTCTGGCTTTTCCTACCACTGCCTTCTTCTGAAACTATCAGTCCCGCAGGGCGAGGCTGGATGCTGGCTCTGACACACTTGGCCTCCAATGCTGGCTCCACTAGCTGGGCGACCCTGAGCCAGACACTGAGCTTCTGTAAGTCTCTAGGAATCGCAGAGGGACTGCACACAACGCGCTCAGCACACAGCTCGATACATTGTTGTGACTGTTGCTACTGCTGCCGCCCTCACCACTCAGACCCCACTCTGTCTCCTCCCCTCAACTCTCCGCTTAAGTGAGTCCCTCCCTGGGAGAGTCTTGCCCCATCTCCCACAATGGAAATCACACCCACGAGACAAGATGCCCCCACAAAGGTCAGCCCTTAGAAGCTACACAACTCAAGTGCTCATCACCGTCCAGCACAGGGCCTGGCAAGGCAGGTACCTACTCATGTCTGATGGACGAATGAAGAGATGGGAACCTTGCTTTCTTGTCACCTACGTCTCTCTGTTGGTTCCACCCTACCCCAGAATCTGTCCCTGACAGCTCCTCGCCACGCCATCCAATGGGTCTTCCTGACCAGGCCACTGACAGGCACCACAGCCTGTCCACGTGGACCAGTCACCATCCAGTGCCTGCATCTGGCCAAAACAAGCCTCATCAAATATCCAGTGCCCACTGTGCCCTGCCCACAGGAACCTGAGGCCAGTCTGCTGCCCTGCACCCAGGGTACTTGGTAATCAGCCTGTCCTGGATGACAGCCGTGTGATGGACTCTGACACACAGCCTGGCCTGTGCCAGCCACGCTCCCCAAAGTAAGCCCAGTATCTTTAATCATCCTGCACGTAAGGGTACAGACTCGCAGCAGCCCAGCTGCCCCCAAAGTACTCACATGAGGACAGAAGGACGGATTTGATGTCCCCTGTCTTCCAGGAGGTATCTGAGTCCTTAATGGAAGAGTGTATCACCAAGGGGCGTCTAGAAGGGTCAAAAGCAGAGCTACCTATTCATTTGATTCTAAGAATAAAAACTCCCCAATTATGTAATTATTGTTTAAAAAAAAAAAACTCCTCCCAAAGCTTAACTATCCGCCTATTCTTTTGTATGAGGACTACCTGAGGTGGGGGTTGTGCAGCAGAGTGAATGTACCAAAAGCTGCTGAACTGTTCACCATAAAACAGTTTATTGTCTGTTATTTGAACTGCACGTCAAGTTTTTAAAACAATTTTTACTTAAAAATTTGATGATTCCATTTTGACACTCGTAATAAAAGATGATTATGCTTATATACTAAATCTCACCTGTTCTCATGCTCTCCTATATACATTTTTCTTTTTTTTTTTTCTTTGAGTGAGAAAAGGGGCACACAACACTAATATGTTTTCATTTGCATTTTTAAAAGAATGGGGTGGAGTGAGAAATATATTAACATGTCTATATAAATCTACTTGAATATGTGCGGAACACTTCTGAAAGGAGACAGAAATAGAAGGGTTGCTCAGGGAGCAAAGGAGATTTATTTGTCAGGCTGCAAGCCCTGAGGAACCATTGTAAATGTTTTAACTTTGTATAATGTAGCTTTTCCCATTAGAAACACTGGTAAATAGAGTAGAAATCAATGTTACCAGTTCCCAAACTGCAAGTGGTGAGCCCCCGAGCATTTCTCCCTCCTGCAGAACACCCAGGAACACGGCTTCTGTGTGCGTGAGCTGATGTGACACGTTTTGAATACTCTCAAACGAGTCTTCATTTTGATCAAGCATATAAATGAAATGTTGACTTAGATAAGCAATTTTAATAAGAATTTTAACTAAAGATCATTTTCAAAACATTATACAACCATTAAAAATGATGGTTATGAAGATTATAGCAACATGGGAGAGGCTGATGATGTAGTACTAACTGGAATAAAAGGACAACAAATGCCATCTATAGCTTCATGGCCTCCATGGAAAACCTGGGTGGGAAGGACACACAGGAAAAAGACGGTAAGAATACAGCAGCCAGGCAGAGTTCCATGCTAACCACTCCACAGATGTCCTTATCACGACTCCCAAGCACTGTGGAGGCCTCTGTCATTACCCTGTTCTACAAATGAAGACACTACCCAGGTCGCTGTGTTAGTAAATGTTGAAGCCCGGCCAGGACCTGACATGCGCCACCCCAAAGCCCATGGTCCTGTTTCCCATGCTGCCCTGACCCCCGAGATGCTAAGGGTCAGGGTGGCAGGGGAGGTGGTTATTTTTACTTCTAGAACCTAAAACAAATCCATGGGTTTATCTTGGGTTAAAAGATGAGTTGAAAAAGATATGCTGGCCAGGCGCAGTGGCTCACGCCTGTAATCCCAGCCCTTTGGGAGGCCGAGACGGGTGGATCACGAGGTCAGGAGATCGAGACCATCCTGGCTAACACTGTGAAACCCCGTCTCTACTAAAAAAATTTTTTAAAAAAACTAGCCGGGCAAGGTGGCGGGCGCCTGTAGTCCCAGCTACTTGGGAGGCTGAGGCAGGAGAATGGCGTAAACCCGGGAGGCGGAGCTTGCAGTGAGCTGAGATACAGCCACTGCACTCCAGCCTGGGCGATAGAGCGAGACTCCGTCTCAAAAAAAAAAAAAGAAAAGAAAAAAAAGAAAAATACATGCTAACTATTCGAGACTGAACTGTATCCTCAAATTCATACGCTGAAGGCCTCTCCCAGAGCGTGACTGTGTCTAGAGACAGGGTCTGTAAGGAGGTAACTGAAGTGAAATTAAGTCATGAGGGTGGGGCCCTGAGCCACCGGATGAACGTCCTTATGGGGAGAGGCCCCAGAGAGCTGCTGTGCACACTCCCTCTCCACCTCCCTCCCCCTCTCTCTGGAACTCTCTCCCTGCACACGCACAGAAGAAATGCCAGGTGACAACCCAGCAAAAATGTGGCATCTGCAAACCAGGAGGAGAGCCCTTACTGAAAACTGGATCAGCCAGCACCCTGGTCCTGGACTTCTAGCCTCTGGAACTGGGAGAAATCAATGTCTCCTGCATAAACCACCCGGTCTGTGGCATTTTCTTATGGCAGCCCAAGCAAATTCATACACTAACCTATTCTTTAGATTCTCTTATCCTAAGATAATCTACATTAAGATTTTAAGCAAACTTGAACTTCTTCTCTTTAGGACCAATTTGAACATAGAAAGCCTCCAATAGTTTATACGAATACTTCAAAAGCTGGCTAAGCCCGGGCGCGGCGGCTCACGCCTGTCATCCCAGCACTTTGGGAGGCCAAGGCGGGCGGATCACGAGGTCAGGAGATCAAGACCATCCTGGCGAACACAGTGAAACCCTGTCTCTACTAAAAATACAAAAAATTAGCTGGGTGTGGTGGTAGGTGCCTATGGTCCCAGCTACTAGGGAGGCTGAGGCAGAAGACTGGCGTGAACCTGGGAGGCAGAGCTTGCAATGACCCGAGATCATGCCACTGCACTCCAGCCTGGGGGAGAGCAAGACTCTGTCTCAAAAAAAAAAAAAAAAAAAAAGCTGGCTAAACACCAAAGTCAAAGCCTTACCACACACAGTAACATCAGGATAAAGGTGGTGTCCTTCACTCCTCTATGCAAAACAGAGGATCTGCTTTATCCTTGGCAACTGATTTAAGGTGTAACTTCCTGTACTGTATCCAGTTGTGATGGCACCTGGATTATTTTCTTATTTTTCACCTCCCATCCCTACTGCCTTTTTTTTTTTTTTTGAGACAAGAGTCTCACTCTGTCGCCCAGGCTGGAGTGTAACGGCACAATCTTGGCTCACCGCAACCTCTGCCTTCCAGGTTCAAGCAATTCTCCTGCCTCAGCTTCCTAAGTAGCTGGGATTACAGGCATGTGCCACCAAGCCCGGCTAATTTTTGTATTTTTAGTAAAGTCGGGGTTTCACCATGCTGGCCAGGTTGTTCTTGAACTCCTGACCTCAGGTGATCCACCTGCCTTGGCCTCCCAAAGTGCTGGGATTACAGGCGTGAGCCACTGCGCCCGGCCCCTTACTGTATTTCTATTTGTTAGAAGTTTCTTCCCACTGTCTTATATTAATCATCTATGATTTAATCCTGTATCAAGTTTCTTTTTTTTTTTTCCTTTTTCTTTTAGAGACAGGGTGTTGCTCTGTCATGCAGTCTAGAGTGCAGTGGCATGATCAGAGCTCACTGCAGCCTCCAACTCCTGGGCCCGAGCAATCCTCCCACCCAGGCCTGCCAACTGCTGGGATTACAAGTATGAGCTACTTCACCTGGCCCTGTATAGAATTTCCAAAACCGAACTTTTCATGTCCTATTAAAGTAAGCAAAGCAGTGCGCAATGCAAAGAAGCCTGGATTAAATCAAGTGATTGTTGCTACTGGTTGGTATCTGACCTTAGGTCCTCCACCATTTCCTTTTTTTTTTTCTTTGAGACGGAGTCTCATTCCGTCATCCAGGCTGCAGTGCAGTGGCGCGATCTCGGCTCACTGCAACCTCTGCTTCCCGGGTTCACACCATTCTCCTGCCTCAGCCTCCCACGTAGCTGGGACAACAGGCAACCGCCACTGCACCCAGCTAATTTTTTGTATTTTTAGTAGAGATGAGGTTTCACCGTGTTAGCCAGGATGGTCTCGATCTCCTGACCTCGTGATCCACCCACCTCGGCCTCCCAAAGTGCCGGGATTACAGGCGTGAGCCACCGCGCCCGGCCCCGGTCCTCCTCCATTTCTGAGCCTCAGTTTATTCATCTGCAAAATGGGAATCACAGGAATCCTGCCGCCCTACTCATCATATGCAGTGAATGCCAAACAAATGAGCTACCCTGTGGGGAGGGCTGGATAAACACTGGTCACTGCCGCTGCAGAGGTGCAGTGCCAAGCAGTGCCAGCGTGTCATCAAGCAAACGGCTTTGTCACACAGATGCACGCATGTGCTTCTTCCTTCTAACATCAAACCCACTGTGCCTCCCAAACAGCTCCAAGCAAAGCAGCATTGGAGCCTCAGAGCAGACA
>NC_045452.1:28761378-28791480 GCF_002776525.5 Piliocolobus tephrosceles | reverse complement strand
GATGATGGTGAGGATGATGATGATGGTGAGGATGGTGATGATGATGATGACAATGATGATGATGGTGATAATGATGATACTTTCTGCTAAGCTCTGAGGCCCATTTGACTTGGAAAATAAAATCATGCACACTTTAGTTTTGGACCATTCATACAAGATCTCCTTTGATTGGTCTTATTTTTATTTATTTATTTATTTTTTGGAGGCGGAGTTTTGCTCTTGTTGCCCAGGCTTACGTGCAATGGCGCCATCTCAGCTCACTGCAACCTCCGCCTCCTGGGTCCAACCGTTTCTCCTACAGGCATGCACCACGACACCCAGCTGATTTTGTATTTTTAGTAGAGACAGGGTTTCTCCATGTTGGTCAGGCGGGTCTCAAACTCCCAACCTCAGGTGATCTGCTTGCCCTGGCCTCCCAGAGTACTGGGATGACAGGCGTGAACCACAGCGCCTGGCCTGGTTGGTCTTATTAAATAGGGTTTAAAAGCACACACTAGAGTCAGTTTTGGGCACCATGTAAAATGACCAGTGCTTGTCTTGTAGGGAGGATGAAACAAATTGGTTAGTCATTTATCCACTCATTTTTGTTTGACCAATGTTTAGTGTGCATATCTTCAGTGTGAGAAGCTAAGTATATAGAAATAAATGAGCAGGCAAGGTAATGGTCTACCATGCAACTGTGCATTTTGAATGAATGAAGCCCATGGTCTCTTGAAAAAAGCTGATCCTGATAACACTGTGAGGTCTACATTTTAGTCTACGTTATGGCTGTGGTGCTGTCATTCCTACTGGGTTATTTCCTGGTAACACACATGCCTATGTGCACACACGTTGATATTTCATACTAGCTTGGATCAATGATCTATGCTTGAACCAGAGTTGTAAGGACAAGCTAGACTATTCTGAAGGCAGTGTCCCCAAAGCAGAGGTAAAACTTGGCACAACAGTGGACTTCTAGGTATTTGTATGGGATTTCTGCCTTCAAACCCCAGCAGTCACTGATTTCAGATTGACAGGAGAGGAAAACATTCAACAGACTTCTCTTAAGCTCTTAGTCTTGGCCCACAAGCATGCCAGACTCCCCTGTCTTCCACGAGTTTGCTCTGATGTTGTGTCCCATTTATATCAGCCCCTTCTCTGCCCAGCTGCTTTCATGAATATGCCCCCTGTTTGCTTCTAATCCCTTGCCTTATGTTTCCTCCTTTTCTTTTTAAGCATTTCATTTAAGTAATAATATTTGTGATGGTTAATTTTATGTGTCTCCTTGTCTGGGTCACTGTGCCCAGATGTGTGGGCAAACATTATTCTGGATGTTTCTGTGAATGTGTTTTTGGATGGGGTTGATATTTAAATCAGTGACTTTGAGTCAAGACGACCGTCTCTCCGTAATGTGGGTGGGCCTCACCTAATCAGTTGAAGATATGAAAAGAACAAAATCTGACGTCCACAGAGCAAGAGGAAATTCTGCCAGGAGATAGCCTTCAAATTATTTTTTAAAATAGTTAAACTGGCTGGGCGCGGTGGCGCGCACCTGTAATTTCAGCACTTTGGGAGGCCGAGGTGGGTGGATCACGAGGTCAGGAGATCGAGACCATCCTGGCTAACACAGTGAAACCCCATCTCTACTAAAATACAAAAAAATTAGCCAGGCGTGGTGGTGGGCACTTGTAGTCGCAGCTACTTGGGAGGCTGAGGCAGGGGAATCGGTTGAACCCAGGAGGCAGGGGTTACAGTGAGCTGAGATCGCGCCACTGCACTCCAGCCTGGGCAACAGAGTAAGAGTCCGTCTCACACACACAGACACATAAAAATAGTTAAAACATGGGCATATCACATAGGAGACAAGACCAATTATGTTGATTACTTCATTCCCATTAATTTTTTAGATAAACTAACCATGGAGTTGGCCAACAAAGGGAATATCTGGGATACGGCATTTATTCACAAGAAGAAGGACTTCCTCCTTCCTTCCTTCCTACCTTCCTTCCTTCCTTCCTTCCTTCTTTCCTTCCTTCCTTCTTTCCTTCCTTCCTTCCTTCTTTCCTTCCTTCCTTCTTTCCTTCCTTCCTTCCTTCTTTCCTTCCTTCCTTTCTTTCCTTCTTTCCTTCCTTCCTTTCTCCTTCCTTCCTTGCTTTCTTCCTTTCTTCTTTCTTTCTTCCTTTCTTCCTTCCTTTCTCCTTCCTCCCTGCCTCCCTCCCTCCCTTCCTTCTTCCTTCTGTCATTCTTCCTTCCCTCCCTGCTTCCCTGTCTCCTTCCTTCCTCCCTCTCCCTGTCTCTCTCTGTCTCCCTTTCTTCCTGTCTTCCTTTCTTTCCTTTTTCTTTCTTCTCTCTTTCTTTTGTTTGTAGATCTTGGTTCTTGTTATGATTGGCACAACCACGTAGGAACCATCTGAATGGAGATAGCTTTTGTGGGGCATCATGAGGAAATTGTATATTCTATGACACAAGCTCTCGACTCCCTGCGTTTCAGTGCAAGCCGTGGCTAATTACTGGCTGGGACATATCCTTGGACTAATGTATGCACGCCTCTCTTCCTTGTTTCAGAGAACCACAACAGCGTGGCTGCAGAAGCCCTGTCATTGGAGCTGTCGTCGTTGTCTCCCCACAGCGAGAGAGCTTTTGCAAGTTTAATCTCATCACGGAGAAAGCTTTCAAAGACTTCAAAGGAAGTATTTGGTGCTCAGCTTTTCCTTCCACCCAGTGAAGAATGTGCCTGCAGTGCTTGTAACAAAACAGTCTGGCCGGTGCCATTCAGATCCTAACTTCGTATAAAAGCCGTGCCTCGGAGGAAACGTAACTAAGTTTTAAATATTCCCCTCTTTTGTTTTTTTTTTGGTTTTTGGTTTCTGGTTTTGTCATTTATTGTGCCGTAAAAGTCTACAACTGTTTAGTGATTTTGTTGTTTGGTAATTATCATATTATTCCATAAGCTTTTTCATCATCAGTGAGCTATAAAGATGAAACTGTATCCAATAGAAACTCAGCTTCCTAAAGAAAAAAATCTGATCTATTAGGTTTGTCTCCTAAAGACTGTCCTTTCTTTTATTTTACTTGTTACTGCGTACTGGGCAATTTCCTTTGGAGAAGGGCCAGCCTTGCTCAGATTGGATTTTAGAAATTGTACCATTTGATACTCCTTCTCCTCTTCCTCCTTCTCCTTTTCCTTCTTCTCCCCCTCCTTCTCTCCACCTCTGTCCTTTCCCTGCTCAGCCACACACACATACACCATAGCTTCTGGCTGTCTTCCCTTTCCTTCCAGTTCCAGTAACCGTCCACTGATTCAAGAGAGACGCTCAACAAGAACAATTTGGTTGAGCATCTCGGCCAGATGCTGAATTCTTAGTGGCTGATTCCCCTGGGATTTAGGTCCTTCCCCTGCCTTCTGCATCTGTCCTTCCCTGAGAGAACACCATCCCTGCTCAGTGACCAAGGTCTACCCGGCACGGAGCCCTCAGATAATGTCTGCTAAACGTCTCCTTGAAGAGTGTGATGTTGGAGGTGAACCCAGCATCTGGGAGGCTGAGGCGTGTGACTCATTAAAATGGAGCCACGTGGCGGTGGCCCGTGAACCAGGACTGAAATAGCTCCTTGCTCTGCTGACTCTCTTTATCCTTCCCCTGGTGTGTTCCGGCTGGCAGCCCTCACCATATGCCAGCCAGCAGGTCAGTTACACGGATGTCCAAAAACCTGGGTTTTGAGCAATGTACATGCTATGTGTGCATATCTATACGCGCAGGTGACAAAGGCAACCAGCCACAGGCGGTCCTCATTGCTGGTTCTCCCGGTGACCCAGGTACACGTCCCTGAGTTTCATCCCTTCCTGTTGAGAATTTAGTCAGGAGGTGACATTCACCAGACTGAACACAGCGACTGTGGCTTTTTGAAAGGGCAGCTCCAAGTCCAGACGGAACCACAGAACAGGACCAAAAAACGTGATTAAAGAAGGTACCCGTTAGAGTTGGCATAGCATATATATATGTAATATAAAATACAAAATATATTATACCTATTTTATATTCATAATATAAAATATAAAAATACGTATTTGCTGTGTGTATATTATATATAAATATTACAAATATATATAAAATATATGTTTAACACATTATGTTATGCATATATTAACTATAAAATATGTATATTATGTACATATTATATACTTATATTACATATGTATTGTATACTTACGTATTATATACATATATTATATTACATATATTTATATTATATATTACATATGTATTATATATTAAATATATATTTATATAATAAAATATATATAATATATATTTATATTAAATATGATACATGTATTAAATATATTTATATTATATTACATATATAATGCTTATATAATATAGATATATTTTATTATAAAAATATATATTTTATATATACACAGACACATAAGAAATATATATATTTCTACAGGTATACATATAGAAAATTACAACTTCTTTTTTAGAGATTAACTTTTTTTTTTTTTTGAGATGGAGTCTCGCTCTGTCACCCAGGCTGGAGTGCAGTGGCACGATCTCAGCTCACTGCAAGCTCCGCTTCCTGGGATCACGCCATTCTGCTGCCTCAGCCTTCCGAGTAGCTGGGACTACAGATGCCCGCCACCACGCCTGGCTAGTATTTTTTTTTTATTTTTTTAGTAGAGATGGGATTTCACCATGTTAGCCAGGATGGTCTTGATCTCCTGACCTTGTGATCCGCCTGCCTTGGCCTCCCAAAGTGCTGTGATTACAGGTGTGAGCCACCGCACCCGACTGAGATTGTTTAACTTTTTAAAATGATGATATTATAGACGTTTTGTATTTTATGTTAAAATTTATTGAGATGGCGTCTCGCTTTGTCTCCTAGGCTGGAGTGCAGTGGTGTGATCTTGGCTTATTGCAGTCTCTCTCTCCTGGGTTCAAGCGATTCTCCTGCCTCAGCCTCCCAGGTAGCTGAGATTATAGGCATGCACTACCACGCCCAGCTAATTTTTTTGTAATTTTAGTAGAGACGGGATTTCACTATGTTGGCCAGGCTGGTCTTGAACTCCTGGCCTCAGGTGATCCACTCGTCTTGGCCTCCCAAAGTGCTGGGATTAAAGGTGTGAGCCACTGCGCCTGGCCAGAAATCTTCCTTTCTTTCTTTCTTTCTTTTTGAGACGGAGTTTTGCTCTTGTTATCCAGGCTGGAGTGCGACGGTGCAATCTTGGCTGACTGCAGCCTCTGCTTCCTGGGTTCAAGTGGTTCTCCTTCCTCAGACTCCCAGGTAGCTGGGATTACTGGCACGTGCCACTATGCCCAGCTAATTTTTGTATATCTAGTAGAGACAGGGTTTCACCATGTTAGCCAGGCTGGTCTCAAACTCCTGACCTCAGGTGATCCACCCACTTCAGCCTCCGTAAGTGCTGGGATTGCAGGCGTGAGCCACCATGTCCCGCCTTTGCGTTTGTAACTCTGTCTTGCTTTCTGCATTCCAGAACCCCCAAGTAACACAGACCCTCTTCATAGGCTTATTTTGCTACTTATGCATCTTACTTAGTGACAAGTCCTTTCAATTCTATTTCCTAATTTTTGTTGGGTCAGATGCAATCTTCATATGACTTGTAACTATGCTTCCTAAATGTTGGCCACAAGTCCTTTACGAGATACATTGTCTTTCCACCAGTTTCTCACATTCTGTGGCTTGTCTTTTCACTTTCTTCAGAGTATTTCTTTTTTGTGTGTGACTTTTCCTCCCTGACTGGAAAACATCAGGCCTATGTAGGCACCTTATAAGCTGTAAAATTGCTTTATCTGAATTTTGCAATTTAGACTTTGATTTTGACCATGAAGAAAAGACTTGTTGGCTGGGTGCGGTGGCTCACGCCTGTCATCCCAACACTTTGGGAGGCCAAGGTGGGTGGATCACAAAGTCAGGAGTTCAAGACCAGCCTGGCCAATACAGTGAAACCCCGTCTCTACTAAAAATACAAAAAAAAAAAAAAAAAAAATTAGCCAGGCATGGTGATGGGTGACTGTAGTGCCAGATACTCGGGAGGCTGAGGCAGGAGAATCGTTTGAATCCAGGAGGTGGAGGTTGCAGTGAGCCGAGATCACACCACTGCACTCCAGCCTGGGCGACAGAGCGAGACTCCATCTCAAAAAAAAAAGAAAAGAAAAGAAAAAAAAGGAATCATCATAGTCCCTTGGCCTCCTGTAGAAGATACCATCGTTAAATGCAATTCATCATTTTTTTTTTTTTGAGATTATAGAAGCCACAGCACGCAATGGTTTTGTGATTTACATGGAAGTCCATGATTTATTTTGAGTTAATTTGTATCAAAGCTAGCAGGTTGAGGTTGCGATTCATTTTTTGATGTTGCTGTGTCTCCTTGCTCCAGAAATTTCAGTGAAATGGATATTCCTCCTCCATTCAATTACTTTTGCTCCATGGTCAAAAATTAGACATAATTCCAGGTATCTGTTTCTGCGTTCTCTGTGCTGTTCCATTTATTTATGTGTCTTATCTTTGTTCCATGCCATACTCTCCCCATTTTATCACAGCAATATAATAAGCCCAAAACGTGTGTGATCTCTGTCACTTAATTCTTTCTCAAAATGGTTTCAACTCGCTTTTCCATTGCTTTATACATGTTGCAATAATCTTTTCTATGTATATTTTTTAAAAATTTCTAGGTATATTTTTAAAATGCTTGGATTTTTATATGAATTTTGTTTGTTTCTTGAGATGGATTCTCGCTCTGTCGCCCAGGCTGGAGTTTAGTGGCGCAATCTTAGCTCACTGCAACCTCCACCTCCTCAGTTCAAGCAATTATTTCTGCCTCAGCCTCCCAAGTAGCTGGAATTACAGGCGCCTGCCACCACACCCAGGTAATTTTTGTATTTTTATTAGAGACGTGGTTTCGTCGTGTTGGCCAGGCTGGTCTCAATCAAACTCCTGACCTCAGGTGATCTGCCTGCCTCAGCCTCCCAAAGTGCTGGGATTGCAGGCGTGAGCCACTGCATCCAGCCTGAATTTTGTTAACTTTGTAAATCAGTTTATTGAGAACGGACATCTTTACTGTAGTGAATGTGCTCCATGAACGTAGTATGCCTTTCCTTTATTTGGGTCTTCTTTCATGTTTTTCATGAGAATTTTTATAATTTTTATCATACAGAACTACATATGCTTGGTGAGATTTATATATAAGTATCTCATTCTCTTTGGAGCAATTTAAAATAGTTTGTTTTTTCTTTGAGACAGAGTCTCGCTCTGCAGCCCAGGCTGGAATACAATGACACGATCTCGGCTCTCTGCAACCTCCGCCTCCCGGGTTCAAGTGATTCTCCTGCCTTAGCCTCCCGAGTAGCTGGGACTACAAGCACCTGCCACCTCGCCCAGGTAATTTTTTTGTATTTTCTGTAGAGACTGGATTTCACCATGTTGGCCAGGCTGATCTCAAACTGCTGAACTCAGATGATCCACTCACCTCGGCCTCCCAAAGTGCTGGGATGACAGGCGTGAGCCACCACACCTGGCCTAAAATACTATTATATTTTGTATTTTGGTTTCCCCTTGTTCATTATCACTGTATAGAAATACAATAGATTTTTATACATGTATCTTGTATCCTGTGAACTTATTGAGCTCATTTATTAGTTCTAGAAAGTTTTTTTCCAGATTATTTGAGATTTCTATCAAGACAATTAGATCATCTTCAAAGAGAGACAATTTTTTTTTCTTTTTTTCCATGAGGGTTTGTTTTTACTCTTTGACTATTGTTTGTATATTTTGAATTCTTCCTAATGATTTTTTTAAAGCCAAATGATGTTTGGATCCTTCCTGTACTTCCCTAGACCCCATCCTGGAAAATCCCTCAAGATATACTGAGGTCAGAGGTCTCCAAGGAACAGGTGCTTTAAACCCTGCTCCGTGACCACGTGACTTACCCAACCCTTGCAAATGCTTCCAGAATATGTCTTTCTTTAGTCTTTTGCTGATACGTTTAATCAATTCACCAGTTTAAAATGTTTTATTCATACTGTAAATAAACCAGCGTTTCCCCGTGACTTTTCCCCTTTATAGTCAAAGCTGTACACACTGAGCCCACTGCCTTTTAATGCTTTCTGCTTTGCCAAAACCACCCTTACTTTTCTGCCTATTGAAACATCATCGTCAGGGCCGGGCGCAGTGGCTCACACCTGTCATCCCAGCACTTTGGGAGGCTGAGGCAGGCAGATCACGAGGTTGGGAGTTCGAGACCAGCCTGGCCAACATGGTGAAATCCCGTCTCTACTAAAAATACAAAAATTAGCTGAGTGTATGGCAGGCGCCTCTAGTCCCAGCTACTCAGGAGGTTGAGGCAGGAGAAGCGGAGGTTGCAGTGAACCGAGATGGTGCCATTGCACTCCAGCCTGGGCAACAGTGCGAGACTACGTCTCAAAACAAGAACGAAAAAACGTCATTGTCAATATTCATTTTCGGTTTGAGCCTCCGTTTCTTTCTCCTTTAAATGAAATTGCTTAAGAGCAGATGTTCTTCAGCACTGTATTCCTCCTTCCCAGTTCTCTTTGTTTCTCCTGCTGGATTAAAAATCTTAAATAATACCCATCTTGTTGGCACCAGACTCGCGTTGCCGAAATCCCATTTAGCTAAGCTGGCGTTGTGATCTCCCGGGTCTTCTAATGACATGCTTAAGCATGCCCCCCTCGGTGTGTGCAGGGGAAGCTGTGTCACTCATGTTGATCTGTCAGAAATGAACACAACAGCTCCCCTGCCAGTAGGATGCCCCGGGCTGGGCTCTGCCTGTCCGCTCCCTGATGGAAGGTGGCTATGCAATTTCTCATGCTGCCTTCTTGGAATAGTACCGAGAGTACGTCCACAAAATAATGCTGTGGCAGGCTGAATTACAGCCCCCAGTCACATACGGTCCTTATCCTTAAAACCCATGGATAGCCTGTAATGAGGCTGAGGTGGGCAGATCACCTGAGGTCAGGAGTTCAAGACCAGCCTGGCCCACATGGCGACACCCCGTCTCTACTAAAAATATAGAAATTGGCCGGGCGCGGTGGCTCATGTCTGTAATCCCAGCACTTTGGGAAGCCAAGGCAGGTGGATCACAAAGTCAGGAGATCGAGACCATCCTGGCTAACACAGTGAAACCATGTCTCTACGAAAAAGAAAAAAAAAAAAAAAATTAGCCGGGCATGGTGGCGGGCACCTGTAGTCCCAGCTACTCGGGAGGCTGAGGTAGGGAGAATGGCCTGAACTCAGGAGGCAGAGTTTGCAGTGATCCAAGATTGTGCCACTGCACTCCAGCCTGGGCGACAGAGCAAGATTCTGTCTCAAAAAAAAAAGAAAAAAGAAAATTATCTGGCTGTGGTGGTGCGAGCCTATAATCCTGGCTACTCAGGGTGCCAAGGCAGGAGAATCACTTGAACCCAGAAAGTGGAGGTTGCGGTGAGCCGAAATCACGCCACTGCACTCCAGCCTGGGCGACAGAGCAAGACTTCATCTCAAAAACAAACATAAACAAACAACAACACTAAAACAGGAATAGGGTTACATTATGTGGTAACGGACTTTAAAGATGCAGTTCAGTTAATGATCTTGAGATGGGAGGATGATATTGGGTGATTGACGTGGATCCTCAATGTCATCATCAGCATCTCTCTAAGGAGGAGGCAGAGAGAGACTGGACTAGCAAGAGAGTACACGATGTCAGGACGAAAACGAGGTCCGATGTGGCTGGCTTTGAAGACGGAGGAACGGGCGACAGGCCAAGAAATGAAAGGAATACAGCTCTGAAAGCTGCAAAAACGCAAAGGATCAGCTTCTCCCTAGAGCCTCCGGAAGACACACTGCCCTGCTGACACCGTGATTTTAGCCCAGGGAGGCTGACTGTTGCAGTTCTGACCTCCAGAACTGTAGGATCATGTACTGATGTTGTTTCAGCCCAATAGATAACTTCCTACAGCAGATATAGCGCTTCCTATAGCCAGCCTTACTTGGACTTCAGTGGGAGCCTTTTTGGACAATGTGATAAGTGGAGTTCTCTCCTTGCCATCAAAGTGCCAGCTTTCAGCCTGCTGTTGGGGAAGAGATGATGGTTGCCCACGGGGTCTGCCTTCCATCACAGGCTTGTGTGCAAAGAGGTGTTTTTTTTTGTTTGTTTTTGAGACGGAGTCTCACTCTGTGGCCCAGGCTGGAGTGCGGTGCCGGATCTCCGCTCACTGCAAGCTCCGCCTCCCGGGTTCCCGCCATTCTTCTGCCTCAGCCTCCCGAGTAGCTGGGACTACAGGCGCCGCCACCTCGCCCGGCTAGTTTTTTGTATTTTTTTTTTAGTAGAGACGGGGTTTCACCGTGTTAGCCAGGATGGTCTCGATCTCCTGACCTCGTGATCCACCCGTCTCGGCCTCCCAAAGTGCTGGGATGACAGGCTTGAGCCACCGCGCCCAGCCACAAAGAGGTTTTGTTTCTTTGATGTTGTTGTTGTTTGAGACAGAATCTCGCTCTGTCACCCAGGCTGGAGTGCAGTGGTGCAATCTTGGCTCACTGCAACCTCCGCCTTCCAGATTCAAGGGATTCTCTTGCCTCAGCCTCCTGAGTAGCTGAGACTACAGGCGCCCATCACCACACCTGGCCAATTTTTGCATTTTTAGTAGAGATGGGGTTTTACCATATTGGCCAGGCTGGTCTCAAACTCCTGACCTCAGATGATCCACCCACCTCAGCCTTCCAAAGTGCTGGGATGACAGGTGTGAGCCACCGCACCTGGCCTATATGCAAGGAGTTTCTAAGAAAGAGTGTGTTCAAGGAAGAGCATCAGGTAGCGTTGTTTGAGAACTCACAACCTGCAGAGGCAGCAGTAAACATGTCTGATGCACTTTCCTGAGAGTGTTCAATTGGGTTAGTGTAAGAATCCCACCATTTCTGGCTCCCATATCTTCCAACGTAGACATATCACCTCTGACTTTGCAGAAGAAACCATCTGCGGTAGAAATGATAGCAATGTCCATATTATCATTCCCTTTTATCATTAGAACAGCTGATGCTTCTTGAACTATACATACCGGATTGAATCCTCGCAAAGGGAAAGTCGGAGATCAGAGATCAGCCTCGTCTGCAAGGTCAGGCAGGAGTCATATACCAGGTAAGCCCTGACTCCAGCTTGCGTGGATCTCACCACAAAGCACAGGCTAATGTTAACCCCCAGGCCATTTTCAGGTGCATCCAGTCTCTGGGACACATCGCCTGTCATTTCCATCAAGACTGAGCTTCCAGGAGGGGAGGTTTTATCCTGACAGGACAGACCTGGGTGTTCAGGCTAATCTCCAACCATTACCTCCACTCAGGTGTGTGTGGTAAATCCCCAGTTACTAGGAGCCCCATGTCACTGTGACCTAAGTCACTTGCTCCATACATACCCTCTGGCTGCGTCTGTTTTGTGTTGCTGTGAAGGAATCCCTGAGGCTGGATCATTTATAAAGAAAAGAGGTTTATTTGGCTCATGATTCTGGTGGCTGGAAAGTTCAAGACTGGACATTTGCATCTGGTAAGCGCCTCGGGCTGCTTCCACTGAGACAGAGAGTGTATTCGTCTGTTTTCACACTGCTGATAAAGCCATACCTGAGACTGAGGTTGTTTGGGACTTACAGGTGCACATGTCCAGGGAAGCCTCACAATCATGGTGGAAGGCAAGGAGGAGCAAGTCACGTTTTACGTGGATGGCAGCAGATCTCTTGAGACCCATCCATTATCATGAGAACAACATGAGAAAGACCCGCCCCCATAATTCAGGCATCTCCCATTGGATCCCTGCCACAACCCATGGGAATTATGGGAGCTAGAAGATGAGATTTGGGGGGGGACACAGAGAGGAAGGGGAGCTGTGCGTGCAGAGACCACATGTAGAGACAGGACGCGAGAGAGAGAGCGAGCGAGCGTGGGGAGCTTCCAGACTCTTTGGAACAGCCAGCTTTCATGGGAACTCAGAAGAGAGACACTCTCAAGGGTGAACACTAATCTGTGTGTGAGGAATCCACTCCTGTGCTCCAAACACCTCTCATTAGTCCCCAGTTTCAGCACGAGGTATGGAGGGGTACAAACATCCCAACCGTAGCGTGTCTGAAACCATGCAATGAAACCATCGTTGGCATAGCAACGATCAGAAAAGCAGATCTGAAGTGGAAACGATGCATTCTCTGCCTCTCACCAGCATCATGATTTTCAGACTGTGGAAATTTTGCTTTTGCCTGTTGCGGGTTTGTTCTGTCTTTTCGATAAACGTATCTCTAGCAACAACAAGTGGCTTCTGCCGTGTGAATGCCTTAAAGAGAAGTGAGGTAAACACAGTGTAGTGGAAATATCGGGATGCAGCAGGAGCGCCGCAGAAAATGAGATCCTGTCCTCCAGAATCTCCTTTCGTCATCGGTGGTGCTGCGATTCATCTTTCCTTGCTTTGCAGTAGAGACGTAAACAAATTTCAAACCCAACGGGCATCCCTGGTTACTCCCTCCCCTCTGTCCAGTTAGTGACGGTGTGAGCCATCCTCCTTTTTATCCGGTCCTAGCAGTCTAGCATGAGACAGCATGCCTGAGTCTGGAGAAATCCCACTGGAAGACTCCTGCATGGTGAAGAACCTCCTGGTTCCTCCCAAGAAAGAAAAATGGCAGCCTTCTAAGGTACTGGCCTATGATGTAGCTCCCATTAGTCAGATGCGTGTGCCCCAGACTTGGAATCAGGCACAAGAACATGGCTATAGTCTGGATGATGGTGCCTCTGCCAAATTCACGTTTCGGAACTTAACCTCCCAGATAATGGGTATTAGGAAGCGTGGGCCATCAGGACGTAGGATGACTGCCCTCATGCATGAGCTTGAGAGATTCTGCTGGCTCCTTCTGCCCCTCTGCCATGTGAGAACACCAAGAAAGCACCATCTCTCAAGCAGAGACAGAGCAAGCCCTCAGCAGACACTATGCAGCCCTCAGCAGATGTAGGCTGAGAACTGGGAGAAGGGTCTTTCTCTATTGCTTGAGCTTATGGATGGCAGGGAGGCATCGGGGTCTCAGGTGAGACTCCTTGTGTTTGAATCTTCCATGTATCTTAAAAAGTCATGAAAGGAACAAGACTCCGTTCACACACTCTTTCAAGTTTCTTCTTCTTTCTTCCTTCTTCCTTCTTCTTCCTCTTCCTTTCTCCTTCTCCTCCTCCCTCCTCCTCCTCCCCCCCCTCCTCCTTCCTTTCTTCTTCCTTCTTCCTTCTTCTTTCTTCTTTTTTTTTCTTTGAGATGGAGTCTTGCTCTGTTGCCCATGCTGGAGTGCAGTGACATGATCTTGGCTCACTGCAAGCTCTGCCTCCCAGGTTCAAGTGAAAAGTGATGCTCTTTCCTCAGCTTCCCAAGTAGCTGGGACTACAGGCGCCTGCCACCACGCCTAGCTCATTTTTGTATTTTTATTAGAGATGGGGTTTCACCATGTTAGCCAGGATGGTCTGGATCTCTTGACCTCGTGATCCACCCACCGCGGCCTCCCAAAGTACTGGGATGACAGGCGTGAGCCACCATGCCTGGCCCCTGGTTCCCTCTTCTAGGAAATGCAGGAATGATAATATAGGTTGACTGTTCCTCATCTGGAAGTCCAAAACCTGAAATGCTCCAAAATCTGAAACTATTTGAGCACCAGCGCGGTGCCACAAGTGGAAAATTACAGTGATACTAAGGTGGTATGTGTCGGGAGGACTCTTTGTTCGTTGACGAAGGACAAGGAACTCTTGACCTTATGTGCAAAGTCACAGTCAAAATGCAGTCAAAACTTTGTTATAGGCACAAAATTGTTAAAATGTATAAAATTACCTTCTGGTCATGTGTATAAGATGCTTAGGAGGCCGGGGTGGTGGCTCATGCTTATAATTCTGGCACTTTGGGAGGCCGAGGCGGGTGAATCATTTGAGGTCAGGGGTTCGAGACCAGCCTGACCAACATGGTGAAACCCTGTCTCCACTAAAAATTCAAAAAAATGAGCCGGGTGTGGCGGCATGCACCTGTCATCCCAGCTACTGGGAGGCTGAGGTAGGAGAATCCCTTAAACCTAGGAGGCGGAGGTTGCAGTGAGCTGAGATCGTGCCACTGCACTCCAGCCTGGTGCCAGAGCAAGACTCTATCTCAAAAAAAAAAAAAAAAAAAAAGAAAGAAAGAAAAAGATGCATGTGAAACATAAACGAATTTTGCATTTAGACAAGAGCCCGATCCCAAGATATCTCATTGAATATACAAATATAACAAAATCTGAAAAAACAAAATGTTTGAAACTCTTCCAGTCCATGGCATTTCAGATAAAAGATCCTCAACCTGTATGAACTTTCTGGTTTCCTGGGAAAATCAAATGAATGGTTTTAAATCAAGAATTGGACACAGGGCTTGGTTCTTAGTAAGTGCTCAGAATGTTCTTGTCGTTATTATAGTCGTCAACAATCCTAACGATTATTCAATATTTCTACCTGCTTGTCAAGAGCAGGAACAAATTCAATCTTTTCCATGTACGCACTCCTCTTCATTTGCTGGTTTCTCTATAAAATACCCATGCGCTTTGTTTCCCCCAATAGGTTTTTGGGCCCATCTGTGCTTTGTTTTGCGGAAGGGAATTAGAAGAAAAAGGTTTAGACTGGCATCACCAAAAGTCTTTTCTCTCTTTAAAAGTTATTCTTATTTTCCACCCGTCTTTGACAGCATCTTTATCTTCACCGAAAAGAATCCATGTGGACAATGTCTTCCCTTCCACACCGTTCACCGGAGACGTGAAAATCTGCAGCTGACATTCCTGGCTGTACTCAAGTTTCTGAGGAAAGGGCTCAACAGAGAAGTAATTCCTTCCAGGGACTTCGAGCTATGACCTTGGGAACTGAAATCTGGACACAAAGGGAACGGGTGTTTGCCTTCACCTCATGAAAGGTGAATGATGTTCTGCGGTCGCAGTGGCTTATGTATTTCCTTCCTTCCTTCCTTTCTCCCTCCCTCCCTCCCTCCCTTCCTTCCCTCCTTCCCTTCTTCCCTCCTTTCTTCCTTCCTTCCTTCTCTCTTTCTCTTCTTTCTTCTTTCTTTTCTCCTTTCTTTCTTTTTGAGACAGTTTCCTTCCTTCCTTCCTTCTTCCTTCCCTCCTTTCTTCCTTCCTTCTCTTTCTCTCTCTTCTTTCTTTCTTCTTTCTCTCTTTTCTCCTTTCTTTTTGAGACAGTTTCCTTCCTTCCTTCCTCTTTCTTTTCTTTCTCTCTCTCTCTTTCTTTCTTTTTAAGACAGAGTTGGGACGGAGTCTTGCTCTGTCGCCCAGGCTGGAGTGCAGTGGCCGGATCTCAGCTCACTGCAACCTCCGCCTCCCGGGTTCACACCATTCTCCTGCCTCAGCCTCCCAAGTAGCTGGGACTACAGGTGCCCGCCACCTCGCCCGGCTAGTTTTTGAATTTTTAGTAGAGACGGGGTTTCACAGTGTTAGCCAGGATGGTCTCGATCTCCTGACCTTGTGATCCGCCCACCTCAGCCTCCCAAAGTGCTGGGATGACAGGCGTGAGCCACTGCGCCTGGCCGTCACTGGCCATTTTTAATTTTTTGTCTTCTTTTTTCAGATGGAGTCTCACTCTGTCACCCAGGCTGGAGTGCAGTGCTGCAATCTCTGCTCACTGTAACCTCCACCTCCTGGGTTCAAGCGATTCTCTTGCCTCAGCCTCCCAGGTGTCTGGGACTACAGGTGCATGCCACCACGCCCAGCTAATTTTTGTATTTTTAGTAGAGACAGGGTTTCACCATATTGGCCAAGCTGGTCTCGAACTCCTGATCTCAGGTCATCCACCCACCTCGGACTCCCAAAGCGTTGGGATTACAGGTGTGAGCCACCGCGCCTGGCCCATTTTAAATGATTGTCGTATTCTATTTTTAAACTCACATCTGTTAAACGTATTTAGTTCTTATTTTTAGTCACCACCAACACTAGGACGTAAAACCATAATAACTTCAGCAGTTTATAAAACCCTTGAAATGTGAACGCCTGTAGGAACCAACCGTGTGAAATGGTTTAAACCACACTTATTTGAAATGAGAGAAGGAATTGCAGACTCCCTTTAGAACTGGGAACTTCTTCAGCCCAGAGGTCATCGATTCTTCATCTACTTTATCTACCGTCTTATCAGTCAATCAGCGGGAAATAAATCTGCATTTGTTGAACAACCTGCTGACCAAATTAATGAATATGCCTTGGTGCTTTACTTGCAATTCTGTGGCTTAATTAAGGATCTTTAAAAATATTAGTTTTTCGGCCGGCCGTGGTGGCTCACACCTGTCGTCCCAGCACTTTGGGAGGCCGAGGCGGGTGCATCACCTGAGGTCGGGAGTTCCAGACCAGCCTGACCAACATGGTGAAACCCCATCTCTACCAAAAATACAAAATTTTTTTGTACAGCAAGACAGAGCAAGACTCCATCTTAAAAAAAGAGGCCGGGCGCGGTGGCTCAAGCCTGTAATCCCAGCACTTCGGGAGGCCAAGACGGGCAGATCACGAGGTCAGGAGATCGAGACCATCCTGGCTAACACGGTGAAACCCCATCTCTACTAAAAAATACAAAAAACTAGCCGGGCGAGGTGGCGGGCGCCTGTAGTCCCAGCTACTCGGGAGGCTGAGGCAGGAGAATGGCGTAAACCTGGGAGGCGGAGCTTGCAGTGAGCTGAGATCCGGCCACTGCACTCCAGCCTGGGCGACAGAGCGAGACTCAGTCTCAAAAAAAAAAAAAGAAAAGAAAAGAAAAGTCCCACAGTTCAGCAGGGTTCTTGCACGAGATGATGAGGATAAGGGTAGGTGAGCACGTGGAAAGGGTGAGAACAGGTCGATTGTGTTGGAGAAAAGAATAAAGACAGAAAAGCCAGAAGACCGCCTGGGAAGTCAACCTGCCCCAGCAGATACAAAACTACAGTCAGCAGGAGCCAGCATACACCCCTGACCTGTGCAAAGCTTTTTCCATCCTTTACTTAAATAGAACGCTGCCTTTGAAAAAAAGTTTTAATAAACATGGAAATCATAAATCCTTATTTATGTAAATAATATATCCTGGTCTTATTCTTAGAACCATTGGTTTTTCACGGCTCATTAAGAAAGCTCGGGGAGGTGACTCAACGCCTGTCATCCCAGCACTTTGAGAGGCCGAGGTGGGCAGATCACGAGGTCAGGAGTTCGAGACCAGCCTGACCAACACGGTGAAACCCCGTCTCTATTAAAAATACAAAAATTAGCTGGGCGTGGTGGTGTGAGCCTGTAATTCCAGCTACTCGGGAGGCTGAGGCAGGAGAATCGCTTGAACCCGGGAGGTGGAGGTTACGGTGAGCCGAGATCGCGCCACTGCACTCCAGCCTGGGCGACAGAGCAAGACTCCGTCTCAAAATAAACAAATAAATAAATACAAATAAAGAACTTGGTCCTCAATCTGAGGTGGCAGGATAGAATCTCCAGGGGCCGCTCTGTTCTTACCCGGTAATGAAAATTTAGCCATCAGAGAGAGGTCAGAACGGCCGACTCCTCATACAGCCGGAAAGCTGAGGCTACCTTTATGCTTGTTTCCCTCCTCCTCAGCGAATATGTCCATTGCTACTTTCTCAATGTCTTGGAGATGTTTCTATCACAGTTTTGCATTTTGCGACAAGTTCCGTAGAGTCTGCCTTTCGCCAGGAGCCTGGAAACCTACCTTCCTCACACGATGTCTCAGGCCTGTTCACAGCCGCTGAGTCCACACCGTGTTTTAAACACGCAGCATTGAATAGAAGCTCAGCCATGGAAATCAATTTTTTTACTCACGGTTCTGCCCTCTAATGATAGACAAGGCGGGTTTCATATACAAGAGACGTGGATTTCTGCAAGATATAATTAATACTTTATCACTTTCTGCTCTGAAAGTTGCCTTTGTTTATTGCACTGCCAAATTGAAAGTTGGCAAGGTGAGAAGTAGTTTCCTGTGACAATACATTGGGATTTTTTTTTTTTTTTCCTGTAAGAAATTTAAGATGACAGCCAGGCGTGGTGGATCCTGCCTGTCATCCCAGCACTTTGGGAGGCCGAGGCGGGCAGATCACCTGAGGTCGGGAGTTCGAGACCAGCCTGGCCAACATGGTGAAACCCCATCTCTATCAAAACTAGTAAGACTTACCTGGGTGTGGTGGCACACTCCTGTCATCCCAGCTACTCGGAAGGCTGAGGCAGGAGAATCGTTGGAACCCGGGAGGCGGAGGTTGCAGTGAGCTGAGATCGCACCACTGCACTCCAGCCTGGGCAACACAGCAAGACTCCATCTAAAAAAAAAAAGAAAAGAAATTTCAGATGAGTGACGGCTAAAGTTTTAGGAACAAGGAGTGACACTGTGAAGGCTATGGGGGAAATCCCACTGTTTAAATGTAAGGAAGAGGTGGAGAAAAGGGAGAGGAAGCAGGGATCCCAGAAACACCGATCTGACACGCCCAAGTTCAGAAATAGTCTGAAAACATTCACTTGCTTCGTTCCAAGAAAAACCCAAATGTAACTGGATTCAGAGAAGTCGTTTTTGTCCATGATTTGATTTTTTTTTTTTTTTTTTTTTTGAGACAGTGTCTTGCTCTGTCTCCCAGGCTGGAGCGCAGTGGCGTGATCTCAGCTCACTGCAACCTCTGCCTCCTGGGTTCAAGCGATTTTCCTGCCTCAGCCTCCCCAGTAGCTGGGATTACAGGCACCTGCCACCACAGCCAGCTAATTTTTGTATTTTTTGTAGAGACGGGGTTTCACCATGTTGGCCAGGCTGGTCTCGAACTCCCGACCTCAGGTGATCCGCCTGCCTTGGCCTCCCAAAGTGCTGGGATTACAGGCGTGAGCCACCAACCTGGCTAATTTTTGTATTTTTAGTAGACATGGGGTTTCACCATGTTGGCCAGGCTAGTCTTGAACTCCTGACCTCAGGCGACCTATCCGCCTCAGCCTCCCAAAGTGCTGGGATGACAGGCGTGAGGCACCACACGCGGCCAGAGGCTGTGAGTTTCCGGTGTGAATTTTTGTTTTGACTTCATATGCGCCATAAGCCTTTTTTAATTTATTTTTATTTTTTTTATGTTAACCCTTGTCTCTCTGAGCCAAACCAAATACATTAATTATTGGAGCAAGGAGAACGGTTATAAAAGGCTCTGAGTGAAGAATTCACATTCTCCCTTTCTTGGCTGCTCTCTTTTGTCCCGAAATCTCACTTTGTCTCATTCATAGTAAAGTACGTATTTTTCACACTCCTCTCTTCCTTTAGCAAATGCCAAAGGCTTAAATGCATTGAGAGCAGACGCTTCTCATGATTGGTAATTATCCCCTCAGCCGAATGCAAGAAGGGGGCCTCGTGGGTAAGGCAGGTGTTCGTGAAAATGCCCGAGTTTTTATCACCGTGGCTACCATCTCGGCTCTTGGCTCCTCTCCCCCGAGGATCCTGGCTTCCCCCAGCAGGATAATTACTGGGTTATTACACTTGAACCCTGGCTGCTCTCAAGAAAAAACAATGTATCCTGTCCTCCTGGCACATGGCCATTCTTATTTTAAACAGCCGGGGACGGCCCTCCTCTCTGCTTTTTCCACTCTGCAGGATACCATTGTCATTTGCTAGCAGGAGAAATGTGGCCATGCCTCAGAGTCCACACTGCAGGAACCCCAGAAGCTCAGATTTGTGTTGAGGCCGCTCTGGGGACGTGACAGCACGTTTTTTGTGTGGTTGTGGTTGACGGTTTTGTGCGTGATTGGCCTCTCCCATCCTTTTTCTACCTGTGGCTTCTCATCCAGGAGGTCATGGGAACAGACGCTGATTTCAGCATTTCGACTTTTTTTTTTTTAGTAAAGATGCATATATTGGCCGGGTGCGGTAGCTCACGCCTGTCATCCCAGCACTTTGGGAGGCTGAGGTGGGTGGATCCCTTGAGGTCAGGAGTTCGAGACCAGCCTGGGCAACATAGGGAAACCCCGTTTCTACTAAAAATACAAAAATTAACCGGTGATGGTGGCACATGCCTGTAATCTCAGCACTTTATGAGGGCAAGGCAGGGAGATCACCTCAGGTCAGGAGTTCGAGACCAGCCTGGCCAACGTCGCAAAACCCTGTCTGTAGTAAAAATACAAAAGTTAGGCAGTGTGATGGTGGGGGTCTGTAGCTCCAGGTACTTGGGAGGATGAGGCAGGGGAATCGCTTGAACCCAGGAGGCAGAGGTTGCAGTGAGCCAAGATCACACCACTGCACTCCAGCCTGGGTGACAGAGCGAGACTCCGTCTCAAAACAAAAAAAAAAGACATAAGCCGGGCTTGGTGGCTCACACCTGTAATCCCAGCACTTTGGGAGGCCAAGGCAGGTGGATCACGAGGTCAGGAGATGGAGACAATCCTGGCTAACACGGTGAAACCCGGTCTCCACTAAAAATACAAAAAATTAGCCAGGTGTGGTGTTGGGCACCTGTGGTCCCAGCTACTCGGGAGGCTGAGGCAGAAGAACGGCGTGAACCCGGGAGGCGGATCTCGCAGTGAGCCGAGATCGGGCCACTGCACTCCAGCCTGGGCGACAGAGCGAGACTCTGTCTCAAAAAAGAAGAAATAAGCTGGGCATGGTGGCTCATGCCTGTAATCCCAGCACTTTGGGAGGTCAAAGTGGATGAATCACAAGGTCAGGAGTTCGAGACCAGCCTGGCCAACATGGCAAAAACCTATCTCTAGTAAAAATACAAAAGTTAGCTGGACGTGGTAGCGGGTGCCTACTCAGGAGGCTGAGGCAGGAGAATCACTTGGACCCAGCAGGCAGAGGTTGCAGTGAGCCAAGATCATGTCACCGTACTCCAGCCAGGGCGACAGAACAAGACTCTGTCTCAAAATACAATAAATAGGCCAGGCGTGGTGGCTCATGCCTATAATCCCAGCACTTTGGGAGGTCGAGGTGGGTGGATTATGAGATCAGTAGTTCAAGACCAGCCTGGCCAACATGGCAAAACCCTGTCTGCAGTAAAAATACAAAAATTAGCCAGACGTGGTGGTGGGCGCCTGTAACCCCAGCTACTCAGTGGGCTGAGGCAGGAGAATCACTTGAACCCAGGAGGCAGAGGTTGTAGTGAGCCAAGATCACGCCACTGCACTCCAGCCTGGGCACCAGAATGAGAGACTCCGTTTCAAAAAAAGAAGAAATAAATACAATAGAAATAAAAAGAAAAATGCATGTGTCTTGATTATAAATGCCTGCATTTCATAGCTCGCCTTAGCTGGGCTGTTTGCATTTGGTTTGTTTGTTTGAGATGGAGTTTTGTTCTTGTTGCCCAGGCTGGAGTGCAGTGGTGTGATCTCGGCTCACCGCAAGCCTCCACCTTCCGGGTTCAAGCGATTCTCCTGCCTCAGCCTCCTGAGTAACTGGGATGACAGGTGCCCGCCACCACACCTGGCTAATTTTGTATTTTTAGTAGTGACGGGGTTTCTCCCAGTTGGTCGGGCTGGTCTCGAACTCCCAACCTCAGGTGATCCGCCGGTCTCGTCCTCCCAAAGTGCTGGGATGACAGGCATGAGCCACTGTGCCTGGCTGGGCTGTTTGCATTTTGAAGCCAAGGGCAGAGTTGACAGACCATGGAAAAGAACCTGGAGTTGGAAGCAGCTGTCTCCAGAGAACATGACACACAAGACGCCCCTGCCGTGGTGGCTCAGATGGCTACCGGGATCTCACAGGCTTGCAGGCTCTGCTCCATCCCTCGAAACTCTTGGTCTGCCTCTGCGACAGTCTGAGGACTTCCTGAGTTTTCCGTGGCTCCCCAGGGGACCTAAAGCCCTGGGAGTCAAGCTTCCCTGATGGTATTTCTTTTTTGTGTCCTGTTGAGCTGCAAGGGGGTTTCTGTCTCTTCCTCTGTGTCTACATAACAAGTAAGGAAATGCCTAAAAAACCATGCAGGACAAAGGAACCAAAAGGCCATGCAGGACAAAGGAACCAAAAGGCATCACACTCACAAAGGATACATCAACATGGCAGGATGCATATCAAAGTGTGGGACACAGGAGCCGGGAACTCCTGCTTATTCCAGCATCTCAACTTTTTTTTTTCTTTTTTTTAGATGGAGTCTGGCTCTGTCCCCCAGGCTGGAGTGCAGTGTCGTGATCTCGGCTCAATGCAAACTCTACCTCCCGGGTTCACACCCTTCTCCTGCCTCAGCCTTCCGAGTAGCTGGGACTACAGGTGCCCGCCATCACGCCTGGCCAATTTTTATTTGTATTTTTAGTAGAGACGGGGTTTCACCGTGTTAGCCAGGATGGTCTTGATCTCCTGACCTGGTGATCCACCTGCCTCTGTCTCCCAAAGTGCTGGGATTACAGGCGTGAGCCACCATGCCCGGCCTTTTTTTTTTTTGAGACGGAGTCTCACTGTGTCACCCAGGCTGGAGTGCAGTGGTACAATCTTGGCTCATTGCAATCTCCACCTCCCAGGTTCAAGCGATTCTCCTGCCTCAGCCTCCCAAGTAGCTGGGATTACAGGCATGCGCCACCACGCCCGACTGATTTTATATTTTTAATAGAGATGGGGTTTCTCCATGTTGGTCGGGTTGTTCTCAAACTCCTGGTCACATGTGATCTGCCCCCCTTGGCCTCCCAAAGTGCTGGGATTACAGGCATGAGCCATTGCACCAAGCCTCATTTCAACATTTTTAAATAATGCATATGTTGGCCAGGAGCAGTGGATCACTCCCGTGATCCCAGCACTTTGGGAGACCAAGGCAGGTGACTTGCCTGAGGTCAGTAGTTCAAGACCAGCCTGGCCAACATGATGAAACCCCATCTCTACTACAAATACAAAAATTAACCGGGAGTGGTGGCACATGCCTGTAATCTCAGCACTTTGGGAGGCCGAGGCGGTCACTTTGGGATCGCGTGAGGTCAGGTTTTGGAGATCAGTCTGGCCTACATGGTGAAACTCCGTCTCTACTAAAAATACAAAAATTAGCCAGGCGTGGTGGCACGCACCTGTAATCCCAGCTACTCGGGAGGCTGAGGCAAGAGAATCGCTTGAACCTTGGAGGTGGAGGTTGCAGTGAGCCGAGATCGCACCATTTCACTCCAGCCTGGGCAACAAGAGCAAAACTCAGTCTAAAAAAAAAATAATGCTTCTAATGGAAAATGGTTTTGTGGTTCCTCAAAAAGAAAGCATCCATATGACCCAGCAACTTCACTCCTAGGTACAGACCCCAAAGAATTAAAAACAGGAGCTCAAAGAGGTACATGGTCCCACCAGCATTATTCACAATAGTCAAAAGGCAGAGATAGCCCAAGGGTTCATCTGTGCATGAATGGATAAACATGCACACAGTGGAATATTATGCAGCCAGGAAAAAGAATGGAGCACTGGCAGGTGCTATGGCGTGGATGAGCCTTTGAAAAACTTCATGTTCAGTGAAAGATGCCAGATACACAAGCACACATGTTGTATGCCTCAATATACATGACATGTCCAGAACAGGTAAATCCATAGACTCAAAGTGGCTTTGTGGTTACCAGAGGATGAAGAAGCGGGAATGAGGAGTAACTGCTCATGAGAATAGATCTCTGAGATAATGAAAATATTCTCAACCTAGACAGAGGTGGTACTTGTACAACACTGTGAATGGACTAATGGCCCCCGAATTGTCCACTTTGAAACAGTTGATTTTAGGCTGTATGAATTTCACCTCAATAAAAGATATTTATTTTGTTTTTGTTTTTTTATTTTATTTTATTTTTTTTGAGACGGAGTCTCACTCTGTCGCCCAGGCTGGAGTGCAGTGGCCGGATCTCAGCTCACTGCAAGCTCCGCCTCCCAGGTTTACGCCATTCTCCTGCCTCAGCCTCCCGAGTAACTGGGACTACAGGCGCCCGCCACCTCGCCCGGCTAGTTTTTTTTGTATTTTTTTTAGGAGAGACGGGGATTCACCGTGATAGCCAGGATGGTCTCGATCTCCTGACCTCGTGATCTACCCGTCTTGGCCTCCCAAAGTGCTGGGATTACAGGCTTGAGCCACCGCACCCGGCCTTGTTTTTTTATTATACTTTAAGTTCTGGGGTACATGTGCAGAACGTGCAGGTTGGTTACATAGGTATACATGGGCTATAGTGGTTTGCTGCACCCATCAACTCTTCATTTGCATTAGGTATTTCTTCTAATGCTACCCCTTCCCCTGCCCTGCACCCCCGACAGACCCTGGTGTGTGATGCTCCCCTCCCTGTGTCCATGTGTTCTCATTGTTCAACTCCCACTTATGAGTGAGAACATGTGGTGTTTGGTTTTCTGTTCTTTTTTTTTTTTTTTTTTTTTTTTGAGACGGAGTCTTGCTCTGTCGCCCAGGCTAGAGTGCAGCGGCCGGATCTCAGCTCACCGCAACCTCTGCCTCCTGGGTTCACGCCATTCTCCTGCCTCAGCCTCCCGAGTGGCTGGGACCACAGGCGCCCACCACCTCGCCCGGCTAATTTTTTGTATTTTTAGTAGAGACGGGGTTTCACCGTGTTAGCCAGGAGGGTCTCGATCTCCTGACCTCGTGATCCGCCCGTCTCGGCCTCCCAAAGTGCTGGGATTACAGGCTTGAGCCACCGCGCCCGGCGGTTTTCTGTTCTTGTGTTAGTTTGCTGAAAATGATGGTTTCTGGCTTCATCCATGTCCCTGCAAAGGACACAAACTCATCCTTTTTTATGGCTGCATAGTATTCCATGGTGTATACTCGTGGACTATACATCATCCCTGGTCATTAGAGAAATGCAAATCAAAACCACAATGAGATATACCATCTTATGCCCATTAGAAGAGCGATCATTAAAAAGTCAGGAAACAACAAATGTTGAGAGGATGTGGAGAAATAGGAACGCTTTTACACTATTGGTGGGAGTGTAAATTGGTTCAACGATTGTGGAAGACAGTGTGGCGATTCCTCAAGGACCTAGAAGCAGAAATACCATTGACCCAGAATCTCATTTGACCCAGCAATCCCATGACTGGGTATACACCCAAAGGATTATAAATCATTCTACTATAAAGACACATGCACATGTGTGTTTACTGCAGCACTGTTCACAATAGCAAAGACTTGAAACCAACCCAAATGCCCATCAATGATGGACTGGATAAAGAAGATGTTTTTAAAAATAGTCTTTAAAAATGGAAAGAGAAGAGAGCAGAGGGTAGATACCAGGATGCCATCCACAGCAGAGCTCTGCCTGTGCAGATGCTGAGAAGAGACAGAACCTCAAACCCTGGGACTCCTGGGTGTCCGCAAAGCATTGGCTCCTGGTTTGTAAGAAAACTAAGCATTCAGAAACATTTGCCATGATTTTCCTAAATTATGTTGACTCTGCTGGTAGTTACTGAAAGGTATTTTAGGTCTGTGCGCTACAATCATCATAATAACAAATTGAGCTTGTGTGTTGCGTATCTTTACTCTGATTTTTCAGTGATTCAATTTCACTATGTTTACAAAAGAATTCATCTTCAATATATTGGAGGAAAAACGACAAAAACGAACATTGACAGTGGAAGAAGGCTTGGTTTCCATCACCTGTGTCTCAGGTTCCCCTGGAGAAAATTTTAAGTGCATGGATGGGAACTTTCTCTGTTTGGGGTTCCCATAACTCTTTCCAAGCCTGAATTGATTATCATCATCACCATCATCATCGTCACCATCATAACCATCACCATCATCACCATCACTAGCATCTTTGCCACGATCATCATCACCATCATTGCCATCAGCATCATCTTCACCATCATCCTCATCATCACCATCACCATCATCATCACCATCATAACCATCTTTATCACCATCATAACCATTACCATCATCACCGTCACTAGCATCTTTGCCACGATCATCATCACCATCACTGTTACTATTACCATGATCACTATCACCATCATTTTCACCATCATCACCATCACCATCATCATTATCGTCATCCTCATCATCGCCATCACCATCAGCACCATCACCATTGTCATTATCACCATCACCATCATCACCATCACTAACTTCTTTGCCACTGCCATCATCACCATCGCCATCATCTTTACCATCGTCGTCCTCACCATCATCATCACCATCACCACCATCACCATCATCATTATCACCATCATTATCACCACCATAACCTTTACCATCATCACCATCACTACTACCATCATCACTATCACCATCAACACCATCACCACCATCATTATCATCATCGCCATCACCATCAGCACCACCACCATCGTCATTATCACCATCACCGTCATCACCATCACTAACTTCTTTGCCACTACCATCATCACCATCATTCAAACCCTCTGTGTAAAAATGAATGAGAAAAATCACGACTCCCCCATGACACCTGCTGGCAGAGAAACCCACACAGAATCAGACTCAAACACGCTGTTTCTCCCTGTCTCTCTCTCTCTGATCCTCTCTCCCTACCTCCTTCTCTGTCTCTCTCTCTGTCCCTGTCTCTCTGTCCCTGTCTCTCCCTCCTTCCTTTTCTCTCTCTCTCTTCCTCTGTCTCTCCCTCACTCTCTTTTCCCTTTCTCTCACCTCTCTTCCCTTCTCTGTGTCTTGACAAAAACTCTTTTCTTTGACTGAAACCTAAGCCAGTCTCCTCTGAGTCCCCTGCCCGACGAGGCTGGACCTTGGGCTTCCCTCCACGTCCTTGTAGAATCACTTCTGAGCAAGAATCCTGCTACACCAGTGGGGTGAAAGTCCCCCACCCTTGAGGCCTGACTGTCCTGATCACCCTGGCTGGCGGTCCGCAGTGATCCAATCAAGTCAGTGTAGCCAGAAACTGCTTCTCCTGGGAATTTCCTCTGAGTAATCCACAGCCCCTACCCGTGTCGCCCCATAGTTATAAATCTCCACTTCTCCACATTGGAGTCAAGACAGGGTCTGTTCTCTCCCCATTGCAAGATTTTGCTACAGGGGGTTTCCTGATAGCTGCCATCTTGGATGCCTTCAATGAAATCTGCTTTCCTGTCTTTAACTGGCATTGAAATATTTCTTTTTCTTTTTTTAATTTAAATTTTATTTTATTTTACTTTATGTTCTGGGATACATGTGCTGAACATGCAGGTTTGTTACATACGTGTACATGTGCCATGGTGGTTTGCTTGTGCCTATCAACCTGTCATCTAGGTTTTAAGCCCTACATGCATTAGGCATTTGTCCTAATGCTCTCCCTACCCTTGCTCCCCACCTGCCGACAGGCCCCGGTGTGTGATGCTCCCCTCCCTGTGTCCGTGTGTTCTCATTGTTCAACTCCCACTGATGAGCGAGAACATGAGGTGTTTGGTTTTCTGTTCCTGTGTGAGTTTCTTGATTATAAATCATTCTACTATAAAGACACATGCACACATACGTTGATTGCGGCACTATTCACAATAGCAAAGACTTGGAACCAACCCACATGCCCATCAATGATGGACTGGATAAAGAAAATGTGGCACATAGACACCACGGAATACTATGCAGCCATAAAAAAGGATGAGTTCATGTCCTTTGCAGAGACATAGATGAAGCTGAAATAGTTCTTCCTTTAACCCTACGTTCTCTCCCTGTCAGTGTGTATCGGTCTCTGGCTCTCACCCCACGTTGGTTCTGAAATGTCCACCTTGAATGTAAAATCCCAGGGAAGTGGGGCCCGAAGAGCTGTCATGGTTCCTAACACGCCCATTGCATGGCGTTCTGCCCACCTGAGACGTGGCCCTCGATCTTGTCCTCTCGCCCACCCTGCATTTTCCAAGGGCGTCTTTCCTTATCCATGGCTCAGAGTCCCCTTCCTAAGTGTCCATGTCAGCATCCTGGAGACAAATGATGGCTGCAGGCTCTGGGACTCTGTGGTACCCAACAGCTCTGGGGGCCGAATCCATACGATGCTGGAATCATCTTATAGATTCACGGGGCCACAGCTCCATGGCAACCTTGCTGCCCAGGCGAGGGTGCCCGTCATTCTAGCCTCCTCGGGAGTGCGGTGCCTTCGGAGACCCACGAGGTGCGGTGCTGAGACTGGACACATCCCAGCAAAACCAGCTGGTCACTCAGACCCTGGCTGTGACTCCAAAACCCCTAAGCACATAGGGAGACGCGCCAGCAGTGCCCGGACAAACTGACTTTCCACGCCGCAGGTCCCTGTGAGTCTGTTCTACAGCAGCAATCCATCCCCATCCAGCAAGGGCCTTTTCCATGAGAAAAGGCTTGACCCTGAGGTCAAGCATACGTGCCAACCACCCCAGCAAGCCCCTTGGATCCTGCCCCCCCCCCCCAGGAGCCCTGGAACCCACTGCCACATCGCGCCTGGCATGCTAATTCTGGGTGTCGGAGACTGCATTCTTGCAGCCAGCACTCTCCCATTTATTCATTCTCCAAGAGGCCACGGTGCTCCCCGTGGCTGCATCCAGAGGTTCACCGGCCACGTGCCCTTGTAGGTGACCATCGGTTTCTCTCCTGGAATCTCCACCTACCGCCTGCTCCAACTTCCTTGGGGGGCACACCTCCCACGCAAAGCCAGTCTGCTGTCTTTGTGCAGTCAGCTCCCTACTGAGCTGTACCCACATCTACGGGTACCACCAAGACAGTCTGCTAGCCTCCGAGGCACTGGGGCTGAGGTCAGCACAACGGCCTGGCCATGTTCTCCTAGAAGACGCCTGAATCTCTTCCTCCACTCTTGCCTGGCCCCTTAGGTCTGAGGAAGTCACCGTGGCTTGGAGGCAAGAGTCCAGTCGTGCAATGGAGGCAAATCCTTCGGCTTCCACAGTCCTTAGGAGGGAACAGCGTCCATTTCTTCCTCAATGCGGGGGTTGCAAAGGTGGGAAAGGTTAACGGGAAGGAGGCATGCTTTCCACCTGGTGAATGATCCTGTGATGTTATCCCCACCTCTGAGCTTTCCTTGGGCGGGCACTCTGGGCCACTAACTGAACCCTGATGCTGACAACAATGAATGTATAAAGACACCCGAAGCTGCCGTTCCCTGCTGGTAAGGCTGGCTCTCGTTATATTCCCATCACCTGAAAATCATTTTATCACGTCGAAGGAAGCCCCTGGCCCTGAAAGACTCACTTCTCCCTGCGGTGACGTTTAAAATTCCATTTCCCGTTATTAACGTTTTACCCAGGGGGCAAAGCCTTGCTCTGTCCTCGTCTTCAGAAGCCACCGTGCGTCTCTTTCCTTTGGGAAATTTAATTTTTAAGCAACAAACAGTGACTGCATCTATCTGTAGGGTACAGCGTGACATATTCTGATACAAGTGCACCTCATGGGATAATTGCCTGAAGCCAATAAGCATATGCATCACCTCACCTGCTTTTCTTTTGTGTGTGTGGTGCACGCATTTAAAATCCTACATTTAGGCCGGGCGCGGTGGCTCACGCCTGTCATCCCAGCACTTTGGAAGGTGGGCGGATCACGAGGTCAGGAGATCGAGACCATCTTGGCTAACACGGTGAAACCCCATCTCTATCAAAAAAATATAAAAAACTAGCCGGGCGAGGTGGCGGCGCCTGCAGTCCCAGCTACTCGGGAGGCTGAGGCAGGACAATAGCGTGAACCCGGGACGCGGAGCTTGCAGTGAGCCGAGATCACACCACTGCACTCCAGCCTGGGCGACAGAGAGAGACTCTGTCCAAAAAAAAAAAAAAAAATTCTGCGTTTATTGTAGGAGTGTTCACAATAGCAAATAGCAAATACATGGGATCAACCCAAGAGTCCATCAACACATGAATGGGGCCGGGCGCGGTGGCTCACGCCTGTCATCCCAGCACTTTGGGTGGCCGAGGCAGGCGGATCACCTGAGGTTGGAAGTTCGAGACCAGCCTGGCCAACATGGAGAAACCCCGTCTCTACTAAAACTACAAAACTGGCTAGGCGTGGTGGCTCAAGCCTGTTATCCCAGCACTTTGGGAGGCCCAGACGGGCGGATCACGAGGTCACTGTCTCTACTAAAAATACAAAAAACTAGCCGGGCGAGGTGGCGGGTGCCTGTAGTCCCAGCTACTCAGGAGGCTGAGGCAGGAGAATGGCGTGAACCCGGGAGGCAGAGCTTGCAGTGAGCTGAGATCCGGCCACTGCACTCCAGCCTGGGCGACAGAGCGAGACTCTGTCTCAAA